>NC_020492.1:2175925-2201012 GCF_000184155.1 Fragaria vesca subsp. vesca
TCCTCAAACTCGAGTTTTTCTGGTATGAACACAACCGGACAGAATTCAGTCCGTCCATTTGTTTTTCGAGTTTGAGGGCCTTAATGATCACCAAATTGGCTGAAATTTTGCAGAGATGATCTACACAATATTATCTAGACGGTGGAGATGAGGAAATTCGATCGAAAAGTGGTGTAAAAATGGAAATCCGCACCAAAACTTTGGTGCGGATTTGGTGCGGACGTCCGCACCTGATCAGCATTGTATATATAAATTATTAGTAATGTTTCTTTCTTATTTTTCCAAAGTTGGGTCAAATTATTTGCTTTGTTTACTAACTCATATAAATTGGCAACTAATGTCTGTAATGGTCATTATAGATTGGAGTAGAATGTAAAAGAGGGTATTAAGAGTAAATTATTTTATGTAGGAAAGTTGCAGGAGTTCAATTTAAATAGGTTTTTCAGTAAACACATGTCTAAATCCTGTGTACATCTATCATACAAATATTCATCTTACTGTACTCTTGTTTGTTGAGGTATCATTAGTTGATCTTTTGTACAAACTCATGCCTAAATCTGAATATATTGGTTGATAAAGATCACACACCTGTGATTAGATTAAGACTTTAGAAGTATTATTAGTTGTCAAGAACTTTAAGGTTTCTATCTGTTGCTACTCTGGGTCAAGTTATTTGTTTTCTGTACAAACTCATAGAAAATTTTAGATAAAAAATTTTTGCTTGCAGTATTGTCGGTTAGGGAAGACGTGGTATGTAATGGCTGGATGAATGTTATAGATTGAAGAATAAGGTATTATGTTAGGGTATGAAACTTATTTCCAGGAGGGCAACTCAATAGATTAATCCGTTTCTTCAGAATTTAGACTGATCATTCTTTTTTGTATTTACTCACGATGGAGATTGGAGAGCTTTTCTCGTGGTTTTTAATCGAATTGATTATCTACTAATATTGTTAAAAGAGGCTGATTAGCACAATTTCCTTTTCTCAGGCTTTTCCTAGACATTTAGAGATGATACAGAGGGACAGAGGACAAAGCTTGATCAGACTTGATTTGACAGAGGTGAAGACGGTGCATGCACAACTGGGATAAGGGCCAAAGTCCCCTGATAGGTAGCGTACCCCTAGGTTCTTTTGTAATTTAAGATGCCATTGTTCTGTTCAGTAAGTCCTAGTATTGTTGAATCATTAAACATTTTTGTTAAGTTAATATGGTTTCACTTGTCTAGGGGGGTGTATGTTCCTTAAGTCCGTTGGAATGTTGACTGTGCCGTGTATTTCAATCGGACAGGAGAGCTTGTGTCATTGCCTTACAATGCTGTGATGCCAATCGACATATGTTCTACTCCAGAAATGTGCTGATATTATTTAGTTGCAGCCCCCTTAATCAAAAGGACTCTACTGCTGTATGCACCAGGGTTGTTGATAAGTTATTTTTCTGGTGTCATTTTGCTGTATTCTTCTGGTATTATTCTGTTAACTCTTCATTTCTTATGAATATCTTTTGTTGATATAACATCATGTGTGACCGTACACAATTTTCATTGTTTTTTTCCAACATCACGTGATTAATGACCTTTTGTCCAAAAATAAAAGAATATGAAGAATGAATGAGCATAGAGCTTTGGTCGCGTTTAATACTATCTAGCAGCATTTATCAGTAACTTGGTATTTTCTCATTGCAGACATGGTATCGACTTGCTTGTTTTGACAAATAGTTGTTGCTGAAAGGAAGACGAATTTTCCACATGAAAAAGCATGTTCGAAGGGGCGGGCAGCAGACAGAAAAAGGCCAATATTGATACATCTTTAGAATGTCAAGTATCATTTCTGACTTTGAACTTTTTCGCAATGTAAATGCAGCTTCGATACATATATGCTCATAGGACAGTTAGCATGGAGTCTGTATGATTATAGAAAAAGGGAACGCATATTCTTGATGGCAGCATTTCTTTTTTATATTCATTGTCTGAGCTATAAACCTTGGGGGGGGGTTGGGAATTGTTGATATTCCCCCATCTGTAATGTAGCAATGTATCTTACCTGGGGGAATTTATTGTGTCCAGTGGGTCCCTTGTTTTTGCTCCTCATACTCTCAATCATGCCGTGATAATGAGGTTAACTTTGTTCCTTATTTTTTTCTTTGCAGGATCAAGCAGTATATCTGTGGAGTTGCCTCTTGAGCCGTGTTCTATGATCATGTCACCCGTATCAATTAGCTGCTCACACATTTTCATTTGTTCCATTTCTGTCAACTTGAAATGGTCCTGCTATTGCCTTGTCCTTTGAAGATTGTGAAGCTGGAGTCTCATTTTAAAGGTTCCGAAGCTTGTGAAGAAGATTTCAGAAATATTTGGGAATGGTGTCGAAAAGGTTTACAGTCCTAGCCAAAGAGCAACAACGATCTCAGAAATGGGAAGGTGAAAATGTTTAGATTCTAGGTACGTTGTTTATTGTTCACATTATATCAAAAATGTGCAACTTATTACTAAGACAAATAAAGTAGCCCTTTTCTGGAAAAGTGGAAATGAAGCCCGTTAAAACAAGTTAGCAGTTAAAAAGAAAAAAAAGGAGTAAAATAGTTACCACTCTGCCTTCCTGTTATGTTATTCACCCCTTTATAAATAGTAAGTAAATTGGGGGTTAGGTCAAATCTATCTCACAATCTCCTCCTGAATCGAATTTTACAGTGATCAAGAGCTTCCATGGCATTGAACTGCAGCTGCTTCCTCCCTCCCAAGACGATGGTCCCCGGCGGCTCCAAACCCAAGGGAAGAAAGAGATATCAGCCCAACAAGTGTGACAAGGCCACCGTGAAGTTCCTCCGTCGCTTTTTCCGTACTATGGGGAATTGCAGCCGTCGCCCCATTATTAAAGAAAATCTCATACTGTGCTTTTGGTGGTGGCCTTGTTTCATGTAGATGGCTGGAGCCAGACCCACCAGGGCCACCACCAAAAGCACAGTATGAGATTTTCTTTAATAATGGGGCGACGGCTGCGATTCCCCATAGTACGGAAAAAGCTGACGGAGGAACTTCACGGTGGCCTTGTCACACTTGTTGGGCTGATATCCCTTCCTTCCCTAGGGTTTGGAGCCGCCTGGGACCATCGTCTTGGGAGGGAGGAAGCAGCTGCAGTTGAATGCCATGGAAGCTATCACTGTAAAATTCTATTCAGGAGGAGATTGTGAGATAGATATGACCTAACCCTCAATTTACTTACTATTTATAAAGGTGTGAATAACAGGTGGTAACTTTTTTACTCTGCTAACTTGTTTTAATGGGACTTTCCTTTAGCTCTCTGATGATTGTGATATGCTTTGGTTGGTGTGATTGAGTTTTTTATTATGCTTGTCATGGATCTTTTTCTATTATATTAAGTTTGTGAGATTAGACTATAATATCCGGATTTGCCGACCAGCGGTCTCTAGAGAGAGAGAGGGTTGGTTGCTTGTGCTGGTGTGGGTTGCTTGTGCACTCCACATGTTCGACCTTTTGCAGTGGTTGTGGGCTGCTTGTCATTGTCGCGTTCGGCCTACAATTAAGAAGAATATATGGGTTTAGGAAATATCGAAGACGAATTTAGCTAATTAGTTGTCCCCCTCGATCTTCTTTAGCTACATAGAATCTCGCAATCGCTGTTACTATACTGCAACCAGTTTACCATTTGATAACAACAAAGGATGCTGACAATGCCGAAAGATGTAACCAAACTCTGGAACCATGGCCTCCCACAACGGGAACAGCAACTTCTCTAGGATAAAGTCTTCAGCCTGCGTCTAAGTACGGGTAAGATAATAACGGAAACCATGAGTGCTGAACTGCAGATGAATGTTCATTGATGGATGCTTACAACGGAAGTGTTTTCCCTCACGACACCAAGCAATGTAACTCCTAGCGCTAGCGGTCGCTTTGGATCATAAGTACCAGCTTTCTTGAAAACCTCAGCTGCTATAGGAACTGTAGAGTTCACTGGATTACTGATCAAGTTGACACCTTGCAATTCCTTCACAAAGAGTTTTAACAACTCCAGCATTGATCTTGAAAAGATCATCCCTTGTCTAATCCCAACTCATTTCCTCTCTTCAACAATTACACATAAGAGTGGCGTTAGGACTAAACTTAAGAACTTCACTAAATCAGCTCTGTAATCTAACTGTTGGTATTCGTTCATAACTTAAGCTTCACTTTCCATCAGAGGAGAATCACAAGTGCGCAATAGAAGCATTCTTCAGGGACACACGTGTCTATCCAAACGGGATTGAAAATTAGAGTTGATGAAGTATGAATTTACCACAGCACGGGTGTCCATGTAACTAATATCAGCTGTGACGCTGGGGAATTGACGGAGATGAAGAACTGAGACCAGTGGATTCATTTTCATAAGCATTGCAAGGGGTTGTCCGATGCCTCCAGCAGCACCCAAAATAGGCACTTTAAAACCAGGTGCTCCTCCTTTGGCTCTGCAATCAGCTCTTCTCACAGCAGAACTGCTGTCCTCCACCTTCAAATAAGCAGCAAACATTTAGCATGAAACAGACTCAATATGACCTTAATCATAAATTATGCTAGTTAACTGCTGCTTCGTCAATGAATTCGAAAACGTATTCTTCATGAATACAGTAACTTTAACAAAGGAAACCTGCATATTTGGAGGGTAGAGATGAGCTAAGAGCCTTGCAATGCGTTGATTCATTTCGACGCTGGACGACATTATCTCTTTCTTGCTTCAGACAAGGGAAAGTGTGAGGGTCTGGAGTGCAAAGGTATAATAAGTCACAAGCTTGTGCTACATGTAATGGATGATGAATAATAATTATCCTAATAATTATATAAATTCAGGATTTTCATGTAGATAAAAACAGAGAGATAAATGGAAAGAATGATTTTTGATTTGTGTGGAAACTAAAAATTGCTGTGAACTCTTATCCTATCCCATTACAGAATGTGGTGGTTCTCACAATTTGAATTAGGATGTTGGTATAAGGATTGTTGGCTATCCTTTTATGATCAAAACACAGGACACAAGCTATTTTATATATCTTGATGGTAAGGATATCACAAGTGAAAAATGAAGACTTGACAAGATCACATGTGTCCTAGGTAACTGATGCATATGCATCTGATGCTTTTCACTGAGAATTCTACATATCCTGATGGTAAGGATATCACAAGTGAAGAATGAAGACCTGCCAAGATCTCATGTGCATCAGGTAGTTCATGCATATGCATCTCATGCTTTTCATTGAGAATGACAGCTTTGCTTGTCATCCTAGATCGGATGATACCTCCTGGTGTATATGTCCTAATCTATTAGGTCTATATGTATGCATGTCTAAATGCTTTTGCTATTTGTGTATCATTAGTTTGAATTCCCCTGTTTGAATTCAAATCCCCTTTAGCAAAACATTTGTCGTTACCTTGGTGCTTCAAGTCAGTCTAGGGTTATGTAGTGTTTCCAACCAGTGACCACATGACTAGAGGTTAGAGGTTCCAGCTAGGTTTGTGATACACAAACTAATATATTAGCTGGCTCTTTGTTTTATCTCATGTACGTTCATGCATGTGCATCACATTCATTCAGGATGGCAGCTCTGTTTGCCATCCAGATTAGATGGATACCCCTGCTGTATTTATCCTATCTATTGAGTCTGACCATGTGCATATTCAAATGTATTTGTTTCAGTTTTTAAGTGTTTGAATTTCAAATCACTTTTAGCAAAACATTTGTTTATTCCTGCTTGAGCTCCAAGTTAGTCTAGGGTGGTGTGGCAAACCAACTTGTGACCACATGACTTGAGCCTTAAGGGTCCAGCTAGGTTTTGTGATACACAAACCAAGTCAACAACTGACCCATGTGATGCACCGTCTAAGCTATCAGCTAGCCTATGCATCCTTATATAGGAAGAGGTTTTGTTGTGTCTCTTTCATTCACAAAGCCTTTTGTTTCTTTCTTATTGGACCATTATCATATAAGAGAATTATGTTTGCCTTTACTCTCTTAGAGCCTTTTGTTTGTCCCTATGGTCCTCTCACTTTTTGAGTTTGGCCAAGGACTAAAGTCCAAAAGTTGCCTCTCATTTTGGTAAACGTGCATGTTCTCTTTTAGCTTGTACTTTGCCTATATATATGAAGCAAGTCTCTTTTTGCTCATTAGTTGTCAAAATGTAGTTTTCTACATTGTTTTAACTAGGTCTAGGTTTTACCTTGCATTGTTCATTTGTCTCTAAGTCTTCCCTTGATGATTGTAAATCTTAGAGCAAGAGCAAAAACTCTTTTCATAAAACCCATAAGCATTATGCATACCATGAGTGTTGGTAGTTCAGCAACCCCAGAAGTATTCAAGAAAGATCAGTTGATCGAGGAGAGCCGAGTTCTAGAGAGTCAGTTAAAGGCGTTAGCTGAGGTTTAAAGAATCTCTCTCATTAGGATAGCTGAGTTCTAAGTTGATTATTTTGAAAAGTGTTCAAGAAGAATCAGTTAAAGGCGTTAGCTGGGTTTTGAGTTAAAACTTCTTCTTATACCTTCATATGTAAACACTTGAGAGACAAGAAAGGTAGGTAGACCAGGCAGGATAGCAAGTTGTTGTTGTATCCCTAGATTATTATCTTGTGAGGAGTGAGGTGAGTCACTCAGAAACAAGAGAGATAGATCTAGACTAGTGGGTAGACTAGGCATGATTGCAAATCGTCGTTGTATCCTTAGACTATAATCTTATAAGAAGTGAGTTTTACATAGTGGAAAGGTTTGTCCCTCAAGAGTTAGGGGCACGTAGTTTTTCTCTCTGATGCAGGGTTTCTGCGAATAAAAAACGTACTGGGGTTATTTCTTTTACTTTCCAGTACTTGTTCTTTTATTTATTACTACGTCTCCCTGTTACAATGATACCTTAATATTTGTTATCCCTCTGAGCGGAATTGGACGAAAAAGTAATAAAGGCCTATTCACCCCCCCCCCCCCTCTAGGACCCTTCTAAGACCTTCATAGGAACTCACATTTGCCTAAGTTTGATGCAGACTTAGGGCTAGGCATGGTCCTAGACCGGTAGTATTTTGACAAGGACTGGGACAAAGACTGGTGTACGAAGTCCGGGTCGGGCTTTAACGTAAAAAAAGCTTAGACCGACAGAAGACCGGACCGACCTAAAACCGGCCGGTCCCTCGGGCCTTCGGTCCCTTATCTAATCTCACTACCAGCCAGGCGCAGAATCATTACAAACACCCCCAAATCTGATTTCAATCACCACCAAACCCAGATCCCACAGTTTACAAACCTTATTTAAATCACCACCAAATCCTTACTTGATCTCACCGGCGAGGATTGAGGATGCGGAGGAGGGAGGGGTAGAGTTGTTGTTGTTGTTGTTGTGATCGTTGTGGTGGTGGTGGTTCGATTCGGCGGCGAAGTCGTTGCTCCACCTAATATCGTCCTCGACGACGAGTCGCTGACGTCGGGGGTGGATGTAATATTGGTAATTGGCGGAGGAGCGTGGGGTTGAGTCAGAGAATTGGGGTGTCATCACTATCATGTGAGAGAGATATGAGAGAATGACAGAGAGAGAATGGAGCCTATATTACTACTGGAGAATCACTATCATCATTATTAGTTCGGAATGGGTTTGAAAAGGAAGATAGGAGAATAGTGGTTTGGCTTTTTAGTCCCTTAAAATATTAGACTAGGAATCCGGTGTAGTAAGGCATATATTACTACTGTAGAACCTCTTAAACTAGCAATAATTATGTATACATACATAAGTCAGGCCTTCGGGCTTTAGGGATTTCTAACTTTTAAGGACCGGGCCCGGACCGATACTTACTAGGCCCGGACCGAACCGGTAGAAAAACAAACAAAGACCGAAAAAAAGCCCGGCCTAGACCGGTCAGGTTGGATCGATTTTGCCAGTTTTTTTTTCTTGGTCGGGTTTTATGCCCAGCCCTATGCAGACCTGTTGGAGTGGAGTGATATGGTGACGTGGCATAGCTCTCCCAAAATATTGGACAATGGGACTGTCTCGGATCCTGCGCTGCCTATTTGTTACCTTCTGACCCCAGCTAGTGTGTTTCTCCTTCTCTATAAAGGAGAGGGAAACGAAGTACACTACTGTGTTTTGATTTATTTATTTATTTATTTATTTTACTTTCATATCTTGTACTTCTACAATCGCATTTTATCAAGAAAGAGATCATCAATATTGTTAATTTCTACTAGCAACTCGTAATTTTTTTTTTACTGAATTCTTACTTAATCATGTGATAAGATCGTGTTAGGTTTGAAATTATGGTTGTTTTTAAGTTCGACATTTATAATTTTGACAATTTACTCCAACTTTGTAGGGTTTATTTAGGTCGCAGCTAAGCCGGATTCACATACGCGTCTTCATCATGTCCTGGTAGAGGGTCAGAACCCTTGGGTTGTTTACCTCCATCTTCTTTATGGGTATTTAAAATCTTGAGCTCTAAAGTTTGTTCTCCTTTAAACGAGAGGTCAAGTTAATATTCTACAGAAGTTGATAACAGTTGATATCCCTCGTAGAAAATAATCCTGACCAAAACCCTTGGCAAACTTTCTAGTGAGCTCAAGCTAGTGCTTTGGAGAATCATCTACGTGTGCCTTAAATATTTTTTGACTAGCTAGATGGATCTGTTTATAAATCAATTAATTGAGTTTCTTAATCGAAAGCTAGCTAGCTAGGCAGAAAGGAGAAAAGAAAAGTATGTAACAAGCATCGAGTTTAAGAAGACACCAAAGGTTCCTGCAAATCAATCAAAAAAGAAGCTAGTAAAAACGATCTTACACGAGCAGCATGTGATGAGTGGGGTGGTAATTAAGCAAGGCTGCATGCATGTAAATATGCAATGAATTATTTGTGTATGAGTGATGTGATCGAAGACCTAGCTTTCTGTTTTTCTTTCTCGTTTATGTGTATACGTGATGACCATGCATGTCCCTCTTCCGATCCCCACCAGTTTGGTCTGTCTTCGACTCTAAGCTTCACTAGTCTTCTTTAGCACAGTGCTCACTTCTTCCTTAATTAGTCTTACTCTTACCGACTTCGATCTTCATCACTGCATGATCGATATGTGTCATGCACTCATGCATGCCTTCTAGTCTAAGGCTGTCTACCTTTTGCATATCATTGTCGACGCAGTCAAAATGACGGGACTCCTAAACATAGTAGCTAGAGAGAAAATCACACGCCAAGAATACATGCTCGATCGTGTATTGTTTGTTTTTATCATTCCCGATCGAGCATGTAAGATTAGTATTCCCCCATTAATTTAGGCAGTCAAAATCATGGAAACTCTATTCAGGGAGAAAACTTTGCATGCCACCAAATTAACCCTCACATATATACACACCTTCAAAGCAATTTCCAGAAAATTAATAGATAGATAAGAGAGCTGGACCTGATCACATGGAAGATGAATAGCTCCGTCAACCCTGGCGGCTAGAACATGCACGTTTTAGTCTACGCATGGCATTTAAGTATGCTAAAGTCTGTGCGCATTTAGAAATCCAAGTCTCACTATGACGCCGCCGACCTCACTCTTTCGAGTGCGACTACTCGACGTGGACGGTGGAGCCTGCCGGGAACCTTCAGCAACATCAATAGTATCTTTGTTTTGTTGGTAGTTAGCCAAATAATGTGAGATATCATTTGGGGTGTTTGATCACGGACATATATAAAGATGAGCACATAACATTTGAGGCCGGCCACCTTAATTATAGTGATCTTAACAACAAGAAAATTGAACACGAACATAGGAAACACCAAAATCATAGAGATTTTGGTGATGGAAGTAATATTGCGGAAAATAGGGCCTCATAAGTGATAACAATAACAAAATTTATGAGATGGACGAATTCTAATGTGTGTGATAAGTTGCTAATAAGAACAAAGTAAATTCTATATGTACCCTTTTATCTTATTATCATTTTTCATCTTGAACTACATCGTTTTACTATTTAAATCTGGATCGTGAAGTCTCTTAATTTTCTTATTATGGTGATTGTTAGATTCATGATGTCTCAAATGTCAGATTTTTTGTAATTGTTCTCAAAGTGCTCGACAAGTAATCACTAAGTTGGTCTTAGAATAGAAAGATTCGATAGTTTGGGAGTGGATTCTACTCACTAAGATTTAAGGTGTAAGTGCTCAAATCGTCGTATGAGAATATCGAATGAAGATTGGAAACTCTAATTAATTCTTTCTTTTCAATTTTATTTTTGATCCAATCAAATTAAACGCTAATAATAAGAGTACATATTTTTCGACATAATGTTCTTATCTCCTTGGTTGGAAACACATGAGACTATTTGTTTGGGTTTTAATTTTGTTAATGGTATTAGTATATATACATGTAGTGCGATGTAGATGACCACATCAAATAAGAGAAATTTTAAATACACACCTCTAATATCTTAATACACACCTCTTACTTAATACACCATCTATCAAGTTTTTTATTTCAGTATTATACTTAATACACATCCCAAACTACCTAAAATGCCCTTAATTTATGAAATATTCTATTATTTAATATAATTAATATATATTTACTATTTGGTACATCTTTTTACATATTATTTCATCTAATTTTTGCTAGAAATTTTTAGTTATCACCGTTCAATTTATAATCAAATGATTATTGTTATATCCCAACTACAAATCACCAATACAAGTTTTCAAAATTCACAAGCTAGTAGAACTGTAGAAGTACAGTAGTTATTAAACATAGATAGCTAGTTATTCGATAAAACATGTCATGATAAAGATGCAATACTTGACAACATGATCTGCAAGATCAAACTAAAGCTGATACAAATAAAAAATAAAAATAAAAATAAAAAGAAGAAGAAGAAGAAGAAAAAAAAAGACAACCCAAATGAATTGTGGAGAAGAGTTGGGGTTAGGGGAAAATACGTGCTTTCGACGATTTTAGGGTAGAAGATGTTGAAAATAACACTTCTAGCGCGTATTTTTTTTTTAATAATAAATGTTTATTTTGGTCATTTAGCTTACCTATAAAATCTCAATAGAAACATAAAATAATAGATGTGTGTATTAAGATATTAGGGGTGTGTATTTAAAATTTCTTATCAAATAATTTTCGAACAAAAAGAAAAAATTTGATACTTGATTTTGAATGTCGTTGTCATTACTTACCAGATGATTGATACGAACTTGGACTAAATCGGACTAAACTAATGGAATCCGATCCCTTTATGAATCCCATGCTTCCAAGCTCCAACCTTAGCGTCGTCTCCAAATTCTCTTCCTTTCTCCCTCTCCACTATGCACACGTGAACACCACCTCTCTCACCAATGTGAAGTCATTTCCAACTTCCAAGCCACCTTTCCAGTACCATTCCAACTTCACCGTAACCAAAAAACTGGCGCCACAACCTTAAAGCATAACCCCCTTCACCGGACGGCATGTCGTTCCTCCGGCAACGGCAACTCCCTCCGGTTCTCCTTCTCTCTCTCCTCTTCCTCTCCTCACTCTCTCCCTCCACATCATACGAGCTCGACCAACTCTTGAAGATCAAAGCCTCACTTGAAACTTCAAACCCAACTCTGTTCAGTTCATGGAACCAAGAAACTCCCACGTGCAACTTCACTGGGATTGTCTGCAACTCAAATGAGCTCGTCTCAGAAATCAATCTTTCTCAGCAGAACCTCTCTGGCTCTCTTCCTTTCGACGCATTATGTTCCCTTCCTGAACTCAAAAAGCTCTCTTTTGGTTCAAATTTTCTACACGGAAGCCTAACAAAGGATTTGAAAAAGTGTACTAATTTGCAGGAACTTGATTTGGGTAAGAATTCTTTCACTGGAGAAGTGCCTGAGTTGGGTTCTTTGAGTCAGTTGAGGCTGCTGAGTCTGAATGCTAGTGGGGTTTCAGGGCTTTTTCCATGGAAGTCACTTGAGAATCTGACGGAGTTGGCTTTTTTGAGCCTTGGTGATAATGTATTCGATCAAAGTCCGATTACAACGGAGTTGTCAAAGCTTGACAAGCTTTACTGGCTTTACCTCTCAAACTGTAGCATCACAGGTGAAATCCCAAATGGTATTGGAAACCTGACTCTGCTTAAGAATCTGGAGCTTGCTGATAACCAATTGGTTGGTGAAATTCCTCAGAGTATTATAAATCTCAACAAGCTTTGGCAGCTTGAGCTTTATGGTAATTCTCTGAGTGGGAAAATCCCAGTTGGGTTTGGCAACCTCATAAGCCTCAGGAACTTTGATGCTTCAAGTAACAAGCTTGAGGGTGATCTCTCTGAGCTCAAGTCCTTGACAGGGCTTGTGTCTCTGCACCTGTTTGGGAATCAATTAGTCGGCGAAGTCCCGGAAGAGTTTGGAGAGTTCAAGAACCTTGTTGAGCTCTCCCTTTACACCAACAAGCTCACTGGCTCTCTTCCTCAGAAGCTTGGTTCTTGGTCTGGCATGGAGTACATTGATGTTTCAGAGAACTATTTGACTGGTCCTATACCCCCTGGGATGTGCAAGAATGATAGAATGATTGATATTCTTCTGCTGCAGAACAATTTCACAGGTGGGATTCCTGAATCCTATGCAGATTGCAAGTCTTTGGTCCGGTTACGTGTGAATAACAATTCACTTTCGGGTACTGTCCCTGCTGGGATTTGGAGCTTGCCAAATGTTACTATTCTTGATCTCTCCATGAATCAATTTGAAGGTCCCCTCGCTTCAGATGTTGGTAAGGCTAATTCTCTGTCATTATTACTGTTAAATAATAATCGATTTTCGGGTGAACTGCCTGCTGCTTTGTCTGAAGCTACATCATTGGTTACAATTCAGCTTAGTGAGAACCAATTTGAGGGTCAAATTCCATTAACAATTGGGAACTTGAAGAAATTAGGTAGTCTTCATTTAGAGCATAATATGTTGTCTGGTGCCATACCGGACTCACTAGGCTCATGTGTTAGGATTTCTGAAATCAACCTTGCCCATAACATTCTCTCTGGCCAAATCCCACCAAGTCTTGGCTCATTGCCTAACTTGAACTCCTTGAACTTATCTGGAAACCAGCTTTCTAGTGAAGTTCCTGCAACTTTGTCATCTCTCAAACTCAGCCTTCTTGATCTTACAAACAACCAGTTGTCTGGCCGTGTGCCCCAGTCACTATCCATTGCAGCTTTTAATGAAAGCTTTGCTGGAAATCCTGGTTTGTGCAGCCAAACCATGAAGAATTTGCGGCCTTGTTCTTCAAATTCGAACTCTCCTAGTCACCCAAGGATATTTTTATCTTCTTTTATTGCTGGAGTACTTCTTCTGCTTATTTTGCTTGGTGTGTTCTTGCTATGGAAGCTAAGGAGGAGTGATCTTGATCAACCATTGAAGAGTAATTCATGGACTATGAAGCAGTACCATGTGTTAAGCTTCACAGAGAATGAAATCCTAGAGTCAATCAAAGCTGAAAACTTGATTGGCAAAGGAGGGTCAGGAAATGTGTACAAAGTACAACTGAGAGATGGGAAAGCACTTGCTGTGAAGCACATCTGGACCCCAGCAGACTCCGCTAACCAGAAAACTTATCGAAGCACTACTTCCATTTTGAAGAAGCCTAAAACAAGCTCATCGGAGTATGATGCCGAGGTGGCCACACTCAGCTCATTGAGGCATGTGAATGTGGTGAAGCTATACTGCAGCATAAGTAGTGAGGACAGCAAGCTGCTGGTTTACGAGTACTTTCCTAATGGGAGCTTATGGGATCAGCTGCACATGAATAAGAAGGCCAAGATGGGGTGGGAAGTGAGGTATGAGATTGCTTTTGGGGCTGCAAGAGGATTGGAGTATCTCCACCATGGTAGTCACAGACCTGTTATACATAGAGATGTGAAGTCTAGTAATATTCTGCTAGATGGAGATTGGAAGCCTAGAATTGCTGATTTTGGGCTTGCCAAGATTGTGCAGGCTGGTGGTGAAATGACTCATGTCATTGCTGGGACACATGGCTACATAGCTCCTGGTAAATTCTAATTCTATTAGTATCTTTGTTCTTATTTAGATTTGTAGTTTAGATTGATAGTCTAGCTTAGTCGCAACATTACATGTCAAATAAACTTATGAGACTGAAATGATTGTACTTCTTGATGTTTTGGTGGTTCAGAATATGCATATACGTACAAGGTGAATGAGAAGAGTGATGTGTATAGCTTTGGGGTGGTCTTGATGGAGTTGGTGACAGGAAAGAGGCCAGTGGAGCCTGAGTTTGGGGAGAACAAGGACATAGTGAGCTGGGTTTGCAGTAAAATAACTTGCAAAGATACTGAGCTTGAATCGGTGGACTCGAGCATCGAAGAGGCTCTAAAAGAAGACGCCCTCAACGTTTTGAGCATTGCAATTCGCTGCACCGCTAGGGTTCCGGTGCTAAGACCCTCGATGAGAATGGTGGTTCAAATGCTGGAAGAGGCACAACCTTGTCAGCTCACCAGCATAAGCATCACCAAGGAAGGTGAAAGTAACCCGAAAATGGAGCAGAAATTCCACTACTGAAAAATGTAGAGTAGTTGCAGTTGGTGGTTTGTGCCTTTTTGCTTTGGGGTAAGATTAGTCATATTGGTCACCAAGACAGAAAGAAAGCTAGTTGAGAGGAAAGAAGCTCCTGACTATAAAGTTTGGGAGGAGCTGTATCAGTTAGATGTAAGCAGAAATACATAGTTTTTGTTTTTGCTGCTCACTGAGAGGGGTTTAATTTGTAATATAATTGCAATAATGCAATCATTTCTAGTAGAAAAAACATCCTCATCAGATTGATTGGCTGTATGAATAACATACCTTTCAGCTTACTAATATGTTTCATCACACATAAGTAGCATCTGGCTAATGAAGTAATCATATGTATTGTACATAACTATAAGTACTTGATGTTCAACATGTCGGTGTACCTCTTACTCTCTTAGTCTGGGTATCAGAAAAGGCTCACAAAGGCAAGACGGTAGAAGAAAATATGAAGAGCTGAGACAATCATAGTTAGTGGATTGAAGTTGAGAAAAAGAGAGAGCCTATCAAATGCACAACTTTTTCAACAATGCAAAAAGACGACCAGAGAAAAGTATCAATAATGGGTTAGTCAACATTACTACAGTAGTCATTCCACTACTTTTAATACGTTAAGAAACGTTCTGATGTCTCAATCACTAATGCTAATTTAGTCATAAACTTGACTATGAACTTCTGCTTTTTCACACATTGCAGACTCGTAAAATTATTAATTTGTCACTCCGTTTGAACGGTATAAAATAAGTTATTTGAATCAAAATATACATATTTTTGAATTTTAAAGTTTGTCATGTTTTTTTTTAAGAAGAAACAAACTTTATAGAACAAAGTCTCTAAGTCATCCAAAGTTTACAATATCAAATAACAAGACTCTAGAAGCCTCATTAGGAATCATATTATTCCAACACAAATTAAAACCAGTAAAATGACTAAGATTAGCAATAGCATTAGCTACAAAATTAGCTTCACGAAAAACATAGATAAAATTAATGAAATCAAAACTAGTTACCAACCTTCTAATGTCTTGGACTAGCTTGATTAATCTTCATGGCGGATCAATTTGACCCTTCACCATAAAGTTTGTCATGTTGTCATACATGCTGTATATATGATTATATATTATGGCTCAAATGATAGCCATTTTTAGTCCAATTTCAACAATTAATCTATCTATCTTGTGTTAGTCGAACTCGAAATTTTTCATTTACGAAAATAAAACTTATGTCACTGAACCAAATCATGCTATATTAGTTCAACTTTATCTAACCTTGAGATTCCATCTTATCCTAATTTCATTTCCCTTCAATATTAATCAGATTCCTTTTTGTACCTTATTCTAAATTTTAGTTTTTAATTTTTGAAAGTTTGTTGATGATGAATGAAATTACCTTTTTAATCTGGAGTGATGATTCCTTATAACCAAAAGGGGCGATGACGAGGTTACTGACCTTGGGATTCTCCCCAATTTCCATTTCTTCTTCTTGCCCCTCCCTCCTTCCCTTAATCTCCACACTCTCATCTTCCACCTCCTTCTCCTTCTCCACCAAGCTCACTGCCTCAGGTCTCTCTCTCTCTCTCTCTAGAATTGAATTTGATTCCGATAGGAACTAACTCTGTTCGACTCTCATTGCAGGCAAGAGTAATTTGGTTGTACGCGGTTGCAGGAGTGAGACGAAGCTGCGAGATTCGATGGAATCGGAGAAGGAATTGCCGGAGTTCAACAGAAGCCTGTATCCGAGCATAGAGCCTTACAGCTCCGGCTCTCTCAAGGTCTCCGATATCCACTCCATCTATTGGGAGCAGTCTGGATATCCCACCGGCCATGTCAGTACCTCTTCCCTTCACTATTTTTGAATTTTCTATCTTGCTTCATTCTTAGTGCGTCTGAAATCTTCGATTTCGAAATTGTTGAATTCCTATCAATGTAGGTTATATTGCATTTAAGGCTGAACTATAGTAGATTAAACTGTAGGATGGTTGATGCAGGTGGGTGAGAGTGGTGGGATTCGAGTGATAAAATGTTAAGAAATCGAACAGGTTTAGTGTAGTAGGAACTGTAGAGGAACTGAATGTTAAAAGACGAGACGCGCTTTATTTATCTGAATCTCATTCTCCTTTGCCTGAACTGTAGGATTTAGGTACTTTATTGTAGACCTTGAAGTCCTAAAGACATTGTACTAAGATTGACTCTGATTTAGTTATGTATTGCTGAATGCTGACCGACTCTCACTACAATGGAGACTTTTGTTTGAACTAAAAGCCTCTAGTTTAAAGACTTGACTTCTCTTTTACAAAGAAGTGGCTGTTGCTAATCCCATCTTTTCTCCTTCTACGAAAGGAACTTCATTTGATTTGGTCAATTATAGAGTCATCTAGTACACTGTTTAAGGATATAGAAAATCTCAGTTCAAGCTTTTAGGAGTAGAAGTGAACGTTTGATTTGGTCAAGTATTGTTTGTCAACTCTGCTTTAGTTTAGAGTTAGAACTGGAATATTTATTCTGCACTCTTAAGAAGAACTCACTAAATGGTTGGCAAAAGATGCAGAACCTCAGCAAAAAAAATTCATCAGAATTGTGATGTTATGTTCATTCTTCTTATGTTCTTTATGATGCAGCCTGTTATATTTCTCCATGGAGGTCCAGGAGGTGGAACTTCCCCAAATAATCGAAGATTCTTTGATCCTGAGTTCTACAGAATCATCCTATTTGATCAGGTTACTTCTTCAACCTTCATGCTAAGTCATTAAATCCATTTGACTACCCTTATTGTTCTTACCAGGAACTTTTTTCCTTGATCTCCAGCGAGGTTCAGGGAAAAGTACTCCACATGCATGCTTGGAAGAAAATACCACATGGGATTTGATTGGTGACATTGAAAAGCTCAGAGAACACCTGGAAATTCCAGAATGGCAGGTTAGGATGTCATTTCTGTCCCCAAGAAAGAAAGAAAAAAAGAACACTCATGAGCGATATAATAACATATAATTTACCATGATCATTTAGGTTTTTGGTGGGTCTTGGGGGAGCACACTTGCCCTGGCATATAGCCAATCACACCCTGATAAGGTACATAGCTTGGTCTTGTAACATTATTTTAATTGTTGGGATCTCTTGATGTAGGCCATTTGTTTCTAGAAATTCACTATATGGTAACATATTTTTGACTATCCCTGTCCTGCTGTTATAAGGTTACTGGCATGGTCCTGAGAGGGATTTTTCTCTTAAGAAAGAAAGAGATTGATTGGTTTTATGAGGGTGGTGCTGCTGCCATATACCCTGATGGTATGTTACAATTTATTTTCTGTTGAGATAATCATATGCCTTTTAAGTTTGCTGTTGGAAAGTAGTTAAAGGGAAATTGAATGTGCTTTTTATAGCTACTGAAGTTCAAGCATTCTCCATTTCACAATTCTTTGTATATATTGAAGTCAAAGAAGTAAAGAAGATTGTTGAAATGCTAAAACCTGACAGAAAGAGTGAAATTTCAGAGTCTTGTTGTTGTTGTTGTTTTCTTAGTTGAAGGCTAGATATCAAAAGTTGGCAAAACTAAATGACTTCTTGGAGTCATAAGCAAGAAAGATATTTTGTTATTCTAGTAAAAGTATTTGATTATCTTTTATAGGTGCTGAATGTTCTAATTTTTAAATATGCAGCCTGGGAGCAATTTCGTGATCTGATTCCGGAAAATGAGCATGGAAGTTTTGTTGATGCTTATCGGAAGAGATTAAATTCCGATGATAAGGAAGTACAAGTAAGACTCGCCTTGTTTGGAGTCTATGCTATTTATGTATTATTAATGTTTTTTCTCAATTTCGTTGTGTGATTAAAATGTATGGCTGACTAGTCATGCCTTACTTTACTTTTGCATATGTAAGTGAATGTTACCAGGAATTGTAAAGTTTAATAATGTTAAATGGGAAATATCATCAAAAGTGTCCTCAATGTGAACTTCAATGCATAAAAGGCCGTCCCTTGGAATCCTATTGATGAAGTTCTTTACGTAGAAAAGTTTCGTCTATAAAAAGAGATGAATGCTATTTATAGTTACCAGACATTAGTTTCTTTTAAACTTTCAGTTTATGAGAAAAGCAAAATGATAAATCTAATGGTTGCTCCATCTATAACAGTAGCTTCAGAATTTCTTGTAAGCATGGGTGGTAGACTGGCAGTTTTTGGTGTTCCATTGTTATCTAGTTATTGAGAGAAATTCGGAAAAACAAAAATCCTGTCATGTCTTATTCTCCTAAATTGTTTTTTTTTTTTTTGTAACAAGTTCTCCTAATTTGTTTGGTCTGCGATTTTGGATTGGTTCTATAGCCTATTACATGAATTGTATTTTTAACTCTTTCTGAATTTTTTAGTATGCAGCTGCTAGAGCGTGGACCATGTGGGAAATGATGACTGCCCATCTCCTTCCAAATAATGAGAACATCAAGAGGGGGGAAGATGATAGTTTTGCATTGGTAGGTAGATTTACTAATGATCATGTCAGTAATTGCATATTTGAATCAATTATAGTTTAAAGTCCCATGCAGTTCATACGAATTTTCTTTGCTACATGCAGGCATTTGCCAGGATTGAAAATCATTACTTTGTGAACAGAGGATTCTTTCCTTCAGATGCATACCTGTTAGATAACATCGAAAAGATAAGGCATATAAAAACTACAATCGTACAGGTATATCTTTTGTTTTCACTCCAGGATGACAATCGCTTGCCGTTCGATTTGAAACATTTAACACATGCAGACTATAAGGGTGATATTTGGTAGTATAATCATGTATTGCAGTTGCAGTGTTTTTGTATTTTCTTTTTCTTTTTTCTGTTGAAAGTGGTAGTTACTGGTGATACAGTAGCATATTCTAGGTATTGCTATAGACGACTTGATTAGATCCATATAATTTTATACACTATTCAATGTATCATGTAAAGTGCAAGTATTAAACAATAAAGATGGCAAGTAACTGAGATCTTACAGCAAACTTGATCATTCTGCAATCAACAGCTGTTGCACATTTTATGAACTAAAACTCTAAAAGTACTTCAAATCATATATGCTTATGTATCCTACATAATTGCTGGAGTTGACAAATAACAAATTTATAATGAATGACTTTGCAGGGACGATATGATGTTTGCTGTCCCATGATGTCGGCGTGGGATCTTCATAAAGCATGGCCAGAAGCTGATCTCAAGGTAGGTCAGTTTTAATGCTGTTAGCTGGCTACAATATAATACAGAACAGGCCGGTGTGGGCATCTATGCGTATATAAACTTCACTCTTGCATGGCTAAACTTATTTCTCTTACGAGCAAAAGATAATAACGTAATTGTGTGTCAAATAGGGTTGCTCATGTCTGATAATGTGAAGAAGCTATTCATGCCAACTGTTTCAATTACAGCTTGTCTTGCATCGTGTGCATTTCAAGTGCTTACATGTATCACATAAAACTCGGTTGCATTTCCGCTTATATTTGATGATATCATTGAATCATTTTGCTCTCAACAGGTGATTCAAGATGCAGGGCATTCTGCTAATGAACCGGGAATAGCTGCAGAGCTTGTGGCTGCAAATGAGAAGCTAAAACACATAAAAGTTGGAGCATAGGAAGACAACTAGAATAGATTTAATAGAAGGGGTTTACTACTCTCTTGTGGTGCCCTTGAGTCATGATTTCAACAAGAATCAAGTTTCCAAAAGTTTTTCTCAAGTTCAATGCATGTAGATTGTTTCTAGTGTGTGGTGTGCAGTTGCTTAGTGTACCCGATGAGGGTTCCACCACCCAATACACCCCAAACCCTTCTTAAGTTTAGTGCAATTTCTTCCGGTTATTATGCTGATGAGCTTTAAGTTGGCTTCAAAACAGAATAATTCCCATGTTTTTATAGACTCCGGGATCATTATTTAGTTTCTACTCAACAAATTCACTTTTTTTAATTTTTTTTTTTCTTCTTTAAACTGGACTCATTCACTTGTTGATAATGATCAACTGCATTTGACGGCAAGTGACCTATTCAACCAATTTGGTATGTGGAATGTCTCTGTGCCCCAGTCCCTATTTATGCCTCATGAAATTAGAACTTTATTATCCATTCCCTTGGCTGGTCATAGGCAACTAGATACGATTGTGTGACACTTACAGTGGTTGCCCGGGAGGTAGCAGTGATGCAGGTAACACTACTACAGTTTGGGATAGATTATGGAGTTTACCAGTAGCGCCTAAAGTGAAAATCTTTTTGTGGTGTGCTTGTCATAATTTCCTACCTTGTACTTCTAACTTAAGAAGGAAACATGAAAGTGGATGAATTTTGTTTCAGATGTGGGGATCCTTGTGAGAGCAGTCCATTGTTTGTCGGACTGTGTCCATGCTAAGAAGGTCTGGAAACATAGTTTCCTTGCAGGGGTGCATAAGAACTGGAGAGAACCTAATTTCATTAGTTTGTTTGATCATGTTTCCAAGGTAGCTTCAGGTGAGGAGTTGGCTATGTTTGGGATTATCTTCTGGATGCTTTGGAAGAATAGATATGCAAGTAGGCGTGGGGAAAGAGTTTGTCCAGGGGAGCAGATTATAGTGCAAGCTAAGGAGTGGTTTCATAGCTAAGAAATTATTATTTTAGCGAGGTTATTAAATTACCGAGGTTCTACTGTATATATTCACCCCAATCGGCCAATACAAACAGTTTTTCTTCGTAACAACTCAAACATCAGTTATAGTTTGTCAAGCAAATTTGAAAGAATTTAGTGTAAATCATTATGATTGAATTGGGGAAAATTATGAAGTATATTGACTATGCTCTTTAAAAGAGAGATACAAAATCATTACAAACAAGGCCCTCTTCATGGAGGAAATAAAAAATTACTACAAGCCTAACAACCGGTACATATTCAAGCAAGCCAGAATAATTCAATGATATTATTGAACAACAACAAGATGCAACCAAGAAAAACAGCTTAGTTTTGTTGGGCATCAGTTAAGTCCTTGTCCTTCTGCAGCCTTGTACAGCTCTTCGGTACATGCATAGTGTGAAAGTGTGGCTCCTTTGGAATGGTTGCAGGCCTTCTTCCCCGTGATGATGACCGAGAAGGAGTTCGAACCTTGGTTGCTGAAGAAACACCGCATGGTTTTGCTGCTTTCTTGGGTCTTATATCTGTTGATATGCTTTCGTTTATTACACTGAGTTGACAAGGAGTCTTGGACGAAACCACAGACTTCTTTTTACTTGAAACAACCCTGCACAAGAAAAGTTTAGTAAGACCAAGTTTCAACAAGAGCACACCATGTATTTATCATGATGGAAAATTTTAGCAAGACCAAGTTTCAACAAAAGCACACCAATTATTCATCATGATGGAAAATTTCAACTCACTCACCCTCTTGGTCTTGAAAAACTTGGCTGCACCATAGGTGATTTAGTTCTTTCCTTCTGTGGTTTTTGTTTGGTCAAAACAGTACTTCTGTTTGGAGGAGTCATTTCAGATAACTTTCGTTCTATGTCTCCTTTTGAAGTCTTCAAGCAAGTAGCTCCCACCTTTCCCTGCAAATAGCACACAACCTTTAGTCAAATCTCTAACTAATGAAGCTTCAAGGTCGCACGACTAAATTTCATCTTGCCAATGACAGCATAGACATACATTTTGATCTAATCGGATTCTTCTCTTTTCACAGCTTTGGCTATCACTCTCGTATTCAATTTGTCCAAGGCAAGTTTTATTTGCCTAATCGAGAAAGAAGTGTTATTAGTTTACAGACTTATATTCAATCATGACATGGAAAACAAAGCAGTCCTAGTCCTTAGTCCTTACCTGTATCACATTCTGATGATTTTTTGTGGACTTCTCTGGCAGAGTGTCTAATGTGATTTCCTTCAGAGGTGCATGAACCTTTTTCTCCAAGTTTGCTTCCTTAAGCATCCCTCTTTCCTGAAAGAAACCCCAACAGTTACTGGTATATCCTCAATGTCACTATTTCATAGTGAACTGGTAAGAAAAAGTTTCACATACATCAGTTCTGAACCTAAACGGCTTCGGATTTGTGGGTTTTGGTTTACTATACTTGACCCCTTGAGCACAAGTGGGAGCTGATGTGGAGATTTCTTTGGGAATCTTTTCTGCTACTTGACTGACCTGCATCATTTTTATGTTTAAAAGGCATTATTAAACAATTAAATAAACAGAGATTGGAGAAACATTTAACAGAAACTGATAATTAACTGGAAGATATCATGTGGTGGATTTTGTTGAAGCTACCTTTTGTGAGTTTTTGGAAGCACTATGGTTACCAAGATTTTTCCTCTTCGAGTGGTCATTAAGCTTTTGTTCCCTGCAATTACATGACAAAATTTCAGTACAGTTGAGGTCCAAGCAAATCATATTTATAAAAAGAACTGAAAGACCAAGTTGTGTCAATACCTGTTAACTTCAGAGGTTATACAGTTTTCTTTATCATCCATGTGCATAATCTCATTGTCATGTTCAGTATTATCTGAGGCTCCAGCATTTTCTTTATCATCTTCCTCTGTGTGTACAAGGGTTTTCCCGGTCCCTGAACATAACTTCGGTTTATCTTCATGACCATTTCTATCGCTGGTCTTTTCCTTATCACAGTTCTCTTCAGAACTTGACAAGGAGCTAATCTCAGCCTTTGAAGTCTCTGATACCACTTCAACTTGATTCTCATGAATCTCATCTGAAGAGGATTCTGAGGTTTTTCCAGCTTCTACACGCTCCTCATCTCCATTTACTTTATCACTCTTCAAAGTAACTGATTTGGAGGACCCTTCCAAGGAACCCTTCCTTAATTTTTCATCAATCTCCATATCACTGGAATCATTATCACAACACTGCCTCAAGTCCTTTTCCATCTTCTTCCTCTTCAAGGACTTTGCTTCCTTCCCCTTATCTTTGTTAGAAGGCAATGAATCAAAAACCCGGCTTTTGACCTCTCTCCCTCTAAACTGTTTTCTTGGAGTATCTAAAGGCAATGGCTTGGTATACCCCGACACATGTTTCTTTGCACTTGTGATATCAAGTTTCTTCATGGCTGAACAAAGTTTTCCCACATTACTACCATTTTCTAATAAAACCTTGGTTTTCACAGCCTTCTTTGGAGAGTAAAAGACCAAAGCTTTTGCCACCACCCTATTCTTTGGCACCACAACATCTTTGGGTTTCAGATTCCTAACACTTCGAAATGTATCTGGATTTGAGATGGGCTTTCTATTCCTTGGGGTAGTTAGAGCTTTGGTTACAGAAGATGGTTGCTTTGCCTTAACATTTGGGGTTGCTGCACTGATCTTAGTATGCAAAGGTCTGGCCTTATCTTTGACATCAACTATCTTATGAGAGATTGAAGAAATCAAGGCCAACCTCGAAACTCTAGGCTTTGAAGATTTTGCAGGAGCAGTAAGTGGGCATTTCAAACTAGTACATAACAAACAAGAGTTTGACTGATGTTAGTAATTTCATATGAGCCAAATTATAACAGTAGAAAAGAACTTGGAATCAGATTACTATAGGCTTGGCAAATGTACCTTGGCGACTTCCTGCTTAGTGCTTTTCGAAGTTTAACATTCGGACTTCTTGCTGCCATAACCTGTAAAACTCAATGTCATCACATCCAACTAAACCGATCTATGTGATCCCAATTCAAATGTACCCCAAAAGCTACAACTCACCCGAAGAACAAAGTTCTTGTATATGGCTTCAGAGTCTAATTCTTCTTCATGCTTCTGATCACAACCTGCAAACCATCACCAAACATATCATTCAGCATCAAACACAAAGATGAATCCAAACAGGTCAAAAATCAATGCCCAAGAAAACCCATTCTAATTAGGCCTATAATCACTTTGATTCTGAATTGTATACACAATGTCAACTGATTCAACTCAAATAAACTGATCTTTTCAGTTAATTTCTTCATTTCCTAACAATCACTACTGTATAACCCCTAGGTTCTCTAAGCAACCAAACAAAGCGCAAAATTAGGCCTCCACATAATCACTGCGGTCATTCCCATTCAACATTGACCTCAAATAACTGATCTTATAGTAACTTTTTTTCATATATATCCTAAACAATCATTACTCAATTTACCTCACAACCCAAATTCAAAACAGATCGAACTCAAACTAGATCAAATGCAAAACCGACCATATAAAGAAGAAAAAGCTAAACGGTGACACTGAAATACAGAAGCATACATAAACTTGAAATTTCAAGGTTTAATTGAAAAGCATGAGTTTGTGACTTTGTGATAAGTAAATAAGGGAAAACATAACAAGAATCGTGCGAAATAGGGGGAAAGAAAGACGAACCGACGCGCATGCAGAACCAGTAACGGTCGTCGGGGCAGAAGTGATCTGGAGTGGTGAAGTCTACGAACTTAGGCGCCTCGATCTCCTCGTAGAACTCGTCCCCGCCGCCGCCTCCTCCTCCTCCTTCCTGGCTGTTGGTCTGAACGGAATGAGGTTCTTCTTCCATATATAATACCCACTAAACACACAGAGAGAGAGAGAGAGAGAGAGAGAGAGAGAGAGAGAGAGAGAGAAGAAGAGAGAGTAG
>NC_020492.1:2201600-2202955 GCF_000184155.1 Fragaria vesca subsp. vesca
GAAGAAATTTCCTATTTCCCTTGAGGAGACTCGCTCGGAGTAAGTTTGGTTAACGAAGAACAAGGGAGCTCGACCTAATCTACAACAAATAGAAAGACTTTTGTCACATACGTCGGATTTATTAACGCATGATTCTTGTATAAGTCGCACGTTACTACCAACACAAACCTAGATACTTCATCATGCTCATTTAGAAATACTACGGTCTACAAACCATAGTGAATCAAGTAGTTTTCTAATGTCTACCGATCTTGCAGGTAAAGCCAATTTTTCACCTGGCTTGATTTGATCGGTTATGTTCTGTATTTCTTGTTAATTTTTAGTGGAACATTTAAAATGTTGTTATAGTTAACCAAGAGCCTGAAAGCAAAGGAACTATGCAAGAATGCAAGATTCCCTCTCTAGCTTCAACAATTAGGTTCCCTCTACAAGTACGTACTTCCTTGTTTTGTAAGGCTTTGATAAATGATAATGCGTCTATATCCTTATATTTTTGGTACTGCAATATTGGTTAATCTGTCTTAGTTAATCTGTAGTGTTACAATATTGAGGTGACTTAGATTGAATCAAATTTTTGATGACTTGCTATGACATAAAATCCAATCAGCAGCTCAGGTGCTGAAGTTTCATACCTGAAATCCTCTTATTTCAGTTTACTCAATGTTCCGATAATTTTTTTTTCTTTTATTTTGAGAAAACCATTGTTTGCCCCAAAACAGGGATGCATTCTAAATATGAATTGAGGTTCAAGTATTTAATATGAATTGAGTACGTTGTGATGAACAACCAACTCCTACATAGATTTATTCACTTCACTACGTTTAGTTCCTTCAATACCTTACGTTTATGATATTGGTTGCTTTTGATGTCTATGATCATGCTGCTTTCGAGTTGCGAAATATAGTTGTTTGAGCCCAGTGGGTATTTTTGGTCCAAGACTCGGGGTAGGTTTTGGATAACATTTGGGCCAGTACCTGTGGCCCTTTTTTAATGCGAAGCCCACGAAGGGTGGCGAAGTCTGGCAACACGCGAGTTGGAGTTTTGCAAAGATTCTGATACCTCGCGGGATTCGATGTCCTCGCGGGATCCTTTGTTCTAGTTCGTGTAGGTTTCTAAAGCGCATGGCGAGGTAGAGTTGGAAATGGACTGTAGTACCCGCGGGATAGGATCGCTTAGTGCTCGAGTTCGCGTACGACGCTACAGTGATATGATGCGGGGCGGTGAGCGAGACCTAGGCGAAGTCTGTTTTGGACACGTGTTGCATGGATCGCGCGGCTCGCGAGCTAGTCGTTTCCTGGTGGAATTCTAATTGCTGAGTCCGAATGGATTTGTGATTAGGTCTCTGCGAATTGCTT
>NC_020492.1:2204216-2210331 GCF_000184155.1 Fragaria vesca subsp. vesca
AGTTCATACGGATCAGGACCTGGATGACATCGGTGCAGTAGAATTGACTGGCAAGCCATTAGCTCATAAATTGAAAACCTGAAGATGACACGTGAGCCAATCACCATCCAGTCCTTTGCATGGACCAAGCCAGAATACGAGTCGTACACCTATGATGCTAAGAACGCCCATCTGGTCTTTAATGACCTGATAGAGGCGAGATATGTGCGCCTGGATCATAAGATCCCGCCCAAGGAGGAGTTGAAGGACAAGAAGTACTGCGCCTTCCATAATGTTTACAATCATGACACCAAAGATTGTGTCAAGCTTCGAGACCAGCTGCAGACATGGCTGAACTCAGGCGAGTTAAAGATGAAAACACCGGGTAGTACGGCCTCATTGGTTGATATAGACCCTTTCCCGCCTGTAGTTGGCATGGTTGAGGTAAACTGGGCCAATCAAACCAAGGACGACGATCGACGCCGGGCACCTAAAAGGGGCCGCGAGGAAGGTGACGACAGTACCCGCTGGCCACGTCGCCAATACACCTACAACGAAGATCTTGCAGATGAGGTTTTAGACGATCTCATTGACGATGGGCTCGTCACAGTGGCTAATTCTTTGCCTTACATAGAATATAAGAAGGGGCGCATTCACTGCAAGTTTCATAATAGCTGGGGGCACAGAACAGGTTCAAGACTGGCTCGACCTCGGGTATATTCGCTTTGAGAATAAGGGCGACTTCATGATCGCAACGGCTGACTTCGCTTGGCCTCGAGTCGGCCAGCGAAGAATCACATTAGACTTGTCGCCAAATGCAGGTTTACGTGAACCATCGGGCCGAAATCGCAAACGGCCGGCGAATAACTATACTGTCCCGAATAACCAACAGGGGAAAGCAGACGACCCAGCTCGACAGTTGGTCGCTAAGCTCGAACCAGACCGCCCCTCCCGCAAAGATAAGGGCAAAGCAGTCATGAGGGACGATGGACTGTTCCCCGTTGAAGATCCCCAGCCTATGAGTCCCAGGACTCGAGAAGCGCTGGAAAGGAGGATTGAACGTCTCGAGACGTTCGTCTATACACATTGGGCAGAGGCGGTACCTTCATCCCCTGCCACAAGTGAGATGGACATGTCAGACTCCAGCGGTGAGCGTCACAACAACGAGGCCTCGAGCCCTCGTAAAGGCGTCCTAACCGACCCCTATATTCCCCCGACGTCCAAATTCGCAATCAAGGATGGAGTCTGGTACACACAGCAAGGGGGCAAGGCAGTCACCATTAGCAGGTCTAAGAAGCGAAAGCTCCAAAAGCGATACGGTAGTATCCTACGTGCCTTACGGGCTGTCGAAGAGGGCGCTGTACGCCCCTCACAGCTCGCACAGACGCCTGAACGGATGTGGAGGGAAGCAGAGGGTTTGCGCGTATTCCTTCAAATGTCGCCTGTCACACCCCCAAGGATTTGCGAGCAGTTCAGCGACGAGCCTGCACCCAAAGCAAACGTCTTTTGCCGACTCACGGTTCCACCAAAGCAGGATCCACAGCCTTCCAGGCGCAGGCCATCATCAGAACCTCAAAGAAGAAGGGATCCACAGCCTTCCAGGCGCAGGTCATCACCAGAACCTAAAAGAATAAGGGATCCACAGCCTGCTAGGCCCAAACCGTCACCAGAGCCTGAAAAGAGGAGGGATCAACAGCCTTCCAGGCGCAGGCCGTCACCGGAGCCCGAGCGGAGAAGGGACCCGCCTACCGGTCCTAGGCGTAAACTGTTCACGACCTCGGACCCAGAGTCCAAACGCGAACCGTCTCAGCCCTCACAGCAACGGGAACGTCAAAATCCGGAGGCCAATATCAGAAAGGAGCCACCACCACCCCAGCCTCGGACACGGTCCACCCTAGAGCCCGAGACTCGGATGGTTCCCCGAGTATCCGTCCTACAACGGTTGAAAAAGGAAGACAGCGATAAGGCTCCTTTGGCAACAGACAAACAACCCGTCAAGGACCACCAGCCTTCAACCAAGTCACTATGGCGTCCGTGGCAACCCGAGGCTCAAGAGCCACCAATAGCTGCACAGGCGCCCTCCAGTCCTAACCTCGCCCAACAAATAACCCAACGTTTCCGCGAGAATTCAGAAGACGACGAGACACATTCAGAACCTCGACTTAACCTAGAGGAAGACCGGGATGAAGAGCAGGCAGAATCATTCACCTGTAATATGGTAGAGGTCTCAGGATGGGGTGCTGATGAAGGGTTTAGCCGCGAAGCAGATGCTTTCGCGGTGCTCGAAGGGGAACACGGGATCATTGACACTCCCCTGGTCCCAGTCCCTGAACAATTCTCCTTTCAAGTCGGGATGGTGTTCTTCATTTCAGAAAGATACGCTCTTCCACCGAACACAACCTGCAGTGCGGCGGATATTCCCGTCAGCAGCGAGGATGTCAGTAGCATACCCCCGCCATGCAGCAGCGAAATGGGCCCAGTTCCGGTATAGGCCGACGACGCCCCACAGGTGGAAATTACGAGCAGCATCAAACATAAGCAAACTCTAACCTTCTCCACACCAACTTTGGACATGGCCACTCACATGCGGCCACTGTATATCACGGCCGAAGTCGAAGGAAAGATGATCAACAAAGTCATGGTCGACACCGGTGCCGCGGTCAATGTTGTCACAACCCGTACCATGGGACTCCTAGACATCCCGCGCTCGATGATCCAAACCACGTCCTTGACAGTCAAGAACTTCACCGGGCAAGTGTCCAGAACCCTAGGCTTGCTATTTCTACGGGTCAAGGTCGGGCCGGCATCACGGGTTTACACCTTTTTCGTCGCCGAATGCACTTCCTCCTACAACATGATTCTTGGCCGAGACTGGATCCACAGAAGTTTCTGCGTGCCTTCCTCCATGCACCAAGAACTCATGATTTGGGACACCCGAGAACCGTGAAGCAGTCATCATCAAAGCCGACCCGCGGCCATTCTCTATCTCCGCCAACTTCAATGATGCCCGATATTATACTACAGACTTGGGTCCGTTGGATGTTCAAGGCGTCGATAACAAGGGCCGCCCATATGGAATAACGGCCTCCAATCTAACGCGATGGGGACTTACCCAGGCAAAGGACGATTTGCAACGTCCTCACACCATCGCGAATCCCACACCCCGTTCTGATGAATAGTGCCTTCTCAGAGGAGGCACGCGAGGCTGGCGAGTCCTTGTGCGAAAGACTCCTTTCGTACTGGGCAGAACGCGAAGCCTACGACAAGGTCGCGACTATGGAATATGTAGATGAAGTGGTGGATTATTCCGATACCAAGGAGGAAGTTATTCACTTAGCTCCCGCCGCCTTGGACGACACACCACCTCAAGTCTGCGACCCCATTTCACAAGTTGATGTAGGGACTGCAGAAAAGCCCTTACTTATTTCTATCAGTGCTAAGTTGGCGAAAGACGAAAATGAAGCCCTTCTTGCCCTGTTACGCGAATACAGGGATTGCTTCGCCAAC
Organism: Fragaria vesca subsp. vesca; assembly: GCF_000184155.1. Lineage (NCBI taxonomy): Eukaryota > Viridiplantae > Streptophyta > Magnoliopsida > Rosales > Rosaceae > Fragaria > Fragaria vesca. Next base: position 2,207,703 of record NC_020492.1, read on the forward strand.
AAATACGAAGACATGCCCGGCTTGTCCCCAGACTTGGTCTGCCATCGGTTACCAACTTATCCCGACCGACGTCCAGTACGGCAGGACGGCCGATTCATGCGAACTGAGACTCAGATCGTAGTCAAGGAGGAGATCGAAAGCATGCACCGATCGGGCATCATTCGCGTGGCAAAGTATAACGAGTGGCTGTCCAATGTTGTCCCCGTTCGCAAGAAAAATGGCAAGATGCGTGTCTGTGTTGATTACCGCGACCTAAACAACGCAACACCGAATGATATATACCTCATGTCTGTGGCTGACCTACTCATTGATGCCGCCGCGGGGCACGAGGTGTTATCCTTTATGGATGGAACGGCTAGATACCATCAGATTCCCGTCACTGAGGAAGATCGACACAAGACCGCTTTCCGCTGCCCTGGTTTTGCCGGTGCGTTCGAGTATGTTGTCATGCCTTTCGGACTTAAAAACGCGGGGGCAACGTACCAGCGCGCCATGAACCTCATCTTTCATGACATCTTGGGAAAGTTGATCGAAGTATACATCGACGATGTGGTAGTCAAAACCAAAACATGGGCAACCCACGTTGAGGACCTGCGGCAGGTGTTTACACGGATGCGCCGACATAACCTGAAGATGAACCCCGCCAAGTGTGTTTTCTTCGCGGAGGCCGGCGATTTCCTCGGTTTCCTAGTGCATCAAAGAGGCATCGAAATCCCAAAAGACAAGGTACAGGCGGTAATCACCGCTTCGCCCCCCACCACCAAAAAGGAGCTCCAACAGCTGCTCGGGCGAATCTGATGGTATATCAAACGCGGCAGGGAAGGTCCAGCTTTTTTCACCCCTCCTCAAGCTCCAGGGGGCAACCGAGTTCGTCTGGGAACCACAACATCAACAGGCCTTCGATCGGATCAAGGACTACCTGACGAACCCACCAGTCATGATCCCTCCTCGCGACGGTACCCCGCTTAAACTTTATACTGGCCCAAGACGATGTGAACGGGGTAGAACACGCTGTCTATTACCTTAGCAGGGTGTTAACTGAGTGCGAGACACGATACTCCCCTATGGAAAAGTTGTGTCTTGCCCTATATTTTGTAGGGTGCAAGCTGCGTCATTACATGCTTGCCTTTACCACGGTTGTGATCGCTTAATCCGACCTGGTCAAATACATGCTCTCCCGCCCTATCCTACGGGGACGCATCGGCAAGTGGATCTTAGCCATGTCCGAATTCTCGTTGCAATATGTTCCGCAAAAGGCAGTAAAAGGACAGGCAATAGCAGACTTTCTCGCTCATCACCCACCTTCAGAGCTCACGGCGTTTCGAGAGTTGGAATTCGCTGCCGTGACACTCGCTCCATGGACCCTGTACTTTGATGGTTCACGAACTGATACCGCGGCCGAAGCCGGGATAGCCATAGCCAATCCCGCTGGAGATCGCTTCTCCTACTCGTTCCAGCTCGATTTCAAATGCACCAAGAACCAGGCTGAGTACGAGGCGCTGATCATCGGCCTAGAGATTTTGTTGGATTTAGGAGTCCGCGAGGTTCAGATCTTTGGCGATTCTTTGTTGGTCGTTAACCAGCTGGTGGAAAAGTTTAAGTGCTTCAGCTCGTCCATTGAGCCATACCTGCGCAAGGCATTTGAGGTGTTGGACCGATTCGACGACGTCTACATCGAGCACATACCACGTGAGTTCAACTTCGCCGCCAACGAGCTCGCCCAAGTAGCGTCTGGTCTCAGCCTGCGCGACGGCGTGCGCGAACGTTTGCTCAAAGTCGAACGCCGCACGCTTCCCTCTTTCATCGCTAGGGGGCAATTTCAGGCCGACACCCCCGAAGTTGCGGCCTTGGACCCTATCGACGAGGATTGGCGGCTACCATTTATCGCCTACCTCCAGAACCCCAACGACGCCGCTCACTCCAGGCAAATACGTTTCCTCACCTTAAACTTTGTTTTACGCAATGGCGAACTCCGGCGGCGTGGGGAAGACGGAAACGATTTCCGCTGCGTGTATGGGAACAAAGCTAAACGTATCATGCGCGAAGTCCATTGTGGAGTTTGCGGTTCGCACCAGGCCGGGCCAAAAATGCGTTGGTTAATCCGTCGCCATGGGTACTACTGGCTAACAATTCTGAAAGACTGTATTGCCTTCGCCAAAGGTTGCCAAGACTGCCAGGCTCACGGACCAGTGCAACATATTCCCAACATCCCGTTGCAGCCTATCATTAAACCTTGGCCGGGTCGCGGTTGGGCGATAGATTTCGTTGGCATCATTCATCCCCATTCTTCTGAGCAGCATAAGTTCATTATCGTCGCCACCGATTTCTTTACCAAATGGGTCGAGGCCGAACCACTCAAGGTTGCCTCCGCCAACTCGGTGCGCAACTTTATTTTCCGCAATATCATCTCCCGCTTTGGTATCCCGGAGTGTATCGTTACGGACAGGGGGGCAGCTTTCATGGCTGATTCAGTTGTTAAGTACTTAAACGACTACGGAATCAAGCTTCTCCACTCTACGCCATATTATGCACAGTCCAACGGCCAGGCGGAGGCTAGTAATAAAGTCATCCTTGGCATCCTCCGCAAGATGTTGGAGTTGAACCCGCGTGTCTGGCATGAGGAACTCTA
>NC_020492.1:2210556-2225140 GCF_000184155.1 Fragaria vesca subsp. vesca
ATCAACTACTTGGCGAGGATTACGTCCAGGCCATGTGGCAGGAACTTGAAGATCTTGACGAGCACCGCGTCACCGCTTTCAACAATCTCGTCCTCGAGAAACAACGCATCGCACGTTCGTATGATAAGGTCACGCGCGGACGGAGCTATGCTGAGGGCCAGAAAGTGTGGCGCGCGGTACTCCCACTTAGGGACAAAACCGACGGTCGGGGCAAGTGGTCCGCTCGATGGGAAGGCCCCTTTATTATTCATCGTATACTCCCCAAGGGGGCATACCACCTGCGCGACTTGGACGGTACCATTCATCGCAATCCTATTAATGGCCGCTTCCTCAAGCGCCACATTGCAGGAGTTTGGGAACGCGAGGATCCTCCGCCTCCCCCAGACCCCGTCACCACAGTCAATAGTGCTACGCGCCATCGCGTTCTCGCTCCACCGCCTAACACTAGGGGGCAATCCGGGATAGAAGACTGATAGAGTACGTTATAACATACCAGCCTAAAAAGGCCAGTACAAGATTGGGGCCTATTCCAGAGGCCCTAAAAAAAAAATAATAAATTCATTTATTTTGCCTTTTTGGCGTTGTTTCAATACAAGTTTCGAACATCAGCTTTGCGGCCGAAACAACTACATTGACAGAAAGGGTGAAATTAGACTATGTTTACATTCAGAAGCATAGATCTGCAGATATTGGAAGCCTCAACCCGTATATCTTGCAGGGTTGAAGAAGAGACTGCCGCCGCATCCTTCGTTTAAAGTTGGCAAGCGCCCCGCTTCCATAAACCAGCACGAGCTTTGACACCGGCCCGGACCTAAAACAAATTGTTGGGAAGCTAGAGGTCCACTGGACCAGCGTCCCTCATGCTACCGGTCATGCCTGGAAGGTGCTTGAAGGGCACTGACCAGAACCTCAAGCGCAAGCGGATGCGGAGCCCCGAGAACCTCACGTTTGGACAGAACAGTCGGTGCAAGGCAGAAGGTACCCGACCATTAGATTGTCCAAACAAAGGCTTGACCTGAGAGTAGATTTTCAGAATCACTCCTGGCCTGAGAGTAGATTTTCAGAATCAGCAAGAAGGAAGAATGAAAATGTGAGGTGGGGGCTTTGCTTTAAGCAAGGACAAGAGGATGTACAGAAGGGTATAAGAGCCCATGGTAAGGGGGCAAAGACTTAACTGATACTTCGCCCCGGCCAAGCGTTTCTTTTTATAAGCGAAAAGGGTGATTTTCCTTTCAACAGATGTCCTCCATGCAGCGATTTGCTCCGAGATATGAGCTTTGGAGATAAGGTCGGACGCGTTGTTCCATAATGACTACCCGCGTTCCAAGCGAGTAGTTGCATTGGAAACCCCCCACCAAATCTTGGAAAAAGATTTTTTCCTGGCAGTTCTTACACAAGATTTGACAAGAGCGGAAAAATTTGATTTAATAATAATATTATTATACAAAGGGGGCAAAGCGCTGATCGGGTCTAAACCCGCCTAGAAGCCTTATACAAATCTATGAGAAGGCCTTCTAAGGCCAACTCTTCAACATCCGCCTGGGCTTGGGCTTCGTCGGCAGCAGCAATAGCCGAGTCCAAAGCTTCCTGGGTCTCTTCCGCGGCCTGCACACGGGCTTCTGCCTCTTCACCTCGGGCCAAGTTCTGGCGAGCTTAAGTAAGCTGAGCTTGCAGCTCCGCTATCTGAGCCTCCAGGGCCTCCACTTTCCAAGCATAGACAGTGCATGGGTTCTCTGAAGACGCCTCAGGAATCTCAGCGTCTTCAAGTTCGGCTAAAAGGGCTGCCATCTGATGGTCTAAGGCTTCGCGGACTTTCTCGTGAGCGGCCGACTGGGCACCGACATCTTGAACTCGGCGAGCCTGCAGCTCGACAACGTCGGTAAGTTCGAACACATGGTCCAGAGCAAGGTTGCTGCCAGCGAGGTGCCGAGTCAGAGCTTCATGGGCCTCGCGAGCGCGCCTCACCAAATCGAATACGTTCATGTGGGGACCTTGGCGCAGTAGCCCGTGAAAGAAAGCCCGGGCTAGACGAATGGGCTCTGGATCGGCAGGCGGGGTAATCCGGGCCAGAAGACGAGCGGTCCGGGTAGCCAAAGAAGAAGCCGCCTCGCTAGATGTCCTAGTTGGGGCCGAAGTGGTTGGTTCAACCTCTGCAACGACCTCAATCTCTGGAACGGGCGGGGGGACCTCAGACCGAGTAGGGACTATCGGTTCTTCGTTGGTTTGAGCCGCTGAATCTGGTTGCAGGGGAGAGGGCTCAAGCATCGGTTGGAAGTCCTCTGGCGGAACCGCCGAAGGGGCAGCGAAGTCAGAAAGCCGGGTGGTCTGGCCGAAATCTTCATCTTGAGCAGGAGCCGAGGTAGGCTCTGGAGGCAGGCCAGTTTCGCCTAGAGCGTCGGTTGGAGAAGGGGGTCGCACGGCGACTTCCTCGGTAACCATGGTTTGATCCCCGACGATTGGTTCCGGGGCTGGGACTTCAACTATCGTTGTTGCTCCTTCATTGACAGCGAGGCGAGGTCGGATGCGGCGGCGAACCTGTCAAATACAAAGTGAGCACATCGTTTGTTGGCTTTAATGTAGTTTGGTTCGAAGAAAGGTCGCTTACCAAAGCGTGCTCTTACCGATATCGCTCATCCTCTAGCAGTTCTTCTTCGTCCTCAACAGGGCGCTTCCGCGAGCTTTCGCCGCTTGTTGGCCGAGGAATGACGGGAGCAGTCTCACCGTCATGGTCCGCCGCGGGTTCCTCTTGAGCAGGTGCTTTTCCTTTGTCTCCGGCACCCTCAGGTCTTCTGATAGTTCTCCGGCGGGGGGCAGACTGTAAAGATAGACAGGAGAGTTAGGGAGAAGTATTTCGTCGAAGTGATAAAGGCGGTTTGAAATTTACACAGTTAGTGGCATACCTCGGGTGCGGGATCGCGTTCTCGAATGACGATCCCCGTCGAGCGACGAGTAGCGGGAACTGGTGGGAGCGCAGGCCTAGGCCCTGTCGCAGCCTTTGAACCGCCCTCTTCACGGTCGCACTGGGCATCAAGAATGACGCGGTCTGACTCGCCCAGAGTGTCGTACAGAGGATAAAAGATGGCAGCGAAGACAGCATCATCTGGGAACCCCCAATGGTTGTATAAGGATCGCCACCAAGAAAGGTAAGCGGGGTCAACGCCCAGCGAAGGCTCAATCTCCAGCAAGTCAGGAGTGAGAGGGAAAATGTTCTGCAGCGGGGTGACCCGGTCGGACTCGCCAATCTTCCTCCAGGAGGTGTACTTGTTCACCGAATGGAAAAGTGGATAGGGGATCCCTTGAGAGAAGCCAAGTTGTCTGGCGAAGTGGTTGGGGGCATACAGCTCGAAGCCTTGTTCATCTTCGGCGAGCTGAAGGTCGCAGCATGAGGATGCTCTCATGAAGACGATCTTGGCGTCAGAGTCTGAGTCAGAGCGAGGGAAGAAGCCCGTTGATAAGACTTCAGGATGGCGCCGACGAACCATCATGTCTATGGTGGGAGGCGGTTCGAGTTGGTTGTACAGGATGGAAAGGCTGGCGAAGAAAGACAGGGGAGTCCGGTTCGCAGCGTTCCTGCACACCGCGAAGCCGAGCAGTTGGTCCTCGGGCAGAAATTCCAGCGGGGCTCGCCGGAAGAGAGAGAAGTACAGCTGCGTCCATAAATCCAGGATCCACAGAGGGCCAGCAGAGAAATGGAAGGGTCTTAGGGACAGCATGTGCAGGGTCCGGTAGAGCGCGCCCAGCACGGGCTGCCCTAGCCCTACTTCGATCCCATTGTAGAGTGCCTCGGCCAGCTTTATCCATTTCCCTGTAGGCTTGTGAGCACTACCATAAAATATGAATTTATCAAGCCAATACTCAAGGAAAGCGATACCTCCTTCGTGTTGTTCTGCATGGCCGATGTAGAACTTCCTCCATACTCCATACGAGCCTTTCAGGGCGCGGCGGGCCCCCAGGTTGCAGGAATACGTAAACTCGGTCGATGCAAAGTCGCCTGGCGCATATGGCTTCGCATGGATCGGCAGCCCGGTGATGGCGAGGATGTCCAGCAGAGAAATGCCCATTTCCCCGAAAGGAAAATCGAAAGTGTTGGTGGCACTGTTCCATAAGCAGACCGCGGCAGCGATGGGTGCTCGATCAGCGTGAGGAGGCAGTGAGAAGCTCAAGGAAATGGCTTCGCTGATGCCGGTTGCTTCCCAGATCGCTTGATCGGTCTGGAGGCGAGCCGCATACCATGCCCGGTCCTCCGCGGTGACGCTGGGCCATTCCCCGACCCGGATATTTGTGTGAGAGCGGGCTTGGTGGAACCAGGAGGCAAAGTTTCCCGGCTCACAACGTTGGGCAAGGATTGGTCGGCGCACAGAGGCGGTATAGTGGTTCAAATCAGAGGCGGACGGAGGTTATGAAGGAGTCGGACCGAGCAGGGCTGCCCCTGTTTCAAGGAAATAAATGGGTGTTCCTTGAGGAGGGTTGTTGGCAAAACGACGAGCGAGGCCGGTTGACTAAGAGCTCGCCGCCGTGAGGTTAAGGTTTGGATCATTAGCGGTTGGTTTGGGAGCCATTGTTTCTGGTCGGAGTGAGTCCGGTGGCGAAGTTTGGTTGGTTGCAGAAGAGAGGGAGAAGACTGGTTGGAAAGCGATGGTGAGATGTGGGGACTCGCATCGAGGTTTATAAAGGAGACGGACCGTAACGTCTTTTCAATCGGTGGCCGTAATGAGGAGACGCGATGACGACCGAAACGTCAGCACATTTCAAATTTCAAACAGCCGCAATGATGAAGGGAGGCGACGATGCCGAAACGTCAGCACCTTTTGAATTACGAATTCCCGTAAATGGCTCATTTAGGCCTTTTCGCTTATCCGTTGCGAAATGGATTAAGCTCAAGACCTAGGGGGCAATGTTTGAGCCCAGTGGGTATTTTTGGTCCAAGACTCGGAGTAGGTTTTGGATAATATTTGAGCCAGTACCTGTGGCCCTTTTTTAATGCGAAGCCCACGAAGGGTGGCGAAGTCTGGCAACACGCGATTTGGAGTTTTGCAAAGATTCTGATACCTCGCGGGATTCGATGTCCTCGCGGGATCCTTTGTTCTAGTTCGTGTAGGTTTCTACAGTGCATGGCGAGGTAGAGTTGGAAATGGACTATAGTACCCGCGGGATAGGATCGCTTAGTGCTCGAGTTCGCGTACAACGCTACAGTGATATGATGCGGGGCGATGAGCGAGACCTAGGCGAAGTCTGTTTTGGACACGTGTTGCATGGATCGCGCGGCTCGCGAGCTAGTCGTTTCCTGGTGGAATTCTAATTGTTGAGTCCGAATGGATTTGTGATTAGGTCTCTGTGAATTGCTTACGGATCGCTATATAAGAGAGTTCGAGGATCTGGTTTAGCTGACTACACACACAATCAATCATACAAAACAACTGCAAATCTTCGAGCATCCTCGAAATCCTAAGTTCTAAGTGCACCTCGCCTTAGATCTCAGAGGCCGTCTGGACTCGCCTCTCTTTCCCAATTGTTGCTCTGCTCGCTTCGAACAGTGAGTATCGATTCACAGGTGACTAGATAGTTTGCTCGTAATTCCTCGCCCGCGAGGTTACACCGGAGCTCTACTTCGCCTGATTAGAAGTCAAGAACTCGCACCGTTCTCGTTCCGCGTCCGCGCGGTGGCACGCCCTGCAAACCCTAATTTACTTTTTGGTAGCACAAGTTACCTCTCTACCTCTGCTGAGGATCGTGGCCAAAACAATAGTAGCTAGCTAGCAGTCGAGGACTATATAAGCATAAAGCAACTAATTAACACAAACATAATGATACTGAAATAAAATCAGGAAAATTCTATCATACATAACTGCAAGTATGCAAGAATTCTTGACATTTCCACACTTACAAACATGTAAAAGTGTAATACCCCGGTATTTCTTAAAGGTAAATAAATTGTAACTAAATTTATATGTGCCTATATATATAATTAGTATTGAGATGTGAGGTGAGACCAAAATTTCCCGGTAATATTGATTAGATTACGGGAAATATATATTGAAATGCAAATAAATACAAAAGAAAAAAAAAGAGAAGAAGAAGATATTTTTTAGGGGAAGAAAGGTCTAGAAGGAGGGGGAAGGTTTCGGGAAAAAAAAAAACAAACAGAGAAAGAAAAGGGGGAAAGCTCAGACCGACTCGGTCGGGGGAGCCGGGGAGCAGCAGCGGAGACCTCCGGTCGCTTCTCCGCCGTAGTGCCGTCTCTCGGCACAAAACTGGTGTCCAAAGCTTCGTCTCGTTGTCCCCGTCTTCATGGTGGTCGTCATTTTCGATGGGACGCCGAGTTGAGAAAGAATCGGAGGAGAGAAGAGGACTGCCTCTCCGATTGGGTTTCCGATCCCAGCCACGACGACGACAACGAAGGGTACTGGTAGCTTCGCCTCGGCATGGAGGACACTTCTATGCTCTTGAATTTCACAGAAGAGGTCTGAGGAGAGAGAATCCAAGAGAAGAGAGATTTCTGAGTTTTGGTCGTGTTCTTCGTGTTTTCCGGCGAGATGGGTTCGACTCAGGTATTAATCTTCATCTACTCGTCAAACTCTACCTTTCTGTGTAACTGAAATCGAGTAAAGTTGAGTTTTGAAGAAATTGGAGTTTGGGCAGTTGGTGACCGCCACTGTTCACAGTGGTGATGGTGATATTTAGGGTTCATGATTATCTGTTTGTTATTGAGAAAGCTTTGGAAGATAATTTGATTGATATTGCTGTGCTTGAATTCGATTTTGGATGAGGTTGGGTTTTCAGCTGAGTTGGCCACCGTTTGTGGCCATTGTGCTCGGTGGCAGACGCGGCGGCGTTAGCTGGTGGTTAAGGTTTCTGGGTTTGGTTTCGATTAAGTTTGTGATAATTAATTTGAGGATTATTGGGTTTATTTCCTCATTTAAACTCAGGGTCAGGGTTGACAGAAACATACTTCTCTCTTCATTCTCTATAATATGGGTTTACTTGGCTACTGTTTCGATGTTGTTTGGACTATGTTTGTAATTTAAAATTATTGGGTTGTTGTTTGACGAGGTGTTGGAGTGGGAGAACAAGAGAAGTTCTGTACAGGCTTATGTGTTCCCCGTGTGGGTGCATTTCATGTGAATTTGGTTTTATTGTGATAAATGAAATGGTCTAGAATTGGTTATAATAAGAAGATAATCACTTAGTTACATTGGTCTTGATAAAGTGATTAAAGATACAAAACTGTATCAAGTTGATGTTGAGAAATGCCCGAAGTATGACTATGGGTGTCCATAGTAATTATGCAATTTTGCTTTGAAATTCTTTTTGACGAATTTGTGAGATATGTTGGTTGATATGTTAAATGTGTGGGAGTTGAATGATATTTTGATATCAAGTTAAAGCTTGAGAATGAGAACCAAATGGGTTATAGATGCGAAGTTATGGTCTAAAAATGGAAAGTTACTGTTTCGGTAAAGAGTATAAAAATGAGAGAAACCTAATGGTGGAAAGTTTGTAATTTTTTGGACTAATGTTTGTTAAGCTTCGGATTTTCCGATGCATAGAGAAATAGTATAAAATGTTGAACTACGAGTGGCTTGATCCCTTTAAAAAGGGTACGTAGGCAGCCCGATCAATGTTTTGGGTGCAGCCGCAAATTAATAAAATAAAATTTAAGTTTCAAACGCGACAAAAATGTTTGTCGTTTTATTTGATAATGAGATTCTATCTCATTTTCAAATTAGGATTTTCTTATTGATTATATTTGTTTATTCTTTTAACACCTGGGTCAGGGTGTTACAAAAAGATGCACAAACATCAACTCCCAAAGTCGGATAACCATACCTCTATTATGTTGGCCTTGGCATTTTTTGCAGAAACTTCATTTTGTTAGTCATGCAGTTATATGCTTCATTGGTTTTATGTGACTTAACATAACGACTTGCTATATATCGAGTAAGATGTAGCAACAAGTCGATTAACAGCAAGTATTTTGCTTAACTAGGTTAATGGAAGAAAGTAAGGCTTAGTCAACTTATATATACTGTTATCTTCTTGATAGTAGCATCCTGGCATTCATATATATAGAAGCATATATATATCATACAATATTTTACTGCTTCAAAGACGACCCTGCCAAACTCCCTCCATCTACGACCCAGCCAGTTCCGGAATCCGGATCCCTCCATCTCTGTGGCTCTGTGTATGACACAACTTTAAAATGTGGTTCACCGCTTTTCTTTCATGTTCTTTGTTATATACTGTTGGTCTCGTTTGTTTCATAAATGATTGGTTCGGTTAGAGTAAATATAATATATTCCTTGATTGATAAATATATATAAGAGAAAATTAGATAAAAATCCAAAATACTAGACCTCTTTTAAGATAACCCCATACATATTTTTCTTTTATTTTACACCCATTCCACATAAGCAAACATACCATATAGAGCAAATGTCTATAATTAATAGTTTTTTTTCATTTTTCAGTTTCTCTAATTTGCCCTTCAGACAGTAGAAAGCTAAATTTAATATATTTCTCAATTTTAGCATAAATTTGAAACTCAAATACTAGCTAAAATTTAGTTGGAGTTAACTTTGTCATAATCAGTTACATTCTTTAATTTCTTACCTTGTTATTACAAACTTGAGTGTATATATATATATGCTATATACAGAAGTATGTCATTTGTAATAAGATTATATTTTTCATTCTTAAGCTCACATTTGGTGTCTCTCTACATAGTCGAAAAATATCTAATTGTAAGGTACACGTTCTTGTTCTTTGATTAACTTTTTTTCTTTTTAGGTACATTATTATATCATTTCTCATCATAATCAAGAGAACATTTTACACTCTACTACTTATATTTCTAATGTACTTATTAAGTAGGGCATGATATGATAATATACCTAAAAAGAATAAACCCAAAATTGGGTTTAGGGTTTAAGGTTAAGGTATATGGTTTAGGTCATAGAGTTAGGGTATAGGTTCAGGGTTTAGGGTTTAGGGTTTAGGGTTTAGGGTTTTGGGAAATATAAACTCATTGAATCCTGCTTCTGTCTCTTTTATTCATCTAGCTACGCTACCCATGTTAAGAGAAAATTAACGGAACGTGAGTTCCTCTTTTCTCTTTTGGGATTCTCTTTCTTGTCCATTTTCTTGTGTTAACCAGACAATTCTAAACTCATTGAATCCTGATTCTGTCTCTTTTATTCATCTAGCTACGCTACCCATGTTAATGCATTCAAATGCATACTCTATACTTTGGTCTCGCAACATTCTCTCTTCTTTTCGTCGAGAAGAAAATGGTGATCAAGCTAGTGTTCCCCGGCCTCCACATATATGCTGCCAATTCAAGGATACTGGTAGAAGAAACAAACACGTACGTAGCTACAAGAAACTCCCATATACATCCTGTGATCGATGTACAATATTCTTGACTTGGTTTTTCTTGTTGGACGTCTTAGGTTAATTTTGTGGAATTTGCTTTCAAATTGAGAGATTTACACTGCATATCATTGTCATTTTCTTTGCTGCGCGCTATGGATGAAAGAACTTGCTGCCATTGTCACTTTCTTTGCTGTTTCCATATAACTTAATTAGTTTTTCTTATGATCTAGCTAGTTCCATAACTTAATCAGACGCATAACAAAATGAGAAGAAGTTTATTACATGCATAATCAATCTTACGTACACATGCAATCATTGCTTTATTTTCCCTTATAAAAAGCTGGGGTCCTTGACCGTAATGAAATAAAATTATATCTTCAAAAATATCAGATTTTTAACGTGCAACAATTTACATGTGCGTTAATTTTTAGACTCAAAATATAACTTGTTGTCTATAACAAATTAACAATTAACAGAGTAGTTTACTAAACCTAGCTAGCTATCATGTATTCATATATACAGTGGTTGTTATAACGTACTATCAGAAAAAGACGACCACAAAGCCAAGTAGAAAATAGAGTCAATTAAGGTGTATACAAATAATACAATGATGGAGGACTTTGACAAGGTATTGCTCCATATAGAATAGCGATGACGACTTGACCCAACCTCCACGCTGCTTCTCACTTCCCACTTCTCACTAGCTACACGCCACAAGTCTGGCCTCTTCCATTCTTTGTTTTTCCAAACTTAAAACATATAAGAGTTCTGTTATTATGAATTTCAGACTTGTGCTGTATAGCAATGAAATCCCAGCTAGGACTCGTAAACCTAGTTTAACTTCATGTATTGCAAATAATTTGTGATCTAGTGACTCGATTTGAAGTTATTTCTGTACTCTGGAGTATATCATAAAGTTTTCGATAAATCTCTTATTAGTCTATCTGATTTAAATGCAGCAAAGAACCCAGGGGCTCTTTCCCACGGTTTATTCAAAAACCTTGAAAAATGAGAGCTATTGTAGGTGGTGGGTTGGTACGTAGTTGTTTGGCCACGTAATGACGTAATGCAAGGAAGGGTTGGTTTGACCAAATTCAGTCGCAAATGGAGAGCTGGTGATCGAGCCCTAGCTAAGACAAGCTTCAATGGCAGCAGCAGTGCAACTCTTTTGACTACTGGAATTTTATATACACCGGCATGTCTACGTAGACATCACTCTTACCATGCACTCTCATCGATCGGTCATCACTGCTCAATAAAATTATAACAGGAAAACACAGGCACGTATGCTTCCTGCTGCTCGATCAAGACCCTATTTGTATCATTGAAAATGATCGACTTCGTTCGTTTCTGTTTCTTTGAGAAAACAACGAGGACAACGGGAATCAAGTCTCTAGAATCTAGATTTGAACCGAAAGAAAGCCGGAAAGTCTCTAGCTAGCTACATCACTTGGCATAGAAGTACGTAGTAATGTGATGGTAAACTAACGAATAATTTCGTTATCTAGCAGTGAAGTTCTAAGTTTGATGTTCTTATAAAAGGTGACCAATGATTTACGCACACATCATTATACAACTGAACATTGGTACGGACGTACAGTATACGATTATACGGTTTGTTTGTTTGTTTGTTTATTTTTATTTTTTATAGAGGTACGGTATCCAGTTTGTAACATGTTTTATCATAACAAACTATATAAAGTGACTTAACGAGTTCAAAATTGTTAGCTCTTTATTAAAATAGTAATTTCTACATAACGTGAGGTCTTGTTTTTTAGTTCTGTTGTTTCTTTATATTAGGCCTGGGACTTTGGATCCGAGAACCGGTGTGATCCGGTGGAACCGCACCGGAAACTAACGGTTCGATTCGATTCTAAAAAAAATAAATATTCATTTTTAATGAATCGGACCGTTTTGTGTTTCCCGGTTCCGGTTCCGGTTCTTTGATATGCTTAAATTTTAGAACCAGTGGAACCGATATATATGCAACTATATAAAAGACAAAACCCTAGTTTTAGACTTTGAGTCATTTTAGACTTTTTAGTCGCCTCCCAGGCCCTCCCTTCTCATTTTAGTCGCCTACCTCTTTAGTCTTTACAGACTCTACTCTCTATACAAAGAGAGAAAAGCCTGAGTCGCCTCCTCCCTTCTTAATTCCCGATTTCCCATCGTCCTCAGTCTGAACTCATTCCCTCTTCTGTCCCACATCAGCAAATCCCAATCCTAAATTCCCATTTCCCAATTGATTGTTTGATTCTGTTCCTAAACCATGAATTCAGAATTATCTCAATCAACTGATTCGGAGAAAGAAGAGCAAGCACCCCAACAGTCCAATGCGAAGGGGAAATCTGTTGCAAAGAGGAAAAGGGTTGAGAAGAAGACCAAGTCTACAGCGTCTTCGAAGCACACGAAGCTGCGTTCATGGGTGTGGATGCATTTTACTAAGGAAGAGCACCCTCTCATTGAAATTGTGGATGGAAAGGAGGAGGTAGTTGGACACACCACAAGAGCACAATGTAAGTATTGCAATACCCATCTTGCTGCTAATTCTAATGCTAATGGTACTAGCTCTTTGATGAAACACATAGAGCAGTCTTGTAAGGGTTATCCGGGGAGGGATGATGAAGAAAAGGGGCAGACTCATTTGAGTAGGGATGGTCAAGATGATTCTAGTGCAGTAGGTTTTAGGCATTGGAGTAAGGATGCATGTGTTGAAGCTGCTACTGTGATGATAGTGATGGATGAGCTTCCCTTTAGTGCCATAGAAAGACCAGGTTTCAAACACTTTTGCAGTGTGGCTGTTCCCAAGTGGAAACCACTTCCATGTAGGAAGGTGATAGTGAAGAATTTTTTAGCTATGTATGCTTCCAAAAAGGAAGAGTTGAAGATGGAATTGGGAAATCATTGTGTATGTCTGACCACTGATACATGGACATCGGTGCAGAACATAAACTATATGGTCTTAACTGGACATTTCATTGATAATGGGTGGAAAATGCATAAGAGGATTCTGAATTTTTGTGTGATTCCAAACCACCAAGGAGTCACTATTGGAAAAATACTCGAGTCATGTTTGAAAGCCTGGAACATAGAGAGGGTTCTGACTATTTCTGTCGATAATGCTTCAGCGAATAAAGTAGCCATTGACTACATTAAGAAAAGAATGATCAATTGGGAGAAGGCACAGCTTTTCGGAGGGAAGTATTTGCATGTCAAATGTTTGGCTCACATAGTTAACATAATTGTGAGGTCTGGACTCAACTTACTAGATAAGTCTGTGGCTTCCATTAGGAATGCAGTGAGATATGTAAGGAGTTCATCTTCTAGATTAGATGAATTTAAGGCATGTGTTGAAAAAGAAGATGTTGACTGCAAGAAAATATGTGTCTTGGATGTACCGACAAGGTGGAACTCGACATACATTATGTTGGACTTAAAGCTTAGAAAAGCATTTGACAATCTTGCTGAGGATGAGTACTCCAAGTATAAGGGTTATTTTAATGAAGAGGAGGAACCTGAGGATGAGGAAGGTGAAGAACAAGATTATGTTGTTGTGCAAACGAATTCTAAGAAGAGGGTAGGGCCCCCAACAGAAGCTGATTGGAACAATGCGAGTGTTTTTGTGAAGTTTCTTGGAGTTTTTCATCAAACAACCTTGAGAGTGAGTGCTACAAACCACCCGGCTTCACCAAAAGCATTTCATGACATAATTGGCATCAATGTTGAGATTGACGAACTACTCAACCAACAATTGAAGTCTGATGAAACCAGGGCTGATAAGGTTCTAAAGGAAATGGCACAGAAGATGAGGGCTAAGTATAACAAATACTTTGGAAGCTTTGATGACATTAACCAACTCTTTTTGGTTGCATTAGTGTTGGATCCAAGGTATAAATTAAAGAACTTTGAGAGAGTTTGCAAAACAATGCTGAAGTTTGATAATCTGGAGGTGATGAGGAGATCTGATCAAGTTAAAACCCTTTTGGTGGATCTAACAGACTTGTATGCTTCCTCTATTGGATATTCAAGCTCACAGAAAAGCAAAAGTTCAACTGAAGTTGGTTCAGGTAGTAGCAGCGGTCGTGACTCTCAAAAAATATATGGAAAAGTGGCAGACATGTTAGCCGATTGGGAGCAAGTCCTTGAAGATGATGAGTCTGTGGTGGTGAGTAATGAGGTCGACAGATATCTTTTAGATCCCATAGAAAAGCCACAAGTAGATAAGAAGAAAGAAGAATTTCAACTTTTGCTTTGGTGGAAGCTAAATGGATCTAAATACCCTAACTTGGCAGCTGTAGCTAAAGATGTTCTTGCGATTCAAGTTAGTACTGTGGCTAGTGAGTCAAGCTTCAGCACAGGAAAGAGAGTTATCGATCCATATAGGAGTTCATTAACTCCGAAATCAGTTGAAGCTCTCATTTGCCTTCAAAATTGGCTGAAAAGTGACAGCATCACTAATTTGGCTTATGTGCCTACTCCGGAAGAAATGGCTTGGTTAGAAGCAGTTGAAGAAGGTCTGCTATGTTTTTTTTCCTTACTAGATTTTGTTAATAATTGTGTATTTGTGTTGGTTAGTTCTCTATCTTTATGCATTTGTCTGATTTTCCAATTTTTCAGAACAAGAAAAAGAAGACCAAGAAAAGAAGAACAAGGAACAAGAAGCTTCTGAAGCTGCTGCTTCAAAGTCTTCCAAAATTGCCAAATCCTCATCAGCTGCGGATGTGTCTAAAACATATAAGAAAAGCTCTGGTTTGTTTTTATTCTTTTTCTGCTCTGCTTTTGAGTTTTGATATCATGTTGGATTGTTGGAATATGGTATACATGCAAGTTTGTTTTTATCAGTACTAACCAAATCATGAACTATTGTAGAAGGTAAAACAAAGGCTCATGGAATGGCTGTCAAGAAGAAATAAAGAGCAAAATTATATATTTAAGGTATTTTCTTGAGATATGTTTTGATGATCAAGTGTTTGGCTCACATAGTTCATTTGACTTTATTCAGTTTCATTGACTTAGTGTTTTGTGCAGGAAACCAGCCTGAATTGAAATCTGTTGAAACTGGAATACATGGAGGCAATGAAGCTGGGAAATCTGGAATAAACATGATGAAGTCTATTGTTTTTGTATTTCAGTCTTGACTTTTTATATTTATCTTTTGCATTGGAATTTAGAACTTTGCTTAATTGGGATTGTTTTAAGTCTACCAATC
>NC_020492.1:2225160-2247257 GCF_000184155.1 Fragaria vesca subsp. vesca
TGTTTTCTTTCCGGTTCCGATTCCGGTTCTAGCCAAAAATACAGTTTTTGGAACCGTTCCCAGGCCTACTTTATATCATCGACTAAAAAACTTATTAATAGTGTAGTTCTTTCGTATTAGTTTTTTGTGTACATAGAGCTAACTCCACGTCCAATGCCTGTACTATCGGAGTACCGGCCATATCCCGCTTTTGCTTTCTACTGCTCCGACGTTCTTCATGGTTAAAACTTATCCGTCACAACGTTCTTCACACTTGGCTTTACAGTCATAAATCAACATCAAACCACTTATATCATGCACCTCAATAAGCAACTATTCAGCTTGTAAGCAACATGACATGTTAGACATATTATATATAATGCACACGACTTGATTATAGAAAAGACCATCACCATGACCTCAAATCTTCACTCAATCTATAATTCAAAATCCCAACAGACCCTTCTTCTGTCTTCTACATAGGCTCCTCAACCATAAAGTAAAAGCAAACCCATTTTCCACACATAAAAAGTAAAATAAAAAATAAAAAAGCCAGGGTAGGCGCCTACACGTTTTATTTTTGGGGTCTTTTGGCCTACACGTAACACAAACTTGTACTTGTTGCGCCTAACGAATCCTATATAACCCTCGTTGGTGTTCTATAGCTGTCACCATAACCACAAAACCTTCCCCATTTCCCAACACGTAAACAACTCAAACTCATTCATACAGAATCCCAAAGTCCCTCATTCTGTTCTTCTTCATCGGTTTCCGTGAATCTTGGTGATTAAAGATGGTGTCTTACGAGTACGTTCTCGGCGGAGTCCTGGCTTCTCTGCTCGGTTCTGTTTTCTTCATGATCATCACCTCCACTTTCAGCGCCAAGAAAAAGGTCGACGATTTCACAAGCGATAATGGGTTTGTGAGGACGCCGCAGAACGGTGAGTTTCTGACGGAGATGGAGGAGAAGAGTACCGACGTCGTCATTGTCGGCGCCGGAGTTGCCGGTGCTGCTCTTGCTTACACTCTTGCCAAGGTCAGATTGTAATGAAATCTGTTGTTCAAGCATTTACCAAGTTTGCTTTAAGCTTTAGAATTCGTTTGGCAATTTATTAATTTAGATGAATATTGCATACGTACGTGAGGTTTCAAATTTAAGAAACAGGAGTGTGATTGAACCCACATTTTATATGGTGGCATTTCAGAAAGGGGTGAAGTTTAGATTTTGGATTTCTTGTTGTGGAAGAGTTTGGAGCTGAATGTGTAATTTGGGCTTTGGAGTTAAGCATGTGTTTTGCTTTTTGTTACAGGAAGGACGGCGTGTGCATGTCATTGAAAGAGATTTGAGTGAGCCAGACAGAATTGTTGGTGAGCTTTTGCAGCCTGGGGGTTATCTTAAATTGATTGAGTTGGGTCTTCAGGGTAAGTAATCACTTCATTCAGTTTAGGATGAACTGTGTACATCTTTGAAGTTGAAGTTTAAATTGTTTGATTCTAAACACAATTTAAAACTGGTGTGACCATACTTTTATAGCAGAAGCAGTTCAGAATTGTTTGATTACATTGCCATAGTTTCTGGTTCAAATGATTTATTAGTACTGCATATTTAGGCCACATGATTAATCAGTAATTTCTATTTGTGGCTGCAGACTGTGCAAACGAGTCAATTGATGCTCAGAAGGTCTTTGGTTATGCTCTTTACAAAGATGGCAAGGATACAAAGCTGTCTTATCCTTTGGAGCAGTATAATTCAGATGTTGCGGGGAGAAGTTTCCACAATGGGCGTTTTATTCAAAAAATGCGTGAAAAAGCTGTCACTCTTTCAAAGTAATCCTCCTTTTCATTCAAGTATATTACAGGATATCAATTCCACGAGTTGTTTATGCGATTACTTTGATGGAATTCATTTCTAAGTTAAATCTTTTACTCATGTCCGGTGGAATTCTGTTGCAGTGTCAAATTGGAACAAGGATCAGTGACAACACTAATCGAGGAAAAGGGCATTGTTAAAGGGGTGATGTACAAGAACAAGGCTGGAGAGGAGATGAGAGCATATGCTCCACTGACAATTGTGTGTGATGGCTGCTTTTCAAATCTGCGAAAATCTCTCAGTGCTCCACAGGTAATGATGCATTTTCAATATTTCAAAGATCAAGCATTGTTTATGTATCAGACCCAATCATAGGAAGTTTTGCTCTTTCATTAGACCAACAAGGGTTTGTTGTTATTGTTGCAGGTTGAAAGTCCCTCTTGTTTTGTTGGTTTGGTTTTAGAGAACTGTGAGCTTCCACACGCAAATCATGGACATGTGATTTTGGGAGACCCTTCACCCATCCTGTTTTATCCTATTAGTTCCACTGAGGTTCGTTGCTTGGTCGATGTACCTGGAACAAAAGTACCCTCAGTAGCTAATGGTGAAATGGCCAAGTATTTGAAGACTGTGGTGGCTCCTCAGGTATGCACTTGACATTATTAGTTTACACTTTACACATGATATGATGATATACATCTGAACTGGACTAATTATGATGACTACTTTATATTTCAGATTCCCCCTCAGCTCCTCAATGCTTTTATGGCTGCCATAGACAAGGGAAACATTAGGTCCATGCAAAACAGAAGCATGGCTGCTAATCCGGTTCCCACTCCTGGTGCACTTTTGTTAGGCGATTCATTCAACATGAGGCATCCTTTAACAGGAGGAGGAATGACTGTGGCTCTTTCAGACATTGTTCTTCTCCGTGATCTTCTTAGACCCCTACGTGATCTTAATGATGCACCTGCTTTGTGCAATTACCTTGAATCATTTTATACATTGCGTAAGGTAAAACCTCTCATAACTTAAAATTACTTTCTTCTATCAAGAGAACTCCACCCAGTTTCACACTTCAAGGTTTTTGCTTTGCTGATGTTGTGCTCCATTTTCATTACAGCCTGTGTCATCTACTATAAACACATTGGCAGGTGCTTTGTATAAGGTGTTTTTAGCATCACCTGATCCAGCGAGACAGGAAATGCGTGAAGCATGTTTTGGCTATTTGAGCCTTGGAGGAATCTGTTCATATGGACCAGTATCACTGCTCTCTGGCCTTAATCCCCGTCCACTGCACTTGTTCCTCCATTTCTTTGCTGTTGCTATCTACGGTGTTGGACGCTTAATGTTTCCATTCCCTTCACCACAGCGCATGTGGCTTGGGTTTAGATTAATCATGGTATGTTACTTATCATCACCATGCTCGTCAATTACAAATTTCTGGATACACCTATTTGGCTAGCTACTTAATAAATGTTACTGGTTTTTATTTTACAGAGTGCATCAGGCATCATATTCCCCATTATTAAGGGCGAAGGAGTTAGACAGATGTTCTTTCCAGCAACAGTGCCAGCATATTATAGATCAGCACCAGTTCATTGAAGAAACAAGTTCATTGAAGAAACAAGACGACAGTATCGGGACACAGCAATTTAGTACCCATGATATACCAATTTGTATCAGTATCAGCAGTCTTAGTCCCCCTTACAGAATTAGAGTTCAACCCCGGGGAGAATGATAAATTTAGGAGATAGCAAATCCTGTTCTTAATTCTTTTAGAGATGTTGTTCTGCAATAGGAACCAGCTACATATCCCACTTAATTTTTAGGCTTGTACAAAGCTATAGCGATGATAAATAATTCAGTCTTTTGGCCATTGGCTTATCTATATCTCAATGCTTACAAGCAAAACTCACTTGACATTTTCATTATGGTAATTGTTCATAGTTCCAAATGCTTTTAATATACTAGGTCCTCGATAAATCATGGACTACAGTGAACATTGAATAACATTCCAGAACTAGAAAAATGGTTAGCTGAAAGCATTGTTTGCCTAGAGGTGAATTCAATGTTCAACTCCCTATATGAGCAAAATTTATACAAACAATTTCACCCTGTCACTCCTAAGGGACCAAACTTGGACTGCAAAAATGGTCCCATCACCAAATCCAGATGATCCCTGAAGAAGTAGCAACAGTTAGTAATAGTATGATCAGACACCAGAAGCATCCTTCATGGTGTCATCTTTTATTTGTCTTAATGCATATGAAACCTTAACAATTCTTGGGTTTAGCCGTGACTGACTCCAAATCTCCACAACTGGAATCAAGTTCTCAGAAGAGTGATTGGTTCTGACTTCTGACCATCCCAAAGAGGTTAATGTATGATTGATCTTCTTTTGCTTCATAACTACAATAAAACAGGATATTGAACAGTTGGTCTGAAGTTTAGATTTCATACTAGTAGAGAACTGCATCCATTGGATGGACCATGCATGTCAAATTTTCTAGGGAAAAGAAACACATGCACAATTTGGAAGTGCAGGATCAAATGTTCAACATGTATGAATTTTTCTCATGTGTTCCTTCTCTTGGTATTGTTTTCATAATAAGAAATAAGATGAATATGATGTTCTTTGATTCATTCAAGTAAAGATGAATGTGATGTTCTTTGATTCGTTCAAGGAAAGGAGACCGCATATGTTCGCATTCTTTTGATAAGGGATCCAACAGAAGAGCAAATTGCCTGGCCTGCCCCTATTTCTTTCATAATTTCTTTTCTTGATGATTGTCAATGAGCAAAACCTTCTTAGATTTCCCGTTATATCAAGGTTAGGACTAAGGAGACCTTGTGCACCTTCAGATATTCCTGGCTTAACTGAATGATGTCAAAGTCATTGAGCTCACTTGAGAAGCATCTGACCTTTGAGGTGGATTCCCTACTCTAGTTCTTCACTTCATTTGTTCTTCAGTTTGGTAAGTTGGTATTTTATTGTGGCAGATTCTTAGGCCAACTTATATAGTTAGAGACTCATACTTCTTTCAGTTCTTTGCAATCTTGTAGTGTGAATAACGACTACCATAATAAAATTCCGAACTAGTTAACTCGTTTCCACTTGTACCAAGTAAATGAATGACAAAGAAATGTGGTTAATTTACCACTGCTATAACTTTGTACAAGTTTATATTCATCGGTTCTAACATGTTTCGGGGGAAGAAGAACTAATCCTAAAAGAACATAATTGGTTCTCTCCTAGTTTAGCAGTGATCCCCATTTTTACTCTGGTGGAACAAATGCTGCTCCTTTCATACAAATTGGGTTATCATAACACAAACAAATAATCTGGGAAACAATGTGTATCTCCTACTCCTCTTGTTTCAGTTCCTTCAGTAAACAGGAGGAGATCTGTAATATGCTGGCACTGTTGCTGGAAAGAACATCTGTCTAACTCCTTCACCCTTTATAATTGGGAATATGATGCCTGATGCACTCTGAAAATAATAAACCAAGAAATATTTGTATAAGAACCCAGTTATCCGCAAATGCAAATTTGTAATTGACAAAAAGTCTAACAAGAATAAGTTGTAACATGTTCTTAACGTACCAAGATCAATCTAGCCCCAAGCCAGATGCGTTTAGGTGAAGGGAACGGAAACATCAAGCGCCCTACGCCATAGATAGCAACAGCAAAAAAATGGAGAAACAAGTGCATCGGACGAGGGTTAAGACCAGAGAGAAGAGATACCGGTCCATAAGAACAGATGCCTCCAAGGCTCAAATAGCCGAAACATGCTTCACGCATTTCCTGTCTTGCCGGATCAGGTGAGGCACAAAACACCTTGTACAAAGCACCAGCCAATGTGTTTATGGTAGAAGATACAGGCTGCAATAAAATACAAAACAGTGAAAACACAATGTCAGTAAAGCAAGAACCAACAAAAATAAGTTTCTAGAAATTAAAGTGACATAAAGAAAATAAAATTTAGTTAAGAATTATCTGAATGGTGGCTTTACCTTACGAAGTGTGTAGAATGATTCAAGGTAACTGCACAAGGCAGGTGCATCATTGAGATCATGTAGGGGCCTGAGAAGATCGCGGAGAAGAACAATGTCTGAAAGAGCCACGGTCATTCCTCCTCCTGTTAAAGGATGTCTCATGTTGAATGAATCGCCTAACAAAAGTGCACCAGGAGTGGGAACAGGATTAGCAGCCATGCTTCTGTTTTGCATGGACCTAATGTTTCCTTTCTCTACTGCAACCATAAAAGCATCATACAGCTGTGGGGGGATCTGAAACAAAGTAGTTCTCAGATTAGTTCAATTCATTAATCATATCGGTACGTGTATCAAGTTTAAACAAATCAAATTAACAAAATAATTGAAAGGAATAGTGAAAGCTACCTGAGGAGCCACAACAGTTTTCAAATAGTTAGCCATTTCACCATTAGCTACTGAAGGTACTTTTGTTCCAGGTATATCCACCAAACAGCGAACCTCGGTGCTACTGATAGGATAAAACAGGACAGGTGAAGGGTCTCCCAAAATGACATGTCCATGATTTGCGTGTGGAAGCTCACAGTTTTCCAAGATCAAACCAACAAAACAAGAGGGACTTTCAACCTGCGCAATAAAAAATAACTCTGTTAGTCTCACGGAAGAATAAAAAACCCCTATGAGGATGTGATCAAATACAGTTCAAATTGGTTATTTATCAACTTTCGCACTCAATTATTACCTTTGGTGCACTGAGAGATTTGCGCAGATTTGAAAAGCAGCCGTCACACACGATTGTTAGTGGAGCATATGTTCTCATCTCCTCTCCAGCCTTGTTCTTGTAAATCACCCCTTTGACAATGCCCTTTTCCTCAATAAGTGTTGTCACTGATCCTTGTTCCAATTTCACACTGCAATTAAATTCCAGGGAAAAGAACATGAGTAACAGATTGAAACTTGAACCATGTTCAACAAAAGTAATCACATATAGCAATCTCTTGCAATATACTTAAATGTATAATGGTTTATGAAGATTTACTTTGAAAGAGTTGCAGCCTTTTCACGCATTCTCTGGATGAAACGCCCATTGTGGAAACTTCTCCCAGCCACATCTGAACTGTATTTTTCCAAGGGATAAGTCAGTTTTGTATCCTTTCCATCTTTGTAAAGAGCATATCCAAACACCTTCTGAGCATCAATGGACTCATTTGCACATTCTGCAGCCACAAGTAGATACTAATGATTAAAAACCATTCTACCAACTTAGTACAAAACATTCGAGAACCAAGAAACTATAGCAATGTAATATAATAACAACAAAGGATGGTTATATTGGCAGGAGATTGCTCACCCTCAAGACCCAACTCAATCAACTTGAGATAACCCCCAGGCTGCAACAGCTCACCAACAATTCTGTCCGGCTCACTCAAGTCTCTTTCAATGACATGTACACGACGTCCTTCCTGAAACAAGAAGCAAATATATGCTTAACTCAAAACCCATATTAAAGATGGAACCAATAGCTCAGCCACTACAGCAAAATCTGAAATCTAAATGTGTCCACTTTAGCCAATGCTTATGTAATTCACATACTCCCTTGAGCCTTCTCAAATTAATATTAGTCACAGTTGTGTAGCAATGTCATCAAGAACAAACATACTCTAGTTCTGTCATACTAGTGTACTACTAATTGTCAAGTATGAAAGTTCAAGTACAGTTTTGGTTCATTTTTGAACTACAAGTACGTTTTGGTCTATACTACTCAAATATTACCCAACTGATGCATATGAAAAGAGTAAATAGTAATTAACTTTGATCCATATCATATATTGAAGAAGCCTCATCCGGGCCAAAGATATGCTGATTCAAGAACTAAAAATGATTAAAGAAAAGGAGTCAAAATAAGCCGGCTTGGTTGGTGAAGCGATCACAAAAAGCAGTACAACCAGACTGACCAAGTCTTCCACTGATCAAACAATGAAGCTAAATATTTTGCGTCCTTAGTAAACAGATTTCCTATCAAATTATAAGAGAGATGAAAAGAGTCTGACCTTGGCAAGAGTGTAAGCAAGAGCTGCACCGGCAACTCCGGCCCCGACAATGACAACGTCGGTACTTTTCTCCTCCTCCTCCATTTCCGGCAGAAAAGCACCGTTTCCAAACCCATTACTCTGTGCTTCACTTACAGCCTTGTCCTTTTTGTTTCCACCAAGAGTAGTATTGATGATCATGAAGAAAACAGAACCCAGCAATGAAGCTAAGAACCCAACCAGAATATACTCGTAAGAAACCATCTTTAATAAAACTGATTAGGAATGAATAGTGGGAATCTAGTTCTGTGATGTAGTCTAGTTCGTGGGATTTGCTTGGGAAGTGAAGGAGTTTATGGTGATGAAGAGTTGGGGAAGTTGAATGTGGTTTATATAGAGAGAGGTGTTGGAAGTTGGAAGCAGAGGGGTGGTTTCTTGTTCAAGTGTGTAGGGTTTAAATCAGAATAAAATATGAAGGCGCCTGCCAATGAGGTTGTGTTAGACAAAGACAGGGTCATCTCACAATGGGGATGATTTGCCAGTCAAGGACATGCTAAATATGACTGAAGAGGACAGAGTCAGAAGACAACATGGTGGAATTATTTACCTTAAAGAAATGAAACTGTGGGTACTCAAGAACGGTTTTTTGATAGATTGAGCAAAGTTTTCAAATGTTGGTAGTTCAAAAATGTTTTTGGGATTCAAGAATGTTGAATCGTCAAATTGATAGGACATGGTAATCCGGTAACATAACTCGTGTTTCATATAAGTAGAACAATATTTTTTTATAGTTTCGTTTGGTTCACGGAAAGGAAAGTAGTTCATTCAACTCTCCTATGGGAACAGAACTATGGGAACAGAAAGTGAACGAAAATGAAACTTCCATAAAAGTTTTCATTCCGATGTTTGGTAATGTAAAGAAAGTCATCGGGAAAGTTGTTAAAAAATATGATAACATATTATGATGTGAGCACTAAATGCAGGAAAGTAAGGAAGGAAAATGGTTCATTTGGATTTTAAAAGGAACCAATTTCTCTCATTTTCCATTTATACAGGAAAGTCTTTCATTTCCTTTTGTTTTCCCAAACGCAGGAAATGAACAACTTTTATGTTCTTATGTCTATTTTCCTCGAAACAAACGAGTCTTATAGGTAGATACAAAAATGACGTACAAATCACACGACTTAATGTTGGATTTTACTCATTTTAGAACAAAGCTTCACTCATCAATTTAGTTCATGAAATAGTGTCATGTTGTTTTTTTTTTCATCACATTGGCTAGTATGGGACGTTTAATACAATAACAAACTATATGCACGTGCCTATCATGTATGTTTTGTTTAAGAATCAGATTTAACAATAATTTGCCAAGTCTTGCAATTTTTTATGAGCGATGAAATCATGAAACACATGCGAGATTTAGTCAAGGAAGTGCACTGTCAGTAGTGAGAAGTTAGCAGGAATAAGCTAGTTCAGCTCTCCAACTGAGACCAATTCTGGTCAAACAAACTTCGGTGCATACGTGTGGCTTCCACTCCAAGCAAAACAAACTAAATTGTATTCATATAATTTCGTCTCCTTGTTCTTACACTTTTACACAAAATGCAAAAACGTAGTCAAATTAATGGTATTATAACTACTACTGGCATGGCTTGGACTTGGGAGTGATCGAGACTGTGAAAGCATCGTGGAAGTTGGTTCAAGTCATTAGCTCATTTTCATATGATCTTATTTTCGTCTGTAACATATGATCTTAAGAACCCCACAAACCTTGTATCCTATATAAACCCTACCCAACTTCCATTACTCTCCACAACCACAAGTCCTTCACTTCCCAAGAAACTAAATCACAGAGTCACATAGACCCACAAGACTTGGATCATTAAAGTTGTTGAAGATGGTTTCATACGAGTATGTTCTGGGTGGGGTGTTAGTTTCTTTGCTAGGCTCTATTTTCTTCATGATCATCAGCTCTACTTTGGGAGGAAAGAAACAATTCAAGGCTTCAGGTGTAGAAAAGAGTAATGGGTACGGAAACGGTGAGTTTCTGCCGGAAATGGAGGAGGAGAAGAGTACTGATGTCGTCATTGTTGGCGCCGGAGTTGCCGGTGCAGCTCTTGCTTACACTCTTGCCAAGGTCAGATTATAATTTGATTGGGACTCGGTTTGGTTTGGTTTATTAGCTGACTTTGCTCCAAGATGACCTTATGTCATGGCAGACCTGGCAATGCTTTTAGTTAGCTGACTTTGTTCCAATGTGACCTTATGTGCTAAGTACCTTGGCTGCTTCTTGTTACAGGAAGGACGCCGCGTACATGTAATTGAAAGAGACTTGAGCGAGCCAGACAGAATTGTTGGGGAGCTGTTGCAGCCTGGGGGATATCTCAAATTGATTGAGTTGGGTCTTGAGGGTAAGCAATCACCTATACTAGAATGTGTAAATGGTAGAGTTGTTTGCTTTAGTTTTAGTACTTTTTCATAGTTTTGGCTCAATTTGAATGATACTAGTCTGAAGTCTGAACTGGTAGAGCTACATATTGATGAACAATATCTATATATTTGTGGCAACAGATTGTGCAAATGAGTCAATAGATGCCCAGAAGGTGTTTGGTTATGCTCTTTACAAAGATGGCAAGGATACAACACTGTCTTATCCTTTGGAGAAATACAGTTCAGATGTGGCTGGTAGGAGTTTCCACAATGGGCGTTTCATTCAAAGAATGCGTGAAAAAGCCATAACTCTTTCAAAGTAATACACATTTCCATTCAAGTTTCTATTCTAAAGCTTACTTACGTGATTACTGAGGTGAAATCTGTTTCAGTTTTCGATATTTTACTAATGTCTCATCTCATGAAATTCCATCACAGTGTTAAATTGGAACAAGGGTCAGTAACGACACTAATTGAAGAAAAGGGCATTGTCAAAGGGGTGATTTACAAGAACAAGGCTGGAGAGGAGATGAGAACATATGCTCCCCTCACAATCGTCTGTGATGGTTGCTTTTCAAATCTGCGAAAATCTCTCAGTGCTCCAAAGGTAACAATGGGGGTACCTCAATACCTCATGTTATTGTTGACACAATGTTTTGTTGTTTCATAAGACCAACAGACTTATTTGGTATTGTTGCAGGTTGAAAGTCCCTCTTGTTTTGTTGGTTTGATCTTGGAGAACTGTGAGCTTCCGCACGCAAATCACGGACATGTCATTTTGGGAGACCCTTCACCCATCCTATTTTATCCCATCAGTTCCACCGAGGTTCGCTGTTTGGTGGATGTGCCTGGAACAAAAGTACCTTCAGTTGCTAATGGTGAAATGGCTAACTATTTGAAAACTGTTGTTGCTCCTCAGGTATCTTTCAATAACTTGCTTTGACTTGATTTAGTATACACTGTTGTTGATACACATACCTATTTGAACTTGACTAATCTGAGGATTACTTTGTACTTCAGGTTCCCCCACAGCTGCACAATGCTTTTATGGTTGCAGTAGAGAAAGGAAACATTAGATCGATGCAAAACAGAAGCATGGCTGCTAATCCGGTTCCAACTCCTGGTGCACTTTTATTAGGCGACTCTTTCAACATGAGACATCCTTTAACAGGAGGAGGAATGACCGTGGCTCTTTCGGACATTGTTCTCCTCCGTGATCTTCTTAGTCCCCTACATGATCTCAATGATGCACCTGCCTTGTGCAATTACCTTGAATCATTCTACACACTTCGTAAGGTAAAGCCACCATTAAGATAATTCTTAATCAAAGCGTATTTTCTTTGTCCTTTTATGTCCTTGAAACTTATTCTTTGTGGTTCTTGCATTGCTGACATTGTGTTTTGTATTCATTGCAGCCTGTGTCTTCTACCATAAACACATTGGCAGGTGCTTTGTACAAGGTGTTCTGTGCCTCACCTGATCCGGCAAGACAGGAAATGCGTGAAGCATGTTTCGGCTATTTGAGCCTTGGAGGCATCTGTTCTTATGGACCGGTATCTCTTCTCTCTGGTCTTAACCCTCGTCCGCTGCACTTGTTTCTCCATTTCTTTGCTGTTGCTATATATGGCGTAGGGCGCTTGATGTTTCCATTCCCTTCACCCAAACGCATATGGCTTGGGGCTAGATTGATCTTGGTATGTTAAGAACATGTTACAACTTATCCTTATTAAACTCTTTCTCAATTACAAATTTGCATTTTGCAGATAACTGGGTCCTTATACAAATATTTCTTGGTTTATTATTTTCAGAGTGCATCAGGCATCATATTCCCAATTATAAAGGGTGAAGGAGTCAGACAGATGTTCTTTCCTGCAACTGTACCAGCATATTACAGATCTCCTCCTGTTTACTGCAGGAACTGAAACAATAATAGCCCCAAGGAAACATCGTTACGCAGAATATTTTCTCTGTGTTATGATAACCCAATTTGTATGAAACGAGCAGCATTTGTTCCACACAGAAAGGAAAAATGGGGGTCAGGGCTAAACTAGGGGAGCACCAATTATGTTCTAAATCCTCTTAGGATTAGTTCTTCAGCCCTCGAGACATGTTAGAACAAGAATCTAAATGCGTACAAAGTTATAGAAGTGAAAAGTACACATTCTTTTTTAGTCATTTACTTGGTTCAAGTGCAAAAGATTTAACTACAGTAATTTGACATTTTACTCTTTTCATGTTCCAATTATAATGTAGTTAATTTGACATTTAACTTAAAGAATGCAAAGAAGGACATCAGTCTCAAACTATAAAAGAAGAAACAGTTAGCCAAAGAATCTGTCACAATCTCAAACACCAACTAACCAAACTCGAAGAGTAAATGAAGTGAATAACTAGACTTGGGAATCCACCTCAAAGGTGACATGATTCTCAAGTGAGCTCAATTAATTTAACTACAACCGAGCCAGGAATGTCTGAAGGATGTCTCCCAAGTCCTAACCTTGATGAAACAGGGAATGCTCAGAAGGTTTTGCTCATTGGCAATCATCAAGACTTCAAGAGAAGAGACTATGAAAGAAATAGGGGCAGGCCAGGCCATTTGCACTTGCTGTATGATGGAGCTTTTATAAAAAGAAGGCGAAAATATATGGTCTCCTTTCATTGTATAAATCAAAGAACATCACATTCATCTTATTTCTTATTATGAAAACAAAACCAGGGGAAGGAATACATGAGAAAATCTCATACAACTTGAATATTTAATCCTGCACTTTAACATTCATCTTATAAAATGAGTGTCTTTTCTAAAAGATGCCACCATCAAGGATGTTTCTGGTCATACTAGCTGTTGCCGTATCTTCAGGGATCATCTGGATTTGGATATGGAACTTTGCGGTCCAAGTTTGGACCCTTTTAGGAGTGACATGGTGAAACTGTTTGTTTTAACTTTTGCTGCTAATCCGGTTCCAACTCCAAACAGGTAACATGATCCGACTCTTACCATACTTGTCATACCAATCCCCCCCCCAATGCAAAAGGACTGGCTGCAATCTTGAGTCCATTCCAACTAGATTTTTTGCATAACTGAATGATGTAGGTTGAAATTTTTTCAATATATCTTCAACAATATCTCTAATAAGCTTTTTTTCATACTTATAACACAGAGTAGACTAAACATATCAGGTTATTGATGTGGAGATTTAGTTTATGAAAATATATCCGCATTAGATTTGCTTTCTTTTATATTCCTGTAATGACATATAAAATCCGCATAAGTTCAATTGATGATCATATGCCTATATTATTTGTGAATAGCATTCCGGAGAGGAGAAAAGAGAGTTACAACGATAAAGATCCTAATATTTTTGTTTAGAGGGCATTTTGGTCACTTCATCCTATCCCTCACTGTATGGATCAGCCCCTCCCCACTTTCATTTGTTTCAAGTTGAGAGAGACCGGAGGAGAGAGAGAGAGAAAAGGGGCAAGTCGCTGCCGTCCAAGCATCTCATCGCCGGCGCCGATTCCGGCCACCTCCGGCCATAAAACTGGTATCAATCTCTTCCTCTTTTCACGGGCATTCTATATATACTAGGCTCTTAATTTATTTTTACTTGTGTGCAACAAATCGAAGGAGAGAAGGATTAAAGTCTTTTCGGCTAAATCTTTGAATTCCGGCCAAACCATCAAGAATTTGGAGAAACCCCGAGGTATAAAGTTGTTTCTTACCTCATGGGCTATCTTTTGAGTATAGTATTGCATATAGTTTTGGAGATTTTAAAAGTTGAGGATTTGGCCATATTGAGCCACCGCCGCTGCGCCTTTCATGGCCATTTTTAGTGTTTTGTTATGCCTCCTAGGATGTGTTGGTATTAGCCTAGCAGGTGAAGTTGTTAAATTTTGGTTAATAAATATATTTTCTTAATTGATGGATTATGAGGGACAGGAGGTCCTAAATGGGAGTTATTTGAGATGTGAGAAATTACAAGTGTACTTATTGATTCATTTACAGGTTTTTGGGTAGTCCATTTTTAAGGGAGATGTTATGTTGAATTTTTGATATAATCATTGCCTGACTTGGGCCACACAGTTCCATCTCGGATTCCCTAACTTAGTCTGAAAATTAAAGTATCTATTTAAACAATAATAAGCCACATATAAGAACATGTGGGAATGGTAGTATTTTAATTTTACAGTGCACATAATATATTCAGTTTTGGGCTGTATGATCTTGATCATGGTGGGTGATCTCTTCCAAATTGAGGTTCTGAGGCTCTTCAATCCTTAAATATAGTTTCACTGTTTTTGCTCATCAATATAGGAGAAATAATTAATTTGATATTTTTGAAGCAAAGCTGGAAATTGAAGACCCAAAATATGTTTGACTCTTTAGACTTCAATTATTTAAGTATCAATAAATATTAATTTGTTTTTTGTTTTTTTGTTTCCTAATCATGTAGGTTAACTCAATCGGCGCCAAGGCGTTGGAATTTGTTTTTGATTTTGGAAAGCCTATTGCACTCCTTCCTGTAGTGATTGTTGCTTGTGTTTCCTAAAGCCTATTTGTTTTTGATAAAATATACACGAGAATAGTTACTGTAGTTACACTAAATTCATGTCTTCGTTTTATGCTTCAAACACTACACAAAACAATGTAGTCACGGTATAATTTGCTCATGTTGCTAGTTATAAATAGAATTACCTGCAAGAGAATGCATCTCATTCTATTTCTTCATGTTTAGGACAGGAAAACTTCATGAAATCACCTTCGAAGTACCAGATCTCAACAAAAATCAATCACCAGTAATATCGCCACAGGAGAAAATCCCATCCTAAAAGGGTGATGGAACCGATTCATATCTCTAACAAGTAACAATTATTTCACGCTGCACGACCTTCGATATTAACTTCACCGTGGCATGGCAGTCTACACATATCCTTAGATTTTTAATGATAACGAATGAGGCTCCCAGATGAAGTTCGAACCAGCGCAAATGCTATGCTAATCTTCCAGCGTGTACCCACAAGAGGCGCTCCTTTCCATCATCCTCAACATCATGCAAAATTACAACCGGAAACATGACCTGCCTTCAAGGTCCTCATGCATTTTCAACCATTCCAGCATCCCCTTATCAGTCTCATGTCAGCAGTGGCGTAGCCGGAAACCACAAGGAGAAGGGTTAAGAGTTTAGTGTCACACAAAATAAAAATATAATTTTTATTGAATAATATAAAAACTTATAAATCATTATAATACTTTGAAAACAAAAGCTAAATAAAATAACAAATCTCCCTAAAGTAATTATAATTGTCCTCGACGATTGCTCATATTTGAAATTTTGGAGGAGCTTCAGATGGAGTCGACTGTTCTGCTGCTTTTATCTTACGATACTTTTCAAATAAAACTAAAACATCCATAATTGCAAGTTTTTAATTATGAAAGTTGTCGACGACAGGGAAAAATTTATTGAAGGATAACAAAAAGAAATACGTAAAGAGCGACTAAAACTGTTTATATAGAGATGCACGAGAAATCAACCACAATAATTGATTGATTAGGAAAACATATTAATTAAAAAGACAAAAAAAAGAAAAAAAGACTAGGAATATGTTTTAATTGTAATATTAAAGGGAGATGCAATCAATCATTGATTCAGATTAGAAACCTATATTAAAAAAAATAAGAGAACCACAAGTAACAAACACACGTGAGGAGTTGAACACTCCTCTGTCCAAATTGATTGTTGTAATTAATATTTTATATGCCAAACTGGTTTAGCTAAATGGAAATTCTTCAATGCACCAAAGTGAAAGTGAACCAGTAATTAAAATGAAATCTCAACAGTTCATATGATCAGCCCACTACACGGCACTAACTTCAATATTAACGTTGTTAACAATTGAAACCATGGTTAATGTTAAGAACTGAAACCAAAGAATTAAATCACTCGTGTCCTATGATCGTCAAGATGGCGTTGCTTTTGTCCGATTAGATTATTTGATGAGATAGAATCGCCGATCCAATATATTTGCAGAGCTCGGCGGCGATGGCGATGAGCCTTGGTTGCCATCCATGGTTCGATCTGAATCTAGTGGTGGACTGATGGGTTTAGAGAAGAAATGGAAGCGAGGTTTGTGAGACCCAGGAGAACTAGTTTCATGGTTGATAGTGAAGATTCAATCATCAAAGTGGAAATTGGTAACCGGTACAAAAATGTGAAGAAGAAAATTGAAAAAGGCGGTATTGCTTTCCCATAAAGGATTCATGTGAAATTTGAAATGGGCACAGTTGATTGATGGCATTGGAACGGATGTGAGTACGTGATTTTGGTGTTGCTGGAAGGATATATGCTTTCTTGTTTTGCATTAAGGGGTTATTTGAGAAGGTGGAACAACGTAAAACAGCCATGAGCATATAGCTATGAAAGTATGGTTGTGGTAGTGGTCCGGTGGAGAGCAATAATGTCGAAGAGGAAGAAGAAAGAAGCAGATCTGGATTTTTAGATAACTAACCATGGTTGTGACTTGGTTCCAGTGCACCATGGTGCACTGAATCCCCTCCGGAATTAAGGTGAGGGTTTTAAGATGAAACCATTTTACTTGCTGAACCAATTTTACATACAGCTTTCATGTGGAAATAAGCTTTGGCCCCGAATATCAACTAGTAGGGTTCATGCGGCTCATAAATGGTTTTTAAAGTTCTTGAGTTGAGTTGGTGGGCTGCCTCTCGCCAATCTAAATACCTTAGCCAAAAAACAAAACAAAAAAGAAATAGAGAGGATGTAATATATTTCCCATATTGGTTATTTTGTCTTCCATGGGTTTTCGACTGCTGTGAAGAAACCCTAGTATCACGAAATGCTAGCTTCAAGTAGATTGAAAAGCATATTCTTGTATCTTTGCTACGCCATACCTTAGGGCACAAGATTTGGAAGGAACTAGTTGAAAATAGAAAATAGATAGGTATACCTTAACTACATTGTATGCATGCACTGCATGCATCACTCTAGTGACCTAGCTGGTGTATCCAAGTTGAAAACGTTCACTCTATTCTCCGCAAATTAAGTTCATTACTCAAGCCAGTGTGAAACAAAGAAAGTTGGGAATATGCACTCCCTTTTTTCTCCAATTTCATGAAATAAGAGTTCAAGCGATGAAAAGAGGCCTAAAGAATTAGGAATTCCTGATTTTTAATTAAATTCCCTCACTTCTTGACCCATCCAAACACACCATAATGCGCGCCTTACCCCCATGGCCGGATCACCATAACACCAAGTCACCGGAGAACCATGACACTCAGGGGGAAAAAGTCTTGGAAAATCATGGAAGGAAGTCCTGGGGTTTTGTCTTCTTGTAGATAGGAGGTACTGATCAAGTATATTAAACATGCATGTATTTATAGTTGGAAATTGGCATGTTATATATATGCAAATTGTAGCATTCTAACCAAGGTTAATACGTACATCCTTAATTATATCAGTCTGACAGTCTCGTACTCCATCATAACAATTATATGAGCGCATGCAAGTAATAACCGATGGACTAGAACATGGATTAATTTGTAAGATTATTTTTGCATATATCTTCTATTTTTATTTATGAATAAAAACCTTGACAAAGCGAGGTTTTATCAAAATAAAAAACAAGATACAAGCGCGCATCAAATAAAGGACAACTGCTGAAGAATCCTACTACCGTTCTTCTTATTCCGGTCATGAGTTACCATATACGTTGATCATGACCTTGTTCTTCAAGACAACGAGATCGCGAATGAATTAAACTTAGTCGGTCATCGATCAGGATTTGATGATATCGACCAAAGCTTGCAAGTCTTGAGCTGAACGCCCGTTGTGTCCAACAGCCTCTAGAGCAAGATGTTTCAGGATTCCAACTCTCTGTCTCATTTCTTTTCCTTGCTCAAGCAATAAAGCTTGTTCCAGTGCCTTGACTGCTCCAGTTTTAGTGAAAACGCCACCCTCAATCTTCACACCGATTCTCCATACAACTTCTAAGCTCCGCATGCACATATTTTGATCAGCAAAGGAAGGTTTCCCAATCATAGGCACACCACCAGTTATACTCTCCAAAATTGAGCTCCAACCGCAATGTGTTACAAACACTCCTACCGAGGTATGATTGAGGATTTTCTCTTGGTTCACCCATGGAACTACTTTTCCAAGGGACAACCTCTTTGTTCTCTCGATAAATCCTTGTGGAAATTCCTCTTGATTTCCCCTAAATGACCAAAGAAAGGGGAATCTACGTTCCTCTAATGCCTCAGCTAATGCTGCTACCTCCATGGGAGCCAGTGCCCCTGCAGTTCCAAAGCTGATGTATGCTACCGAAGCAGGTTCCTGCTTGTCCAACCACTGTAAGCAGCCATCATCATCTGATGACTGTAATGGCTTGACGACGAGATGTTGTGGCCCAACAAGGACCAACTTCCGGAGTCTTTTCTTCAGTTCCTCGGTAACTTTCAAGTCCATCGTTTCAAAAGAGTTGATGGCAACCACAGTTGCTTGTGGCAGCTTCTGCCCCATTATATGAAACATTCTTGCAAGAGGCGGTTTTATGTCTCCTAATGGAATTTCTCTCGGTAGGTCAGATGCTCGGAATTCATTTGAAAATCCTGGAAGAAAGTCCAGAGTTGTGTCTTCTTGTCCTGCATGTGTACGTACGTACAGAATTGAATATATAAGGCTATAGGAAAGGAAGAAGAAGAAGAAAGAAATATATATACGACATTACCTTGGGCTCCTATTTTCTCTTTTATCATATCAATCTCAACAAAAGCAAGCAGCGAGCGTTGAGTAGAAATCCAAAAGGGCACCCAAGTGACTTGCATTTTTTCGGCTAGGTCACTTGCAAACCAGCAGAGAATTGCATCTGAAATCAACAGGTCGAACTTGCGTCCTGTTGCAGCCTCCACCTCTTTGATTGCCTTCTCGAAGTTACCAGGTACAGTGTCACGGAACGACTCGACTTGCTGCAGCGGAGGATATCCGGATGAGGGGGGTGTGTAGCCATCTCGCATGCCATCCCATACGTTGTAAGGCTTTATATTGTCATAGCTCATGTTGCCGGAACCCGAGAACAGGGAGCTGTTTGACCTAGGTGTGTTGAAGAAGGTGAACTGCATGTCGGGGGCCAGAGTTGAAATGGAACGTACAAATCGGAGAAGAGAGAAGGGATGGGAGGTGAATGGAAAAGCTAAGACTGCAACATTTGCAGCAACTTTGTGGCTCATTTTGAAAACTTTCAAGCTAATTGACAAGTGAAATGAAATGAAGATGATCGACTATCAACTTAATTTGAGTAAGGGGAGACTGGTAGAGATCGAAACATATATAGGACTCGATGTACATACAACATACTACAGAGCATTCTTCTTCTTCTTTTTTCCTTAGTTCAATTATTGATTAATTATTTCAGACAGATTAAAGTGGAAGCTGGGCCAAAAAAAAAAGTGGAAGGTAGCCCATGATGTAAATCCATGACCTACCCGTCGAAATCATCATCAAATTGACAATTAATTCAGGAGATCGACTTTGATGCCGGGGGCAGAAGTGGAGAACCACGTTTTGCCGTAAAGGGGTCCGGACCCCTGGCTATCATCTATCTCAACCTAAATCACCGTATAAACCTCACACTATTGTAGTAATTTATTGTTAATTCATTCATGAAACCAGAGCTGAACCTAAAATTTAAAGACATAAGGTGAGTTTTAAGAATGATGCCCTTTAATGGTCATCATATAAAAAAAAAACAAAAAACAAAAAAAACAATGAAGACTACATAACTTTGTATCAGACATCAACTATCTAAAAATGTAGTTTGTTTGATTTGCTAATCATAAGCAAACTAAACTTAAATATGTAAGCTTGAAAATTGTAAGATTTAAATATGTAAGCTTGAAAATTGCAAGCGCACGTCGGTGTGGTACTTTAGGAGTACATAAAAATGACATTTTAAAAATTACTGAAATTAGCATGCAAGACAAACTAAGCTTGCAAGGGGAAAAAGAAGAAGAGATGCATGTATGTAAGTGATGGATTGCTTCATTGGCTAAATGCAAGTATGCAGCTGTAATACTATCCCTAAATGCAAGTATATATGCAGCTGTAATACTATATATCCTCTGTAGTACCATCATGATTAGCTTAATGCATGCATGATTCTATCATGTGGTCTGTGTCTATCTTGTTGAGCAAAACATATCGGTGCCCTCTGAAATTTGGGTCCTAAGGTTGTTGCCTCCTTAGGCTCACCTCAAGTCCGGGTCTATATGAAACCCCCCTAATCAATGAAAATGCCAACTAAGGAACAAACAAAAGGGAGATTAACAGCCGATTACACCTAATTTATGAAAGAAAATACGAAAGTGTTGCTTAAATTTACAAGATTTTGCAATTAATTATCATTGATGTACATAGCTTATTCAATTGTTTTATTTTATAAAATTTGATAATGTATATATGTTTGGGTTGTTACATTCAACATTATTATTTTCTATATTATTATGTGAGTAATTTTAAATACACATCCATAATCTCTTAATACACACCCCTTACTTAATACATTACCCATCCGGTTTTTCATTTTAATATTATACTAAATACACATCACAAACTGTCTAAAATACCCTTAATATCTAAAACTAACAATAATCTTTTATTTATTATAATTATTATATATTTACTATTTCACAGCTCTCTTTATGTATTCTCTTTTATTTTCTGTTAGATTTTTTTAATCGGGTTAGAAATTTTTTCTTGATATTTTTAAATTTATAGTCAAAAGAGTAATATTATATTCGAACTTCAAATCTCTAATATGACATCAATCGGCTAGAATTTGAAGAAAAAAATATATTGAACACACATAAATTTTTCAAAGTTAAGAAACTAGTAAAAGTACAATAACATAAAAACTAGTTTTTAGTCTGCAAGATAAAAAATAAAGTTGATAAAAAATAAAAATAAAAAACCAAATGAATCGGTAAATATATAGTACATGTGATTACGACAGTAGTCGAAATTCAGGTGATGAATTTTGGAGAAGAGGTTTTTATTTCTTTTCTTTTGATGCGTAGTAATAGTGTAGAAGAGTTAGGTTTTAAGAAAAAAGAAGTTTTTTTTTTTTCCTTAATAATTGATGGATTTTTTGTAATTAAACATACCAATAAAATCTGATGTGAAATATAAAATAATAAGGGCGTGTATTAAGAGATAAGATGTGTGTATTTAAAATGTGTCTAATTGAATTCTTTTTTTTTTTTTACCGTTGAAATATTCCTTTACGAGTCTCCTTCAATCTTAATAATTGAATTCCTTCAATCGATCTTTGGGCAGCAGTTACAGAAGTCCTTGCCTTCCACAATTATTTACACAAATATTTTGGACATTCCATTCTCCGCCTCATACTAGTTGCGAATACCCGAAGGTCCATGAGACCGCCAAGGCACCAATTCAGGGGCAGAACAGGGATTTAAAATAGGCTTTATTTTAAAATTTCAAACGTAACCTTAGAGTCTTAGGCTTAGTTGGTATTGTTGTGTTATACTCAATTTAAAAAAAAAAAATTAATAATAATAAACTAAAAAATGTCCAGTTAGTCACTGGCCTTGATATTAATTGTACGCATTTGTATTAGTTTTTAGGGAAAATGCCATAATGTCTAAATATTTAAAAACTAAAGCTCATTCTAATTAAAGTCTTATCCTTGTGTTCATTCCAATGATTTTTGAGAAAAAGACGTTATTACTTTGTGTTTAATTAAATCCACACAGTTTTTATCTCTTTCTTCTTCTTCTTCTTCTCTCTCTTCCCGATCCATCTGGTTTCCTCTCTCTCTCTCTC
>NC_020492.1:2248788-2258238 GCF_000184155.1 Fragaria vesca subsp. vesca
ACTTACTACTTACTTACTTACTTCTTCTTCTTCTTCTTCTTCTCTCTCTCTCTCTCTCTCTCTCTCTCTCTCTCTCTCTCTCTCTCTCTCTCTCTCTCTCTCTCTCTCTCTCTCTACCTCCTCCTCCGACGCTGCCCATGCAAGCACCGCTGCTTCATCTCCTCCAACCACCTTCTCTTCCTGATCCACCTTCTGCCGCGCCCAATCGATCACCCGGTCCCCGGCGTCGTCGCCGTCGTCTCTTCTGCCGCAGCCCAACCTCGTCGTCCCACTCGCCGGCGCCGCCACCATCTCCTTCTCCCTCCTCTTCTTCCTCGTCTGCTTCCGTAAAATCACCCGCAACCACACAGCCTTGGAAGCCGACTCTAA
Organism: Fragaria vesca subsp. vesca; assembly: GCF_000184155.1. Lineage (NCBI taxonomy): Eukaryota > Viridiplantae > Streptophyta > Magnoliopsida > Rosales > Rosaceae > Fragaria > Fragaria vesca. The sequence continues at coordinate 2,249,158 of NC_020492.1, forward strand.
GCCGCCTCACCGCTTCTCCTACTCCCCCGGAAGGGTGTTACTTGCCAGCGTGCACTAGAGTCGGTGGAGGAGGCCGGTGTGCTCACCGTTGGGGAAGGTGGGTGCCTAAAGAAGAAATGTGGGTGCCCAAAGAAGAAATGTGGGTGCCCAGTTCAAGTTGGTTATTTTTTTATTTTTTATTTTATACTTACATTTGAATATTAAGGTCAGTAAGTGATTATTAATGATTGACAAGTGATTATTGGGGCCAATAAGTTATTATTTGAGGTTTGTAACCTGATTATTGAGGGTCAGTAAGTGATTATTGGGTGATTACTGGGTGTCAGTAACAGAAAACAAAGTGATTATTGTGTGTCAGTAACTGAAAACTAAAAGTTATTGGGGTCAGTAACTCGATTATTAAGGTTAGTAATTTGATTATTTTCTGGTAAATCTTTTTTTTTTGTTACATTAAGCTGAAATAAGTTGATTATTGGGGGTCAGTAACTGATTATTAGAGGTTAGTAACATGATTATTAGGGGTCAGTAACTGGTTACTAGGGGTCGGTAACTTGTTACTAAGGGTCAGTAACTGGTTACTGGGGGTCAGTAACCAGTTACTGGGGGTTAGTAACTGGTTATTAGAGGTCATTAACTGGTCAGTAACTAGTTATTGGGGGTCAGTAACTACTTACAGGGGAAATTCCGGTGACCGGAGTCCGGCAGTTGGTGAGATTCCGGTCAACTATTCTCTCTTTCATTCTTTCTCTCTCTCTCTATGCATGTTTAAAGGGTGAGGGTAAAATAGTCTTAAAATAATATGGTTTGTTAAGACTTTAGTAAAGATTTGTGCATTTTGGCATAAAGATTTGTGCATTTTGGCATAAAAAATGTTACCTTATATTGAAATAGGCTAATGAAAAAGATTATCATTGGAATGAGAAATGATAGGTTTGAATTAGTACTAAATGGACATTTTCTCTAGTTTTTAATTATTAATTATTTCAAGTTTAATATCTCTATTTCAAGTTTACTACGTGAAATCTTTAGCATCTGATTACTAAAATGTGCAAATCTACTACTTGAACTGTTCTCGATTGCCGGTTCGAGTACTGATGCGTCCTTTTACAGTGCGACAGCTTCTATATATTTGCACTAGTCCTCTCCACTCACATAATGACAGAAGGCAACTGAATATAACAAACGTAAAAACGTCTTTGCACAGAAGTTCCTATACATAATTTAGCAACTACCTTTTCTGGATCAGGATCCTCTCTCATTGGTTAACTTCTATACTTGTTTATCCTTGACTATGTATCTCAGTCGTTGCTTGAAAATCCAAAGGTTATTAACACGCCATATCAGCGTTTGATTAATAACTTGTTAAAATTTCGTCTTCCAATGCTAACACCCGTCATTTATCATTACTCTCTGTCAACTTCCTCTTAACATTCTTCTTTCTCTCTTCTCGAAGTCGGGCGCTTACAAAGACTCCATAGTCGTGAGGCTGGTTACCAGTACCACAATCATGTGCTCACACCTAGCAATTCAAATATGAATTGTTCATTCTGGAAGTGGAAGACACCTGATGAGTTGTATAGTTGATCGTCGTCGTCATCATGCTATTATTCTCATTGTTCTATTCATAAATCATTTTTATTTCTAATTTTCATTTTTACGCAAGTTTTTCTTCTGGAGATTTCAAGATCCATTTGTTATCTACAAATCGAGCTACATGGATGATATATGTTTTCAATTTCGAGTTTAGAATTCTAAAGCCGTTGTAGGGCAGAAGGCATTGTGAAATTGTGATCGATTAATATGAGAAAGATGGAGGATGAATGTTATTCGTCAGTTGATAATGGCACCCATTCTAATAAAGAATTCTTGATCTAGACAATTGATATTCTGGGTATAAACAAAGAGAGATGATTTTAATTGATCAAACAATTTTCCCCCAGAACTCGTCCTCCTCAAAGAAAAGCGATCGACTATGAAATTAGGGAAAAGGAGAAGAGATTGGGTTTGAGGAAAAGATTGATTCTTTTAGAGAATGGAGAGAGGATGTGTGGAAGGGAAAGAGGGAGTGGGGTGCATGGAAGAGATGACATGGGTGGAGAATTCGCAGAGAAATCATGGTAGCTCGGATAAGTGAGAGGATAGGGAAAGTGGAAATGATTAGAGAGTTTCATGGTAGCTTGGGCCATGATTTATTCAAGTTTTGTTAGGTACTTACATGTTTATCACAAAATAAAAGATAGATATGCGTACATATGGCCCATAACGACGACTATAAAGCCAATAAAATTTTGTTAGGTACTTACATGTTTATCACACCTACATCTATGCATCTACAAATATGATAATGAATTTGTTGTTATTTTAATAAAAAGAGTTATTACTTGGTCACATAACAAAATTTCACATTTTTTTTCGTATGAAAATTAAATAGTAATTCTCTTTATCAAATATGACAACAAACTTGCTACAAACACCTATGAAATGCATAATTTAATTTTGATTTTGATGCGCAGTCTCTTCCCTTGTCACAAAACAAAATTTCACCTTTATTTCCTATTCATATTTATCCTTGTAACATCAACTGTTAAAAAATACTTGTATTTTGTTTTTATATTAGAAAAAAAAAAACTGTTAAGAATAATACAAAATAAGTTTTTGTTATGTTGTCCAGAGAGGTTGTCAATGGCTTAGAGGTCAGCTTCGCGGATGAAGTGGACCGCAAAGAAGAAGACGAAGCCGCAACTTTGTGCTACCTCGCCGGTGAGGAAGACGATGAGGAGGCAGAGAGGTGCTGAATTTGAGAAGAGCTATGCCGAAATCAACTGAATGAGGTGTGTCGATGTGGGGTGGCTGATGAGGAAGAGGAGGTTATGTGTTGCTTGGGTGTTAGTGTTTGGGTAAATTATTATTTTTTTAGGGGGGTGGTTTAAGAGTAGATATCAGTCGAATGATGTCAATTGTGTAAATAGAAATATAATTTTTAAAAACTGATGTAAGTTTTTACATCAGTAAATTTCTAACCGATTTAAATGCGTGATGTTTATTAACATAATTCTAGTAATGAAAGTAAGTCAGCTACTTTGGCTGCCGTTACACATTAATTATCAATCAAATCTGTAATAGTTTCAGTTAGAATAACTGAATAATAACACCAATGAAATTAATAAATCCATACAATTAATGCATGACTGGTTGGCGTATGAGTTGCCACAAAGCCAGCTGTGCCAATGCTTCCCACTCATTCTTAAGTCGATTCTTGAACTAGGAGTAGGCATGACCGCATGAGCAACAATTTAGAAAACTTTTTGGGTGGCTTTTATCCTAGTTTGAATTAAATTTCATAATTCCATATGTCTGGGTATTTATTTAATTTGATGCTAAATAATGTTCTAATTAATATAAACTCTTATACATCATACTTTAATATTTACATAAACTAAATATACTTATTTTTTCAGTAAAACTAAATTCACTTATGTTATATATTTTAGTTAGTATTTATCATTTATTTGCATTATAAACTTTTATTAATTAATACAAAAAGTAACCTAAAATTCAATAAATCTTAAATACCACGTGGTGACCCATGTCATTCACAAAACGGGTGAAAACTGCTACCCAGTTTCAGTGTCACGTGATGACTTAGGTCACAACCGTGACCCAGATCTTCCCCAACGAAGACCTATGGGTGGACTTGTTGTTATGAAACCATACAATCATCTGCAAATTTGCTTGTTGTTGGATCTAGTAAATTTCAAGCTACCTCACAAGCGTCCCTCCTAGCAACAGACCTAATCATATGTCTTTCTCATAAAAGCCATCAAGGAAGATGATGGGCAGAGCCATTTGTGGACCATGGGGTGCCATGGCACCCACAACTAGAGGTGAGGTGTGGTTCTGCCGAATTTCTGGTAGCATCTCATTTAGAGGTGGTCTTTGCAGGGTTTACTACGGATTTTAAGGTGAAATTCAGGGTGGGTCCTGACACTCGCTCTCTATATTTAGCTAGAGATATAACTAAAAGTTATAATATTTAAACTTTAGCTAGTCTGCTGGAGCCCCGAAAATATTAAAAAAAAAAAAAACTAAACATGTTCTCTAAAATAGCTAAAAGTTAAAATATAGAGTCTGTTAAAGTTGCTCTAAACTTCTTATCACTTTTTATTCTAAGTGATTATTATGATCTTAATAGTACACACTTACGATTATATTTATTTATGTTTCAAGATTCGCTTGCTAGTAATTTCATGTTAAAATCAACGGTTCCTATTCTGTTATTATTGACAACACAATTTCATCAATATTCTTAATGGCACTGGTAACATCTAGCCAAGAGAAACAACAAAATACCGCTTTCAAAATAAAGTATCAACAAACGTTACTGATTTTAACTTTAACGTTTCATTAGACATATGTATAAACACAGGAAATAATCAAAGATTAAGAAGAACATACATGGTACATGCTTGACTAAACTGAGAAAAATAGAGTAAGATGGGAGAACCAAACACTAAAGAAAGAGTGATGGTGGTGATCATTCCCAGCCCAGGTATTGGTCACTTGGTCCCCATGATCGAGTTTGCACGACGGATTGCCAATCGCGACGATCAAATTTCAGTAATGATCCCCATCATTCCGACACCAAATATGCCCATGGTCAACCAATATGCAAAGTCCCGAGCAAAAGCCTACGCTGCTAATAATATCCAGTTCATCGACCTCCCTCTCATAGACCTCCCTCCGAAGGATCATTTCCGATCAGTGGAAGCCTTGACATCTCTCCATGTCGAAAGTTACAAACCCCACGTCAAGCAAGCAATCACTGACACCTTGCAAGCCGAGTCAGACTCCAACTCGGTACGAGTCCGACTCGCTGCATTAGTTGTGGACGTACTTTGCACTGAGATAATTGATGTGGCTAAAGAACTAGAGGTTCCTCCATACTTGTTCTTCACGTCTCCTGCTGGGTTTCTAGGGTTTATGCTTCATTTGCCAACCCTAGACAAAGAAACAACCACGACTGAGTTTGGTGACTTTAGTAGTGAGTTAATGATACCGAGTTTTGTTAATCCGGTACCGAAGCAAGTGTTACCTTTGGTGGTGCTCAAAAGAGAAGGAGATGGGTACTTTTGGTTTTGCATCATGCGAATAGGTACAGAGAAACTAAAGGAATCATTGTCAATACGTTTGACGAACTCGAACGACATGCACTTAATGTTGTTTCTGATGGTCGAGGTCCGCCTGTTTATCCGGTCGGACCACTCGTTGATGTCACCGGACCGGATGATTGGTACTCAGAGAAGATTGGCCATGATACCATCATGAAATGGCTAGATGATCAACCTTCATCTTCGGTGTTATTTTGTGCTTTGGAAGCATGGGAAGTCTTACCGGATTTCAAGTGAGAGAGGTGGCAATAGGGCTTGAACGGGCCAAAGTTCGTTTCTTGTGGTCCTTACGTGAGCCACCTAAGGCATTGGGCCTTTCAAGCAAGTATATGGATCTCGAGAAAGAGGTCAATGGCCTTTTAGAACGAAGTGTCGGGATGGGCTTGGTCTGCAGGTGGGTCCCGCAAGCAGTGGTGTTAGCACACGACGCAATCGGAGGGTTCATATCACATTGCGGATGGAACTCAATTTTGGAGAGTGTATGGTATGGTGTACCAATTGCTACATGGCCTATATATGCCGAGCAACAAATGAATGCGTTTGAGATGGTGAAAGAGTTAGAATTAGCGGTAGGAATTAAGATCAAGCATAGGGATTACGACGATTTAGTAACTGCGGAGGAGGTAGTGAGAGCAGTAACACGCTTAATGGACGGTGACGACTCCGTGAGGAGAAATGCTAAAGAGATGAAAGAAAAGAGTAGAAAGGCTGTAACGGAAAATGGATCATCATTTACATCCTTGGCAAGCTTGATTTACGACATAATGACCAATATTTGAGTCATTACAAGGAGAATGTCTATCAAATACCATCTTTTAATCATGCATTGCTCGTATTCTTTATTTTTGTATGTTCAATCAACATCGTAAGCTTGTAACCTTCTAAACTGATTGGCGTGTATCAAAATGTTATAACAAGATGCCAAGATGTGAAAGGCATGCTACTTTCAAGTTTCAAGTGTGTAGCACTTAACTAGCTGCAAGTCCATGATTCACGACAACACACGAGCTCAGTTTAGCTCATTAGTGATTTACCCTGCTGCTTGTGTAGTTGTGTAGCTCCTCAAGTAATGTTTCCGCTTCCTCTCTTTTGCCGTTACCTTCCTATGCATATTGACCCCATAGAAATAATTTAATTAGAAGTTACTTTTTTCAACGTATAAATGAAGTTTAACTTGATTTTAGGTTTACGTTTGACTTGAGCTGAATTCAAAAACTTTTTCAACGTCTAAATGATAACTTAACTTCAGTTTAGGGTTTAGATTTAACTTGAGTTGAATATAAAAACTAGCTCAATATTTATCACTCCTAACCAAATATAGTTAGCAATTTAACTTACTATTGAAGATGCTCAATTGATGCCAATTTGGACATATATATAAACAAGCAATGTGAGGACAAATATAGCTACATTATTCCAACTTGCCACAATTATTCCAACTTCAACTGCTCTAGCCTCCATACAAAACACATAGAGAGAGGACAATATACTACTGTCTCATACCTTGGGCAATAATTCCTCAATTAAATCTTCTAATGCTTGGTATGCAGACCCATTTTCCATCAACGCCATCCTACTCTTCTCTCTCATGTCTTTCACCCTAGTCCTCACTCCGTGATCACCGTCCATCAACCTCTTTATGCTTCTCTCCACCTCCTCCGCCATCACAATCTTACTCCCCTCCCTATAGTCCACCCTAATCTCGACCGCCAATCCCAATTCCTTCACCATCTCAAAGGCATTCATTTGTTGCTCCGCGTAAATCGGCCACGTGGCGATCGGTACCCCATACCACAAGCTTTCCAAAATCGAGTTCCACCCGCAATGCGATACAAACCCTCCGATCGCTTGGTGGGCTAGAATCTTCACCTGTGGGACCCACCCGCACACTAAGCCCAATTTACATGTCTGTTCCAAAAACCCATCCGGCAATACCTCGTCGACGTTTGTGGGGTCGGTTGGTAGGTATACATTGGACTTGGGCGGTTCACGCAAAGCCCATAAGAACCGAAACCCGGCTCTTTCAAGCCCAAATGCAATCTCCCTCACCTGAGGCCCATTAAGACTTCCCATGCTCCCAAAGCACAACAACACCACCGATGACGGAGGCTGGTCATCGAGCCACTTCACCACGCTCTCGTACCGGTCGGGATTCTGCCATTGGGCCACCCCGTTAAGATCAACAACCGGCCCAATAGCGTGAACTCACGACAAATCACTCGTAGCCAACGTGTTAAGCGCGTGTGGCTCCAATTTCTTGAACGTATTTACAACAATACCCTTGGGTTCCTTGTACCTTACCGTATAGGCTAAATAGCAAGCGTACATATTTACAACAATACCCTTGGGTTCCTTGTACCTTGCCAAACAAACATGAAGTACCGAAATATGAGACAAGATAAATAGACAGAAAATCTAAGGAGACCAAAGATTTACGTGGTTCACCCTAAAACAAAGGGTTATGTCCACGGGTGGAAACGATGAGGAGATTCCACTAATATCAAAAAGAGATTACAAGGTGTTTAACACTCAAACCCAAAATCTCTATCACACCCAAAATACACTCACAGAGGAGAAACAACAAATAGAAGAACAACTTCTATAGAACCCTAAATTGCGGCTATTTCTCAATTACCCAAAGTTACGGCTTTTTTGTCTCTCTCACCTTAATTGGTGACATAAAGCATATATTTATAATGCATAGACAAAACCCTAACCTAATAGGATCATGTCGATTATATGAGCTTACTAAAAGTAATTGATAGACTTATATTAATTTACGCCACAAACCAACGAGGCATTTTGTCGAACACCTTGACTGCATCGTTGACTGAACCAAAGCGTATACGTTGGCAACAATGTTTCTACTGGAAAGCCTATGTCTAACAAAAAAAAAAATCATAAGCGATCTTGGGGTAAAATAGGAAAAATTGATAAGAAAAACAATTTGTACGGCCTAGGCAGAGATGTGTCGCCACTAGGCGGTGCCACGCGTAGTGGGCTAACCATTCTGTGGACTCCACCATTTTAAAAAAAACATTTGAAAGCTATGAACTGGTTTAGTTCGACCTAGCCAAAGCTCTCGTCGGCGCTGCTCATTTGCTCAAGAGTGTACTAATCTTGCGCCAGAGAAGAGAAGCAGTAAGACTATTAATCCAATTCATCATGTACATGATACCGAAATAATGAACAATAGTACTTATAAGTTGTATGATTTGCACAGATTCTTCATGATTTTGTACAGGTCTAATTTAGTTGAGCTTTCTTCTCTCTTCGAGTCTTAGTTAAACAGGATATGCTAATTGCTCATCTGTGTGAATGAGACTGATGCTCAGAGAGTTTTTGGCTATGCACTTTACAAGGATGGGAAAAGTACCAAGCTGCCATATCCTTCGGAAGATTTCCATCCAGATGTGGCTGGGATCGGAGAAGCTTTCACCATGGCCGATTCATTCAAAGGATGCGTGAAAAGGCTGCATCTCTTCCCAAGTATGCTCCGTTTGCTTTAAATGTTTCCGAACTTTTCTGCTGTCACAGCTAGGCTGGCTTTCTGTTATGCTCAGTTCAGCGGTACGAGTACGACCATTCTTGTAGAATTCTATCCATGGCTGGCTGATTTACCTTGAAAGCTTAAGACTTGAGGGGCTGGCTGTTGATGATCCATGGCTGTACTCAGCTTATTACGAGCTCCGATAGGTTTTTCTCTCTCTGAAGTAGACTGGTGGAGCCTTTGGGTTTCTAATTAAATAGTTGATGAAACTCCCGCTTCGGGTACAGTTGAGCGGGATCCCTGCCTTTGGGTCCTGGGCTTGTGAATAGTATAGAATTAATGGCCCAAGCCCAGAAAATTGTGAAAATGTAGTGTCTCCACAAACCTAATACCAACGCCTCAGAAAGTTCTCTCTCTCTCTCC
>NC_020492.1:2258258-2267672 GCF_000184155.1 Fragaria vesca subsp. vesca
CCTCTCTCTCTCTCTCTCTCTCTCTCTCTCTCTCTCTCTCTCTCTCTAACGCAAAACCATGGCCAACGTCACGGTTCGGAACCTGAATTTGAACTTTCTGGCAAAACGTTTTGAAGAAGTCGTCGTCGTCGACGGGAGCAAAAGCCCTAAGCAGCCGAAGCGCTCAAGGGAAGAATTCGATGAGCACGGTACACATGCTCTTCGTTTTTTGATCTAGGGTTTGCATGCTTTTGATTTTATCATGTGGTTGAAAGATTTGTAAATTCTGTTTCTTATTGAAAATTTGATTCCAATTTCGTTTATGTATTAGAGTGTCATAGTTGTATTCGATTCCCAGTCTCTCACTGTATCTTGCGAGTTAGGTAGCCAATATCATGATCCTGCATGCTCATAAAATTCACAAGGAATTTCGTTGTTAATTTTTTTTTTTCTTGGTGCAAGTTTATCTGGATTCGCTTGGCCAACTCGCTTTTGAGAGAGAAACTGTTATCCTTGTGAATTTATTTAGGGTTTGATTCGGAAATTCTCTTATGATACTGGAAATGCTAGTTGGACTGAAAGAAAACAATCTGCCATCTTTGTCCGGTAGAAGTTTGTTTGTTTGTTTGATTCCTTTTATCACAACATTGATCATGTTGATATATATTTGGTATCAGCTGCTGGCATCGGGAACAGTTCATCACAGGACAAGGGGCCTCCGATGGTAGATGATGGATCCACCGATGGCTCCACTTTGGTGCTGCAGCAAAACGTAGAGAAGGGTACGCTTTTAACTTAAATTGAACTTTGCATGGATTGTTTATAACATAACCACTTCAAAGCTTGAACTTGAACTCTTGAAGTGATGGTTTTTCTGTTTGTTGCATTTGAATGAAGACCTTTAATCTATGTGAGGGATGGATTGATCATGATACGAGTGTATGAGTGCTAATATATATCTGGCCCCGACATTTATTTGTTTTGCTTCTGTTTAACAAACATTCAGGTACAGGTGCCAAAAAAGATAATGTTGTAAAAGAAGTTAGCGCTCCAGAAGAAGATTATGATTCATCAGACTACTCTGAGAATTATAATGTTGGAGTGGATGATGGTTATTTTTATGGATATTGTGAAAGTTGTGTTAAGGATGAAGTCTGCAAAGAGTGTGGTAACCTAAATGGCATCCCGCCCCGTGGTTGGTCACGAAAGGACGAATCCGAGGACGAATTCGACTAAGATGCAGAGAGCTATAAACTGTTTGTTGTGCTTCAACGTAAAACAATTTATGGGCTGTAAATAAGTTGACTAAAGCAGTTCTAGATATTGTTGTGCTGAAAATTTGATTGAACTTTCTGAATGTGTACCAGGGCACTTTATCTATTATGCATTCACAAAAAAACTATCCTGCATTCAACCGTTTCCTAAGTTCTTCAACAATATCTCTTCTTTGAATTACGACTTCTTCCCCAGCAGCAATGTTCTTCAATCTCACAGCAACCCATTCATTCTGCTCTTTTTCACCCACAATTATCATCGAGGGAATCTTATAATACTTGGCTTTGTCAAAGTGCTTCGGGAGTTTCTTATTGGGCAAGAATTCTGCTGGAATTTTGCCCTTCCACAACTCACGTAATATCTCTATTGCTGGTTTAATTTATATCCTCCCCTAATATACTCACTAGGACCTCAGTCTTGGTTGCCCGGGTTGTCTGCAAAAATACCAGAAAGGCAAATAAATATGTAAGAACAGATTGTGCAATGAACAAATCACAATTGTTTATGCATGACATTCAGCCAAGTGTAATGGCCGACGGCAAGAGCATATACTAAACACAACAAGAAAGTATGACAGGCTCTAAAGTTCAAGGACAACACGGTTCAAGAGGCGTTGGTGAAAGCAACCCTAATTAGAATGTATAGCAAACGAATAATTCAAGATTGATTTCATATTGTAACTTTTATTAGCTTCCCCGAGAGAACATGGATTTGATCAAGGGATCTTCTGAATACAGAAAACCTGTCCCTTCCACTTGATACACATATCCATTAAAACTGAACTAAATTGAGGACTATTTTGTATTTCAGATTCTCCCACAGCTCTACAATGCTTTTATGGCGGCTGTCAACAGAAGCATGGCTGCTTGTCCTCTTCCCACTCCTGGTGCAATTTTATTGGGGGATTCATTCAACATGAGGCATCCTTTAACCGGGGGAGGAATGTCTGTGGCCCTTACAGACATAGTTCTTCTCAGTGATCTTCTTAGACCCCTACGACGTGATCTGAATGATGCACCTGCTCTGTGCAGTTACCTTGAATCAGTTTATACACTGCGTAAGGTAAAGCCATCTTTAAGATGACTTATAACTAAAACGTGTGCCATATGCTATTATATGTTCAAATCTGGTACTTTTTGGCAGTTCTGCTTTGCTGATCGATGTCGTGCTTGGTTTTCATTGCAGCCTGTGTCATCGACCATAAAGACATTGGCAGGTGCTTTGTACAAGGTGTTCTGTGCATCACCTGGTTCAGCAAGACAAGAAATGCGTGTAGTATGTTTTGGCTATTTGAGCCTGTTTGAGCCCAGTGGGTATTTTTGGTCCAAGACTCGGGGTACGTTTTGGATAACATTTGGGTCAGTACCTGTGGCCCTTTTTTAATACGAAGCCCACGAAGGGTGGCGAAGTCTGGCAACACGCGAATTGGAGTTGTGCAAGGATTCTGATACCTCGCGGGATTCGATGTCCTCGCGGGATCCTTTGTTCCAGTTCGTGTAGGATTCTACAGTGCATGGCGAGGTAGAATTGGAAATGGATTGTAGTACTCCGCGGGATAGGATCGTTTAGTGTTTGAGTTCGCGTACGACGCTACAGTGAGATGATGCGGGGCGGTAAGCAAGACCTAGGCGAGGTTTGTTCTGGACACGTGTTGCATGAATCGCGCGGCTCGCGAGCTGGTCGTATCCTTGTGGGATTCTAATTGCTGAGTCCGAATGGATTGTGATTAGGTCTATGCGAATTGCTATATAAGGGAACTTGACACAAATCAAAGACACACAATCAATCATACAAAACAACTGCAAATCTTCAAGCATCCTCGAAACCCTAAGTTCTAAGTGCACCTCGTCTTAGATCTCAGAGCCCGTCTGGACTCGCCTCTCCTTCCTAATTGTTGCTCTGCTCGCTTCGAACAGTGAGTATCGATTCACAGGTGACTAGATAGTTTGCTCGTAATTCCTCGCCCGCGAGGTGACACCGGAGCTCTACTTCGCCTGATTAGAAGTCAAGAACGCGCACCGTTCTCGTTCCGCGTCCGCGCGGTGGCACGCCCTGCAAACCCTAATTTACTTTTGGTAGCACAAGTTACCTCTCTACCCCTGCTGAGGATCGTGGCCAAAACATTTGGCACGCCCAGTGGGACCGGGAGTATAACATTCTCGTCATCATTGGGAAGTCAGGCAGATCCCCATACGGGAGACCCTCGATTTCTTGTTTGAAACACAAATCACCGCGTTACCAGCCTCATAACAGCGCGGCCTGTCGCTCACTCACGAAAGACCAAGTATTAACTCGGTTCGGAAACCCAGATTTTAGCGAACCTACGATGGCAGAACTAACACCTACTAGCAGCACTGGCCCCGTCACTCTAGCTGAAGACCAGATAACGGCCCTGGTCGACCGCCTAACGGCTCACACCGACCAGGCAACCCGCCAATTGCAGGAGGGTCTTGACTCCCTCACCCTGACTGTTAAGAATCTATCTGAAGTAGTCATGAAGGATAGAGATATCTGGCTTGCTAACCAAGAAAACCTTTCTAGGCTCAGCGAGGACTTTAACTTCCATGCCGGTCAAGTCAGGGAGGACAAAGATTTGGTGGAAGGTTCCCTTCAAAGGATCCAAAAAGAACTGGATCAGAGCAAGGTGACTTTCACAGAAACCATGCAGCTTACCCGCGCAATCGTGGATGAGCAAACCCGTCGCTTGGACGAGCATGATACCAAGCTACAATTGCAGCAGGACGCTTCCTTCTTTGGAAGTAAGAATGACATAGAAAAGCTCGAGAAATATAAGGAGCAACATGATAACTTGAGCTTAAGGGTCCTGCAAGTGGAAGACTGGATGCGGTCTCAGGCACCAAAGAATCATGCTATGAACTTAATTAGTTCAAGTGCAACTGAGGGATCAAGGTATATTCCACCTAATGAACGCCCTAGGGGGAATCCGAAGATCGGGGCCCAGAAGACTCCCCAATTCACATTGGGAGCCAGTTCGTCAAAAACACCACCCCTTCTACCCACGACAGGCAACCCTAGAGTCGCACTTGGGGGCGCCGGTGTCTTCCCATCCCAAGGGATCGGGACACCAGATGACTCAGTTATAGCTTATTCCAGTTCGACCCCTAAAAACATCGGGCAGGCCCCTAGCCTCTCTGCATGGCACAGCCACGATCAGGGGGCAAAATACACACCAGTAACGGCAGCCGATTGGCGCCAGCTCATCTCGAGCATAGTCAAGGAGCAAACCGGAAAAGGTGATGCTAGCTTGCATTATCGTGATCCCTATCCTGATAGCGTGGCACAATATCCCTTCCCTCATGGGTTTAAGAATATTGTCTTCACCACTTTCTCCGGGGAGACAAGGGAAGATGCAGCAACACACATGGCCCTTTTTAAGGTCCAATGCGGCCAATACGGGAATGATGATATGCTCAAACTCAAACTCTTCGGGACTTCTCTGTCCGGGGCTGCTTTCACCTGGTACTCCAGATTGAAGCCTGAGTCAATAGCAGATTGGCCCACTATGAAAAGACTCTTCCGAGAAACATACGGCACGATTGAGCCTGAAGTTGGCCTCGACTCCCTCACACAGATGAGCCAGCAGAGCATGGAGTCCAGAGTTTCTTTCCTCCAACGCTTCAAGATCCAGCAAGCCAAGTGTGATTACCTGCTACCTGAGCAGGAAGCCATTAAGTTGGCTATTAGAGGTCTGGAGCACCGCCAGCGGTTGAAGCACCATGGAGAGCGCTTTAATTTCCATGGGTGACCTGATTAACAAAGTCGGCAGCTACGAGCTAATCCTGAACGAGTTGGACGACAAAACAAATGGTTCCAAAGGAACTTACATACCAGGGAAAAACCGGATAGTGGGGGCACTAAACATACAAACCCCTACTCATGATCTATATTATCAAAGACCTGAGGGAGTTCATACGAATCAGGACCTAGATGACATTGGCGCAGTAGAATTGACTGGCAAGCCATTAGCTCATAAGTTGAAAAACCTGAAGATGACACGTGAGCCAATCACCATCCAGTCCTTTGCATGGACCAAACCGGAGTACGAGTCATACACCTATGATGCTAAGAACGCCCATCTGGTCTTTAATGACCTAATCAAGGCAAGATACGTGCGCTTGGATCACAAGATACCGCCCAAGGAGGAGCTGAAAGACAAGAAGTACTGCGCCTTCCACAATGTTTACAATCATGACACTAAAGATTGTGTCAAGCTTCGAGACCAGCTGCAGACATGGCTGAACTCAGGCGAACTAAAGATGAAAACACCGGGTAGTACGGCCTCGTTGGTTGATATAGACCCTTTCCCGCCTGTAGTTGGCATGGTCGAGGTAAACTGGGCCAATCAGACCAAGGACGACGATCGACGCCGGGCACCTAAAAGGGGTCGCGAGGAAGGTGACGACAGTGCCCGCCGGCCACGTCGCCAATACACCTACAACGAAGATCTTGCACATGAGGTTTTAAACGATCTCATCGACGATGGGCTTGTCACAGTGGCCAATTCCTTGCCTTACGTAGAATATAAGGAGGGGCGCAATCACTGCAAGTTTCATAATAGTTGGGGGCACAGAACCAGCGAATGCCAGCAGCTTAGAGACCAGGTTCAAGACTGGCTCGACCTCGGGTATATTCGCTTTGAGAATAAGGGCGACTTCATGATCGCAACGGCTGACTTCGCTTGGCCTCGAGTTACCCAGCGAAGAATCACATTAGACTTGTCACCAAATGCAGGTTTACGTGAACCGTCGGGCCGAAATCGCAAACGGCCGGCGAATAACTATACTGTCCCGAATAACCAGCAGGGGAAAGCAGACGACCCAGCTCGACAGTTGGTCGCTAAGCTCGAAACAGACCGCTCCTCCCGCAAAGATAAGGGCAAAGCAATCATGAGGGACGATGGACCGTTCCCCGTTGAAGATCCCCAGCCTATGAGTCCCAGGACTCGAGAAGAGCTGGAAAGGAGGATAGAGCGTCTCGAGACGTTCGTCTATACACGTTGGGCAGAGGCGGTACCTTCATCCCCTGCCACAAGTGAGATGGACATGTCAGACTCCAGCGGTGAGCGTCACAACAACGAGGCCTCGAGCCTTCGTAAAGGTGTCCTAACCGACCCCTATATTCCCCCGACGTCCAAATCAGCAATCAAGGATGGAGTCTGGTACACACAGCAAGAGGGCAAGGCAGTTACCATCAGCAGGGCTAAGAAGCGAAATCTCCAAAAGCGATACGGTAGTATCCTATGTGCCTTACGGGCTGTCGAAGAGGGCGCTGTACGCCCCTCACAGCTCGCACAGACGCATGAGCGGATGTGGAGGGAAGCAGAGGGTTTGCGCGCATTCCTTCAAATGCTGCCAGTCACACCCCCAAGGATTTGCGAGCAGTTCAGCGATGAGCCTGCACCCAAAGCAAACGTCTTTTGCCGACTCGCGGTTCCACCAAAGCAGGATCCACAGCCTTCCAGGCGCAGGCCATCACCAGAACCTGAAAGAAGAAGGGATCCACAGCCTGCTAGGCCCAAACCGTCACCAGAGCCTGAAAAGAGGAGGGATCAACAGCCTTCCAGGCACAGGCCGCCACCGGAGCCCGAGCGGAGAAAGACTCCGCCTACCGGTCCCAGGCGTAAGCTGTTCACAACCTCGGACCTAGAGTCCAAACGCGAACCGTCTCAGCCCTCACGGCAACGAGAACGTCAAAATCCGGAGGCCAATATCAGAAGGGAGCCACCACCACCACACCAGCCTCGGGCACGATCTACCCCGGAGCCCGAGACTCGGATAGTTCCCCGAGTATCCGCCCTACAACGGTTGAAAAAAGAAGACAACGATAAGGCACGGTTGAAAAAAGAAGACAACGATAAGGCTCCTCTGGCAACAGACAAACAACCAGCCAAGGACCATCAGCCTTCAACCAAGTCAGTATGGCGTCCGTGGCAACCCGAGGCTCAAGAGCCACCAATAGCCGCACAGGCGCTTTCCAGTCCTAACCTCGCCCAACAAATGGCCCAGCGTTTCCGCGAGAATTCAGAAGACGATGAGGCACATTCAGAACCTCGACTTAACCTAGAGGAAGACCGGGACGAAGGGCAGGCAGAATCATTCACCTGTAATATGATAGAGATCTCAGGATGGGGTGCTGATGAAGGGTTTAGCAGCGAAGCAGACGCTTTCGCGGTGCTCGAAGAGGAACACGGGATCATTGACACTCCCTTGGTCCCAGTTCCTGAACAATCCTCCTTTCAAGTAGGGATGGTGTTCTTCATTTCGGAAAGATACGCTCTCCCACCAAACACAACCTGCAGTGCGGCGGATATTCCCGTCAGCAGCGAGGATGTCAGTAGCATACCCCCGGCATGCAGCAGCGAAATGGGCCCAGTTCCGGCACAAGCCGACGATGCCTCACAGGTGGAAATTACGAGCAGCATCAAACATAAGCAAACTCTAACCTTCTCCACACCAACTTTGGACATGGCCACTCACATGCGGCCACTGTATATCACGGCCGAAGTCGAAGGAAAAATGATCAACAAGGTCATGGTCGACACCGGTGCCGCGGTCAATGTTGTCACAACCCGTACCATGGGACTCCTAGACATCCTGCGCTCGATGATCCAAACCACGTCCTTAACAGTCAAGAACTTCACCGGGCAAGTGTCCAGAACCCTAGGCTTGCTATTCCTACGGGTCAAGGTCGGGCCGGCATCACGGGTTTACACCTTTTTCGTCGCTGAATGCGCTTCCTCTTACAGCATGATTCTTGGCCGAGATTGGATCCACAGAAGTTTTTGCGTGCCTTCCTCCATACACCAAGAACTCATGTTTTGGGACGCCGAGAACCGTGAAGTGGTCATCATCAAAGCCGACCCGCGGCCATTCTCTATCTCCGCCAACTTCAACGATGCCTGATATTATACTACAGACTTGGGTCCGTTGGATGTTCAAGGCGTCGATAACAAGGGCCACCCATATGGAATAACGGCCTCTAATCTAACGCGATGGGGACTTACCCAGGCGAAGGACGATTTGCAACGTCCTCACACCATCGCGAGTTCCACACCCCATTCTGATGAATAGTGCCTTCTCAGAGGAGGCACACGAGGCTGGCGAGTCCTTGTTGTGCGAAAGACTCCTTTCGTACTGGGCAGAACGCGAAGCCTACGACAAGGTCGCGACTATGGAATATGTAGATGAAGTGGTGGATTATTCCGATACCAAGGAGGAAGTTATTCATTTAGCTCCCGCCGCCTTGGACGACACACCACCTCAAGTCCGCGACCCCATTTCACAAGTTGACGTAGGGACTGCAGAAAAGCCCTTACTTATTTCTATCAGTGCTAAGTTGGCGGAAGACGAAAATGAAGCCCTTCTTGCCCTGTTATGTGAGTACAGGGATTGCTTCGCCGACAAATACGAAGATATGCCCGGCTTGTCCCCGGACTTGGTCTGCCACCGGTTACCAACTTATCCCGACCGACGTCCAGTACAGCAGGACGGCCGGTTCATGCGAACTGAGACTCAGATCGTAGTCAAGGAAGAGATCGAAAGCATGCATCGATCGGGCATCATTCGCGTGGCAAAGTATAACGAGTGGCTGTCCAATGTTGTCCTCGTTCGCAAGAAAAATGGCAAGATGCGCGTTTGTGTTGATTACCGCGACCTAAACAACGCAACACCGAAGGATATATACCCCATGCTTGTGGCTGACCTACTCATTGATGCCGCCGCGGGGCACGAGGTGTTATCCTTTATGGACGGAACGGCCGGATACCATCAGATTCCCGTCGCTGAGGAAGATCGACACAAGACCGCTTTCCGCTGCCCTGGTTTTGCCGGCGCGTTCGAATATGTTGTCATGCCTTTCGGACCTAAAAACGCAGGGGCAACGTACCAGCGCGCCATGAACCTCATCTTTCATGACATCTTGGGGAAGTTGATCGAAGTATACATCGACGATGTGGTAGTCAAAACCAAAACACGGGCAACCCACGTTGAAGACCTGCGGCAGGTGTTTACACGGATGCGCCGACATAACCTGAAGATGAACCCCCGCAAGTGTGTTTTCTCGCGGAGGCCGGCGATTTTCCCTCTTGGTTTTCCTAGTGCATCAAAGNGGCATCGAAATCCCAAAGGCAAGGCACAGGCG
>NC_020492.1:2268158-2269667 GCF_000184155.1 Fragaria vesca subsp. vesca
GAAGTTGCGGCCTTGGACCCTATCGACGAGGATTGGCGGCTACCATTTATCGCCTACCTCC
This sequence comes from Fragaria vesca subsp. vesca, assembly GCF_000184155.1. Taxonomy (NCBI): domain Eukaryota; kingdom Viridiplantae; phylum Streptophyta; class Magnoliopsida; order Rosales; family Rosaceae; genus Fragaria; species Fragaria vesca. The sequence goes on from NC_020492.1 coordinate 2,268,220, forward strand.
AGAACCCCAACGACTCCGCTCACTCCAGGCAAATACGTTTCCTCGCCTTAAACTTTGTTTTACGCAATGGCGAACTCCGGCGGCGTGGGGAAGACGGAAACGATTTCCGCTGCGTGTATGGGAACGAAGCTAAACGTATCATGCGCGAAGTCCATTGTGGGGTTTGAGGTTCGCACCAGGCCGGGCCCAAAATGCGATGGTTGATCCGTCGCCATGGGTACTACTGGCCAACCATTCTGAAAGACTGTATTGCCTTCGCCAAAGGTTGCCAAGACTGCCAGGCTCACGGACCAGTGCAACATATTCCCAACATCTCGTTGCAGCCTATCATTAAACCTTGGCCGGGTCGCGGTTGGGCGATAGATTTCGTTGGCATTATTCATCCCCATTCTTTTGAGCAGCATAAGTTCATTATCGTCGCCATCGATTTCTTTACCAAGTGGGTCAAGGCCGAACCACTCAAGGTTGCCTCCGCCAACTCGGTTCACAACTTTATTTTCCGCAATATCATCTCCCGCTTTGGTATCCCGGAGTGCATCGTTACGGACAGGGGGGCAGCTTTCATGGCTGATTCAGTTGTTAAGTACTTAAACGACTACGGAATCAAGCTTCTCCACTCTACGCGATATTATGCACAGTCCAACGGCCAGGCGGAGGCTAGTAATAAGGTCATCCTTGGCATCCTCCGCAAGATGTTGGAGTTGAACCCGCGTGTCTGGCATGAGGAACTCTACCACACCTTGTGGGCCTACCGCACTTCAAAGCGCGGCCCGACGGATACCACCCCGTACGCTCTCATGTACGGTCATGATGCCGTCCTTCCCCTTGAGATCAATATCGCTTCACTCCGCGTTCAGGAACAGCATCAACTACTTGGCGAGGATTACGTCCAAGCCATGTGGCAGGAGCTTGAAGATCTTGATGAGCACCGCGTCACCGCTTTCAACAATCTCGTCCTCGAGAAACAACGCATCGCACGTTCGTATGATAAGGTCACGCGCGAACGGAGCTATGCTGAGGGCCAGAAAGTGTGGCGCGCGGTACTCCCAATTGGGGAAAAAACCGACGGTCGGGGCAAGTGGTCCGCTCGATGGGAAGGCCCTTTTATTATTCATCGTATACTCCCCAAGGGGGCATACCACCTGCGCGACTTGGACGGCACCATTCATCGCAATCCTATTAATGGCCGCTTCCTCAAGCGCCACATTGCAGGAGTTTGGGAACGCGAGGATCCTCCACCTCCCCCAGACCCCGTCACCACAGTCAATAGTGATACGCGCCATCGCGTTCTCGCTCCGCCGCCTAGCACTAGGGGGCAATCCGGGATAGAAGACTGATAGAGTACGTTGTAACATACCAGCCTAAAAAGGCCAGTATAAGATTGGGGCCTATTCCAGAGGCCCTAAAAAAAAAGATAACTCTATTTTTCTTCATTTTCTGTAAACGTG
>NC_020492.1:2270128-2275207 GCF_000184155.1 Fragaria vesca subsp. vesca
AATACAAGTTTCGAACATCAGCTTTGCGGCCGAAGCAACTACATTGACAGAAATGGTGAAATTAGACTATGTTTACATTTAGAAGCATAGATCTGCAGATATTGGAAGCCTCAACCCGTATATCTTGCAGGGTTGAAGAAGAGACTGCCGCCGCATCCTTCATTTAAAGTTGGCAAGCGCCCCGCTTTCATAAACCAGCACGAGCTTTGACACCGGCCCGGACCTAAGACAAATTGTTGGTAAGCTAGAGGTCCACTGGAACAGCATCCCTCATGCTACCGGTCATGCCTGGAAGGTGCTTGAATGGCACTGACCAGAACCTGAAGCGCAAGCGGATGCGGAGCCCCGAGAACCTCACGTTTGGACAGAACAGCCGGTGCAAGGCAGAAGGTACCCGACCATTAGCTTGTCCAAACAAAGGCTTGACCTGAGAGTAGATTTTCAAAATCACTCCCGGCCTGAGAGTAGATTTTCAGAATCAGAAAGAACGAAGAGTGAAAATGTGAGGAGGGGGTTTTGCTTTAAGCAGGGATAAGAGGATGTACAGAAGGGTATAAGAGCCCATGGCAAGGGGGCAAAGACTTAACTGGTACTTCGCCCCGGCCAAGCGTTTCTTTTTATAGGCGGAAAGAGTGTTTTTCCTTTCAACAGATGTCCTCCATACAGCGATTTGCTCCGAGATATGAGCTTTGGAGATAAGGTTGAACGCGTTGTTCCATAATGACTTCCCGCGTTCCAAGCGAGTAGTTGCATTGGAAACCCCCACCAAATCTTGGAAGAAGATTTTTTCCTGGGAAGGCAGTTCTTACACAAGAGTTCACAAGAGCGGGAAATGTTCGATTTAATAATAATATTATTATAAAAGTTCATACAAAGGGGGCAAAGCGCTGATCGGGCCTAAACCCGCCTAGAAGCCCTATACAAATCTATGAGAAGGCCTTCTAAGGCCAACTCTTCGACGTCTGCCTGGGCTTGGGCTTCGTCGGCAGCAGCAGCAGCCGAGTCCAAAGCTTCCTGGGTCTCTTCCGCGGCCTGCACATGGGTTTCTGCCTCTTCAGCTCGGGCCAAGTTTTGGCGAGCTTGAGCAAGCTGAGCTTGCAGCTCCGCTATCTGAACCTCCAGGGCCTCCACTTGCCGAGCATAGACAGTGCATGGGTTCTCTGACGATGCCTCAGGGATTTCAGCGTCATCAAGCTCGGCTAAAAGGGCTGCCATCTGATCGTCTAAGGCTTGGCGGACTTTCTCGTGAGCAGCCGACTGGGCACCGACATCTTGAACTCGGCGAGCCTGCAGCTCGACAGCGTCGGTGAGTTCCAACACATGGTCTAGAGCAGGGTTGCTCCCAGCGAGGTGCCGAATCAGAGCTTCATGGGCCTCGCGGGCGCGCCTCACCAAGTCGAATACGTTCATGTGGGGACCTTGGCGCAGTAACCCGTGAAAGAAAGCCCGGGCCAGGCGAATAGGCTCTGGATCGGCAGGCGGGGTAATCCGGGCCCGAAGACGAGCGGTCCGGGTAGCCAAAGAAGAAGCCGCCTCGTCAGATGTTCTCGTTGGGGCCGGAGTGGTTGGTTCAACCTCTGCAACTGCCTCAATCTCTGGAACGGGCGGTGGGACCTCAAACCAAGTAGGGACTGTCGGTTCTTCGGTGGTCTGGGCCGCTGAGTCTGGTTGCAAAGGAGAGGGCTCAAGCACCGGTTGAAGGTCCTTTGGCGGAACCGCCGAGGGGCAGCAAAATCAGAAAGCCGGGTGGTCTGGCCGAGATCTTCATCTTGAGCAGGAGCCAAGGTAGGCTCTGGAGGCGGGCCAGTTTCGCCTAGAGCGTCGGTTGGAGAAGGGTCGCACGGTGACTTCCTCTGTAACCATGGTTTGATCCTCGACGATTGGTTCCGGGATTGGGACTTCAACTATCGTTGTTGCTCCTTCAATGACAGAGAGGCGAGGTCGGATGCGGCGGCGAACCTGTCAAATACAAAGTTAGCAAATCGTTTGTTGGCTTTAATGAGTTTGGTTCGAAGAAAGGTCGCTTACCAAAGCGTGCTCTTACCGATATCGTTCATCCTCTAGCAGTTCTTCTTCGTCCTCGATAGGGCGCTTCCGCGAGCCTTCGCCGCTTGTTGGCCGGGGAATAGCGGGAGCAGTCTCACCGTCATGGTCCGCCGCGGGCTCCTCTTGAGCAGGTGCTTTCCCTTTGTCTCCGGCACCCTCAGGTCTTCTGACCGATCTCCGGCGGGGTGCAGACTGTAAAGGTAGACAGGAGAGTTAGGAGGAAGCATTTTGTTGAAGTGGTAAAGGCGGTATGGAATTTACATAGTTGGTGGCTTACCTCGGGTGCGGGATCGCGTTCTCGAATGACGATCCCGGTCGAGTGATGAGTAGCGGGAACCGGTGGGAGCGCAGGCCTAGACCATGTCGCAGCCTTTGAACCGCTCTCTTCACGTTTGCGCTGGACATCAAGGATGACGCGGTCTGACTCGCCCAGAGTGTCGTATAGAGGATAAAAGATGGCAGCAAAGACAGCATCATCTGGGAACCCCCAATGGTTGTCGGACAAGGATCGCCACCAAGAGAGATAGGCGGGGTCAACGCCCAGTGAAGGCTCAATCTCGAGCAAGTCAGGAGTGAGAGGGAAAATGTTCTGCAGCGGGGTGACCCGGTCGGACTTGCCAATCTTCCTCCAGGAGGTGTACTTGTTCACCGAATGGAAGAGTGGATAGGGGATCCCTTGAAAGAAGCCAAGTTGTTTGGCGAAGTGGTTGGGGGCATACAGCTCGAAGCCTTGTTCATCCTCGGCGAGTTGAAGGTCGCAGCATGAGGATGCTCTCATGAAGACGGTCTTGGCGTCTGAGTCCGAATCAGAGCGCGGGAAGAAGCCCGTCGATAAGACTTCAGGGTGGCGCCGGCGAACCATCATGTCTATGGTGGGAGGCGGTTCGAGTTGGTTGTACAGGATAGAGAGGCTGGCGAAGAAGGATAGGGGAGTCCGGTTCGCAGCGTTCCTGCACACCGCAAAGCCAAGCAATTGGTCCTTGGGCAGGAATTCCAGCGGGGCTCGCCGGAAGAGCAGGAAGTACAGCTGCGTCCATAAGTCCAGGATCCACAGAGGGCCAACAGAGAGATGGTAAGGTCTTAGGGACAGCATGTGCAGGGTCCGGTAGAGCGCGCCCAGTACGGGCTGCCCTAGCCCTACTTCGATCCCATTGTAGAGTGCCTCGGCCAGCTTGGTCCATTTCCCTGTAGGCTTGTGAGCACTGCCACAGAATATGAATTTATCAAGCCAGTACTCAAGGAAAGCGATACCTCCTTCGTGTTGTTCTGCATGGCCGATGTAGAACTTCCTCCATACTCCATACGAGCCTTTCAGGGCGCGGCGGGCCCCCTGGTTGCAGGAGTGCGTAAACTCGGTCGATGCAAAGTCATCTGGCGCATATGGCTTTGCATGAATCGGCAGCCCGGTGATGGCGAGGATGTCCAGTAGAGAAATGCCCATTTGCCCGAAAGGAAAATCGAAAGTGTTGGTGGCACTGTTCCATAAGCAGGCCGCGGCAGCAATGGGTGCTCGATCAGCATGAGGAGGCAGTGAGAAGCTCAAGGCAATGGCTTCATTGATGCCGGTTGCTTCCCAGATCGCTTGGTCGGTCTGGAGGCGAGCCGTGTACCATGCCCGGTCCTCCGCGGTGACGCTGGGCCATTCCCCGACCCGTATATTTGTATGAGAGCGGGCTTGGTGGAACCAGGAGGCGAAGTTTCCCGGTTCGCGACGCTGGGTAAGGATTGGTCGGCGCACGGAGGCGGTATAGTGGTTTAGATCAACGGCGGACGGAGGTTGTGAAGGAGTCGGACCGAGCAGGGCTGCCCCTGTTTCAAGGAAATAGATGGGTGTTCCTTGAGGAGGGTTGTTGGCAAAACGGCGAGCAAGGCCGGTCGACCAAGAGCTCGCCGCCGTGAGGTTAAGGTTTGGATCGTTAGCGGTTGGTTTGGGAGCCATTGTTTCTGGGCGGAGTGAGTCCAGTTGTGAAGTTCTGTTGGTTGCAGAAGAAAGGGAAAAGCTTGGTTGGAAAGCGATGGTGAGATGTGGGGACCCGCATCGAGGTTTATAAAGGAGACGGACCGTAACGTCTTTTCAATTAGTAGCCGTAATGAGGAGATGCGATGACGACCGAAACGTCAGCACGTTTCAAATTTCAAACAGTCGCAATGATGAAAAGAAGCGATGATGCCGAAACGTCAGCACCTTTTGAATTGCGAATTCCCGTAAATGGCTCATTTAGGCCTTTTCGCTTAACCGTTGCGAAGTGGATTAAGCTCAAGGCCTAGGGGGCAATGTTTGAGCCCAGTGGGTATTTTTGGTCCAAGACTCGGGGTACGTTTTGGATAACATTTGGGCCAGTACCTGTGGCCCTTTTTTAATACGAAGCCCACGAAGGGTGGCGAAGTCTGGCAACACGCGAATTGGAATTGTGCAAGGATTCTGATACCGCGCTGGATTCGATGTCCTCGCGGGATCCTTTGTTCCAGTTCGTGTAGGATTCTACAGTGCATGGCGAGGTAGAGTTGGAAATGGACTGTAGTACTCCGCGGGATAGGATCGCTTAGTGTTTGAGTTCGCGTACGACGCTACAGTGAGATGATGCGGGGCGGTAAGCAAGACCTAGGCGAGGTTTGTTCTGGACACGTGTTGCATGGATCGCGCGGCTCGCGAGCTGGTCATATCCTTGTGGGATTCTAATTGCTGAGTCCGAATGGATTGTGATTAGGTCTATGCGAATTGCTATATAAGGGAACTTGACACAAATCAAAGACACACAATCAATCATACAAAACAACTGCAAATCTTCGAGCATCCTCGAAACCCTAAGTTCTAAGTGCACCTCGCCTTAGATCTCAGAGCCCGTCTGGACTCGCCTCTCCTTCCTAATTGTTGCTCTGCTCGCTTCGAACAGTGAGTATCGATTCACAGGTGACTAGATAGTTTGCTCGTAATTCCTCGCCCGCGAGGTGACACCGGAGCTCTACTTCGCCTGATTAGAAGTCAAGAACGCGCACCGTTCTCGTTCCGCGTCCGCGCGGTGGCACGCCCTG
>NC_020492.1:2275227-2283837 GCF_000184155.1 Fragaria vesca subsp. vesca
ATGGTATCAGAGCCCATGGTCGCGATTTTGTGGCCTTGTGGCTTCTGTGATTAGCTTAGCTTCCGCGTTTTGATTCCAGTTTTTCAGTTTTCAGTTTCCCCAACTTCAATTACCCTAGCTTTGCGTTTTTCCCAAACCCGTTCATCAACGATCCCAAACTCAAAATCTTCGTCTTTGGCGCTATAATCTTCTCTTCCGGCGTGAGATTGTCGATACCCAGCCTTCTCTAAGACCTCTGGGCTTCGATGTTCGTTCTCCGCGTCGTCACCTGCGCGGCTCGCCTCGTATGGCTCTGTTCTTTGTTTGCGGGTTTTCTCCTTCAGATCCTCGAGTATGACGTCAGGGGAGGACTGTATCAGTGTGATGCAGCGAATCTGTTCTCTGAGACTTGGTAATCTTCGAGCCCTTTATTTTGTCACTATGTCTTTGCGCTGCAATTCTTGTTGCTGAGAGTATCTAGTAGACTAGTTGTTCAATCTATTTGCTCTGAAGGTGAATGGGAGACGAAGATGTGTATATTTTGATAAATCTGGTTGGGAAGATGAGTATTTTTAAGGTTGAATATTCCTGGGCTTATTGTTCTGATGGTGATTAGAGATGGTTAGGTCTTATGACTGGATTTTGTGTGCTTCTTTCTCTGCTGTGCGCTTCTATGTGCTAAGTGGTTGGTGACATTAAGTTGATAGCTGCTGTTGTTTAGTGTTCTACCACAATATGTTTGAGATACTGACCCTGCAACAAAACGTATGTTTGGAAGTAGTAGTAATGTATGTGGAATTGTAGTATGGAGGTAGTAGCCTCTGTATGATCGTAGAGTTGTGGTAATCACAACTAGCGGTAGTAGCCTCTGTATGATCGTAGAGTTGTGGTAATCACAACTAGAGGTAGTAGCCTCTGTAGAACAAAGTGGTGCAGAAAATATTGTAGTGAGTCAAGGTTTCAATTGAGATGTGGAGGGAAACATTATTTTTTGCAGCAGCTTATATGTTTGGGGTATGAACGCATGGGATTTGATTACAGCAAGTTAATATTGGTAGAGATATGCAGTATGTAGCAGTGTTCAGTCCTTGCAGTTAGTTTTTTCAGATTCTTCATTGGATTGTTTGTTGCCTTGCTTCCATGGATTTTGTCTTCTCAGCTCTGTGTTGCCTCAATGCTCTGCTGCAACCTACAATCTTGTCAACTGACTGTGGATGATGTTCTCATACTGCTAAGTGGCTGTTGGGTTTTGATTTTTGGGATGATAATCTTGTAAATTGTTCTACATCATGTATTGTGCTTCTTGGTCCAACCAAGCATATGGTTGCGGGGGGATAGTTGAGTCATTTACTATTATCCCTACCTATATAAAGCTATGAGTTGTGTACACTGTTCATCAATTGAGAAATACAAGATGTAGACGTTTACTCTCTCCTGTGTTTTCTTTACTTTTCTGCTTAGCATTTTCAATTCAATAATTCCATGAATCCTATCAAGAGAAGCTCACAACATTCAACCATAATCCCTATCCATCTCTTCTATCTCAAATCACCACCAGATTTAGAAGCCCAGAGTATTTACATATAATATCAATCAACACTGTCATCTCCCCTACTTCTACAACCAACCACATCCAAGCGATAAACACACAGGAGAGAGGGGGATAGAGCACGATGACGACGAAGCGAGATAGATGACGATGACTTCCAAGAGAAATTATGCTTCGATTCGAAACTGAGAAGAAGAAGACTCATCGGGCTTCGTCGATCTGAGGACAACACGGCATCAACTAAGAAAATCAGTCACAGGAGAGAACAAGGACGTCGACAAGGCTCGCACGCCGACTATGCGTCAATAATCATTGACTGAATCGACTGGGTGTGAGGGAAATTGGATTTTGGGGTTAGGGTTCTGAAATTGGGGTTAAATCAAATCGAGAACGAAGGAAACTGATAACAGCGGAAGCTAAGATAGACATACAGAAGCCACAAGGCCAAAGATCATGACCATGGGCTCTGATACCATGATAACATTCATGGATTTATTCAACGGAAGAAGAAAAGGAAGAAGACGACTGAAAGTAAGAAACGCTGAGAATATAAACGACTATATCGTGAATTTTCAATACATCACAACACTACAATAATCCCTAGATATAGAACTAATCTAATACTGAAATGACAGGAATACCCTTGAAATATATATCTGTATATTTCTAACATTTCTTTGATGTTTCCATCTATGGTGTTGGCCTCTTAATGCTTCCATTCCCTTCACCTAAACGAATGTGGCGGTTTCGATTGATCCTGGTATGTCAACGAATATATATATTTCCACTACTTTCTTATCTACTTGTTTGTTCATAACTGGCTGCTAAAGTGCTAATACAAATCTTTCTGACCTTTCAGAGTGCATCAGGCATCATATTCCCCATTATAAAGGGGGAAGGAGTTAGACAGATGTTCTTTCCTGCCACATTATCAGCATATTACAGAAATCCTCCTGTTCATTGAAGAAATGGAAACTTGGATCGATATGACTGTATACAGTGAAGAACAATTTTCAAATACATGGAAGTAATCGAAGAACTAGAGCATGGACTCCAGCTTAAGGCAGACATGGTACAATATTCATAAGCCCGGCCTCGTAAGACCGATGGCTTCAACCATCTCTATAACCTGAACTACAACCCAGATATATGAACGTCTAGTTAGAATGCATGACCGGAATCATTTTTGAATGCCATCACAGCTCAACAATCCAATCTATGGTGTGCCTTGGCTTTGAAGTAACATCAAAATATACAGTGAAATGTTCAAACTTATTCCTGGATTATTTGTCAGAGTTCTTATGTATCCACAAAGAAGGTTTGTCCAGCATAAAGACAGAATATATAAATATACAATATGTGAATGCATGTGTGAGTAAATCATGAAGACTTCCATATCCAACATAAAACAACTATTTATTCTACCAACTGATCATGTGCAACTACATCTTGAAAGATAGAATCTTTAGACAAAACAACAGAGCTGATGCCTATTGGCAATATCAAAATTTACCAGAAAGCAAATACAGTATCACACTAGCCACTCTTACTCCTCTCAGATCTAAAGTTGCAGTCTTAGAAATGGAAGAAGGTGAACCGTCTATTCTTTAAATCCTATTCTTTAAATCAAAAAAGGAGAGTCGATTTATACCAACATTCTGTTAAAGAAAAATATTTATATATATACACAGATACGTGATATGCTATTGTTATTCAATATTTATGTCGAAATGTAACGAGAGTCGTCAAATTAGCTCCTCATCCAAAGGCCAACCCAACCAAAACTTATTCGTACAATTTATGATCATCCAAACTTAACACTGTTTCCATGCATATAGTTGAGGTCGATTTGTATACATAAAATCATATGCATAAAAACTTAACAGACAGGAAAGAGGAATTTGGAAAACGTTGCTACTTGGCTTGAATGCTTGGAAATGGAAAGCGCACGTATGCGCAAGCTTTGTTTGACAAAATCTAGTCTCAAATGGAGAGCTAGCTCTGCAACCGAGTGCATGCAGCAACACCGTTTGACTGAAATTCTTTTTATATTTCCAAATTTTTAACTATACAATGTGAGAAACTTGATTTTTACTATATTAATTTATGAGATTATTATCACTAGTTTTTCAGTAGGAGATCCATTGTTCGACAAATATTATTGTTTATGTAATTTATATATTCTAATACAATAATGAGTTTTCAAAGACGACCAAAAGTAAAAATTATACTTGTTATTATCGAGACTCTACATATACGTAAAAGAACTTTATATGTTAGTAACGAGTCAAAATTTATTTTCTACGAAGAAACAAGACAATCATTGTATAAGTCTTAATTGTTACGGTGCCTAAAACAAATCCTTAATGTCATATCGGACAATCTCATTCTAAGAATCATTCAAATAACTTAGAAAGTGAAGTTAAATTTGGTAATTGGTGAGCTACACTATAAGCCCTTAAGATAAGCCCTAGTGATGCTTAGAGAGAGGTTGATAATTTGTTTAAAATTGGCTAGATCAGAAGTTCGATTTCATTGGAGTAAAGAAAACATGTCGAAAAAAAAAAACATGTCGATAATAACTCCCGCCTAATATAACAACCACGAAAATTCATCTCGTCACACAATTATATACGTTGAGCATATATAAATAAGTGACATTATAGTTGAGGATATATAAATAATAAGTATACATTTTTTTTGTTACAATAATAAGTAGAGACTCTTTTGTTGTATAATAGCAAGTGACAGTTTCTGATCACCAACTCAAATTGTTTTCCCAAGAAGGAAGCCATGTTTTACCAAGAAAACAAAACTTTGACTCTCCCAATATCAGAAAGTGACACAAGGTTGAGTCCTTGGTTGGCTCTGTCTTGCACTTTGAACCCTATTTTCGTCCATCCCAATCTTCCATACGCTCCCCCACACCCTACCCCAACCCTCCAAATCGGTTAAATAACAGTGGCGGGCGCCTTCCATTTTAACCCCCGAAAGCCAGAACACAAGTCTCTAACTCTATATAAACAACACCTTTCCTAGCTGTCTCTAACCATAAGTCCCTTCCCCACTTCACACATCCCCACACGTAAAACCAAAACCAACCCAAATCACAAGTACACCCCACAAGAACAAGAAGAAGCAAACCAGAGCTTCTCCATTGTTGTTGTTCAAACTTAACCAAGATGGTGTCGTACGAGTATGTTCTGGGTGGAGTTCTGGCTTCTCTGCTGGCCTCTGTTTTCATCATGATTATTAATAGCGCTAGAAAGGTGGAGGGGGTGGAAAAGAGTAGTAATGGGTTTGTGAGGATGCCGGAAAACGATGAGGAGAAAGGTACCGACGTCGTCATTGTCGGCGCCGGAGTTGCCGGTGCGGCTCTTGCGTACACTCTTGCCAAGGTCAGATTTTGTTACGATTTTTTTAGTGTGGTAAGATTGAGTCTTTTGAATGATGGGATTGGGTTGGTTGTTACTTGTTAGTAAAATATGAAGTGGTCATTGTTGGTTTGATTTTTGATTAGTTATTTTACCAACTACTACCCAGCTAAACAAGTCAAAACTTGAAGCCGTCTTCTTCTGACTCTGGTTTGTGTTAGTTTATTGTTTTCCGATTTCAACTTATTGTTTTGGTGAATAAGCGAATGAGTCTTGTTTGCTTGGGTTATATGGGTTGTTTCATTTTATTTTTTCCTTTAGGATTTGTTGCAGTTGGTACTGATTTGAATGGAGTAATGCAGATCCAAAGTGTTTTTGATATTGCTAAATTTAGTATGGGAATGGTTTGTGATGAGGTTTTGGGGAACATGTGAATTGATTGCATGAACATTAGCACTTAAAGCTGAAACCTTTAGAGTTTAGATCTTCCTGTAAATGCTGAGCTTTGAGCAAGCTCCATTATTTGGGCTTTTGGGTTAAGCAAATGTTTGCATCTTGTTACAGGAAGGACGTCGTGTACATGTCATCGAAAGAGACTTGAGTGAGCCGGACAGAATTGTTGGTGAGCTTTTGCAGCCTGGGGGTTATCTTAAGTTGATTGAGTTGGGTCTTGAGGGTGAGCAATTTCCTATCTCATTTAGAGCCTCTTTGTTAAATTAAATTAGTTTGTGATAGTTTACACTCTTACTGAATGGTTAGTAACCAATAATATCAATTATGGCTTCAGACTGTGCAAATGAATCCATTGATGCTCAGAAGGTGTTTGGTTATGCTCTCTACAAAGATGGGAAGGATACAAAACTTTCTTATCCCTTGGAAAAGTACAGTTCGGATATAGCTGGGAGAAGTTTCCACAATGGCCGTTTCATCCAAAGAATGCGTGAAAAGGCAGCAACACTTTCAAAGTAATCATCATTTCCCTCAAGTTTATTATTCCTTTTCGTGTGTGATTTCTTGTAAGTTTGATGTTAAATGTATCGACTTCTTACTCATGTCCGTGGAATATCTTTACAGTGTGAAATTGGAACAAGGGACGGTGACAACACTAATTGAAGAAAAGGGCACTATCAAAGGAGTGATTTACAAGAACAAATCTGGAGAGGAGTTCAGAACATATGCTCCACTAACAATCGTGTGCGATGGCTGCTTTTCAAATCTGCGCAAAAATCTCAGTGCTCCAAAGGTAATGAAGTGTCCCGAACCTGGGGATATCAAGCCTTTGTTAAATATTTGTATTCAAATTTAGCACAGGCATGCTTGCTCTTTCATGAGACCAACAGGGTTATTTGTTGTTACTGCAGGTTGAAAGTCCCTCTTGTTTTGTTGGTTTGGTATTGGAGAACTGTGACCTTCCACATGCAAATCATGGTCATGTGATTTTGGGAGACCCTTCACCTGTCCTGTTTTATCCCATCAGTAGCACAGAGATTCGTTGTTTGGTTGATATACCTGGAACAAAAGTTCCTTCTGTAGCTAATGGTGAAATGGCCAAGTATTTGAAAACCGTGGTGGCTCCTCAGGTATATTATCAATAATTTGCTTGACTTGATTAGAGATTAGTTGTTTAGCTTTCACATGATACATGTGCCTACCTGAAACTGAACTGAACTGATATTGGGGCTACTTTGTATTTCAGATTCCTCCTCAGCTCTACAATTCTTTTATAGCTGCAATTGACAAGGGAAACATCAGGTCCATGCAAAACAAAAGCATGGCTGCAAATCCGCTTCCCACTCCTGGTGCACTTTTGTTGGGGGATTCATTCAACATGAGGCATCCCTTAACCGGAGGAGGGATGACTGTGGCTCTTTCAGACATCGTTCTTCTTCGTGATCTTCTTAGACCCCTACATGATCTCAATGATGCATCTGCATTGTCCCATTACCTCGAATCATTCTACACATTGCGCAAGGTAAAGCCTTCACTAAATTACCTTATAACTGAAAGCATTTATGTTCCAACAATATTCACCCGATGTGGCATTGTGTTGTTTCTGCTTTGCTGATATTGTGCTTGGTGTTCATTGCAGCCTGTGTCATCTACCATAAACACATTGGCAGGTGCCTTGTACAAGGTGTTTTGTGCTTCGCCTGATCCAGCAAGACAGGAAATGCGTGAAGCATGTTTCGGTTATTTGAGCCTTGGAGGTATCTGTTCGTATGGACCAGTTTCTCTTCTGTCTGGTCTTAACCCTCGTCCACTGCACCTGTTTCTCCATTTTTTTGCTGTTGCTGTCTATGGTGTCGGGCGCTTGATGCTTCCATTCCCTTCTCCTCAACGCACATGGCTTGGGATTAGACTGATCCTGGTAAGTTTAACTGAATACACTTACTTTCTCTACATGTTTGTCATTTACAATATCCTTGCACATAACTGGCTGCTTATACAAATCTTTCTGGTTTCGATTTTCAGAGTGCATCAGGGATCATATTTCCCATCATAAAGGGTGAAGGAGTTAGACAGATGTTCTTTCCTACAACAATACCAGCATATTACAGAGCTCCTCCTGTTCATTGAAGACATCAATACAACCATATTCTTGGAGAAAAATTTGGTACTTGGATCTTTCTTTTATTGTAAAACCAATCTGTATCAAATCAACTGCATTAGTTCCTCCCACAAATAAATATCATGATGGGAGTTCAATGCTCAAATTAGGAGAGCAAGAAAACTATGTTCTTAATTCTTTTAGGATTTGTTCTTCTGCAGTGGAGAAAACAAGCAAGGTTTTCTCATGAAAGTTGTAACTGTATGAAACTATAGTAGTTGGTAAATAATAACATAAATTTTGGGTCCCTATCTTACCCTCTTTCAAGTTTCAAACTACACGTTCTCTTTGGCTTTTCACACACGAATATGCACAAAGTCAGCTATTGCTGGCTTTCCCATATTCTAAATTTCCAACAACCATGGTTTTTGTCTCCACTGTCTTTTTCTTTTCGTGTTTTATTTGCATGAGATATCTCTATTTCTGACGTGAAAGCACATTATTTAAAGGGACCATGTTAATTTGGATGGCTGAAATAATAGTACTCAGTTCATATTCTTCTTTGTCCTGTTGTGATTTTCTTCTTCTACATGATTTGTATACTCATTCATGTGCTGCATAAGGGTCACAATAATGCAGAATATCAACTATGGTGTGCTGTTTCATTCATGAATTGAATGATATCAAGTACATGGTGATATGTGACATTTACTGTGTATACTGATCGAGGGATGATGGGGAATTGGGTTGGTATTAGGCTTGCTTTAGTTTACCCAATATATATATACACAGGGCCTTCCACTAAAGGATTCCTTTTTTTGACATATATGAGGGATGGGGGATTACACCAACTTTTCGATCACAAAATCATATCTTCACCGTTCAATATGTAGTTCTATATGAGTAGATCATTTCTACAAATTTTCAGAAATTTTGGTAATCGTTAAGACATTCAAAATTACGATTTATAATTATAAGCATAAACGGTTCATGTTTGGCAGATTTAGTTCGTTCATTGATTTAATCTTGTTTGACACCTTAACGATCACCAAATTGGCTGAAAATTTGCATAATTGATCTATATATAAGAACCAACAAACTGAACGGTGGAGATTCAAAAATATAATCGAAAAGTTGGTGTAATCCCCCATCCCTTATAT
>NC_020492.1:2284547-2284853 GCF_000184155.1 Fragaria vesca subsp. vesca
TGGAGGCGCGCCATCGTCGGCGCCGGAGGGTGGAGAATGACGGACGTTCGCACTTTAAGCCGAGTGCGGACGTCCGCTTCTGATCCTTTATATATATATACAGTCCGTCTCTGCTACGGACGTCCGCACCGTTTTACGGTGTGGATTTTCGTCCGTTCGCCACCGTACGGTGCCGCGCGAGGGCACGCCTCCACCCCAGCCGACTCTAGCAGCTTTCCCGACCACTTTCCATCCCCGGTGAGTCCGCCGAATTCCAGTTTTCCGGCCAGATCACCCAAAACTTGAAACTTTGGTGCTATGGCCGGA
>NC_020492.1:2286406-2307468 GCF_000184155.1 Fragaria vesca subsp. vesca
TATATATATATATATATATATATATATATATTATCTCCTAACACTTGACATTCAATCACTTTACATTTCAAGCTTCTGAGTTTTGCATCCCATAATCACATTCACTCACTGAAAGAGATGCAGAAGTTTATCCTTTAGTTGTGTAAATATGAGTATTCTAGGCTTTAGAGCTCTAAGTACAATTTACCCAGAACATAGAACTAAATATACTGCAAGTAACCATGATGTCCTTAATGAGTATCAGCATCTATATAACATCAATATCCTCTTGTTGGATGATTGCATTTGGGGCAGAGAATATCCTATACCTAAAGTCTTGTACCTGATAATAGTGGTTAATTAAAAGTTGCTGTCCTGCTTACTTCAATCTTGTTTCTTCAAAAATATTTGAAACTGACAAGAGGTTAGGTAGTTCAGTGATCAGTTAGGTCAAGAAGATAAGTCTACATCTTAAAGCAAGAGATTCCTCTTCATGCTTAATATGTCTAACAGGCCCTATAAGTTCATACTAGTGAACCCTTCTTTAGTGCAACATCAGCTAAAGCTTTTGGAATAGTAGTTCTTATATGTATCAGCGCTTTGATGGTACTAATTTCGTGTTTGATACTGCTAATCCAAATCTCGACTCTACTTCCTTGTCGAGTTGCAGATTGTTTGAATGAAACACGAACGCACATAGCTCATTAAGATTCATTGCAGCAAGACATGAATAATATTACTGGAAATGCTTTTCTACAAATATGGTGACTTGGTGAGGTCTGCGAGTTGTGTGTACTGTGTAGTTGAAAAAATAGTGTATTAATATGAGTAAATATACCAGTAATATGCAGGTGCACACATAAAAATATTAAAATTTAAAAAAGGATTGTCACCCTGACTTGACCCAGCAGCCACCTGCGTGACAGATTATTGTAGAAGACTGCAGACATAATATCAGTATTTGCTGTAATTTGTTTACATGATTAGAGAAATGTGTTTTCTTCTGTCTAACCTTTTAATGTTTTAAATTTATTTATCACTACTAGCTGTGATCACCCCCTGTTTGGCACCCATGGTTTCAAAAACTAAAGAAAATTAGTTTTTGACCTTGCATCTCTGGAAATTTTGATAATCTGTACTAGATATATGTTACCCGCTACTTCCTACATATCACCAACCCCATCTCTGACCAAAATCCAGTCTAACTTGGACAGCCTTCAAGTGCTACTCAATCACTTACCATGAACATCATCTTTGGAAGTTAAATCATTATGCCTACTGATGAGTGATGACAAATTTCTTTGTGGTTTTATTCAAATTCTACTCAATCACTTATCATGAACATCATCTTTTGGCAGTTAAATCATTATACTAATGAATGATGACAAATTTCTTTGTGGTGTTATTGAGAGTTAATCAGTAACAAGTGAAGAAGACTAATGGTAATTTTTAAAGGTGTCCCATTTTTAGTATGTTAGATTATCACATTGTATCGATATTGTCTTTAACTTAACTACTCATGCCTAATATATCCAGCTCGGTTTGGCGGTATATATTGTGACACCAGACTTTTGCTAGCACAAATATTTTAATGGAGAATCCTAATTGCCAACCTTTCTTTGTGTATTCTGGTATACAAACCTTTTCTAAATGGTGGGCGCATGATCACATAAACCCCAATTGCCCCAAAAAGCAGTTTTGAAAGTTGGCTGAGTCTATATAAAGGCGCCAAGTTTAGTTTGAGGCACAAACTCAAACACTTGCAGTAGTGCCTTGCAGTAGTGCCTCAGAGAACTAAAATGGATTACCTTTATATAACAGGAGCAGTCATAGCTTCATTGTTAAGTGTTGTTTTCTTGTATACTTTGCCAGGGAAGAGGAAGAATGCCATAGCTTCAGTGAAGACTCAAAATGGGAAACTTTTGAAGAGCTACGGAAATGGAATGTGTCTGCCGGCAGAAATAGGTACAAGTCCTGACATTGTCATCGTTGGTGCTGGAGTTGTTGGTTCGGCACTCGCTTATACTCTTGGGAAGGTGACATTCTCTAACTCATGCCCTAAGCTCTCTAACTCTAAGCCTCTTTCTATGCTTATCTGATATAAAAGTAATAAAACCTTATAAGGTTTAAACTTTACGTTATAATTAATTTCTACAGAGGACATTACATTAAGGAATGATGAGATGTTGGATCTGTTTGTGGTTTTCAAGATTTACTCAATTGTGGTACATTTGGAAACTTTCTGCTAGCCAGTTTAGCATAAATGGTTGTTAGCTTATACATGTAGCAACTATATATCATACTGTTACAATATCTTGAATATTTATTATGACTGGGTTCCTTCCCTTGGGTTTGGCTGTGTTCTGACAGTATGTGCATTTGCAGGATGGGCGCCGAGTGCATGTGATTGAAAGAGACTTGACTGAACCTGATAGAATTGTTGGTGAACTCCTGCAACCTGGAGGATATCTTAGTTTGATTGAGTTGGGCCTTGAAGGTAAGTAAGGACACTTGTTGATACGGAAATAATAAACAATAGTTCTTATAGGGATGTATGATTTCCAAAGATTCTTCATGATTTTGTACATGCCTAATTTAGTTGAGCTTTCTTCTCTCTTAGAGTAGTCTTAGACAGTATATGCTAATTGCTCATCTGTTTGTTTTGCTGAATTAGATTGTGTGAATGAGATTGATGCTCAGAGAGTTTTTGGCTATGCACTTTACAAGGACGGGAAAAGTACCAAGCTGCCATATCCTTTGGAAGATTTCCATCCAGATGTGGCTGGGAGAAGTTTTCACCATGGCCGTTTCATTCAAAAGATGCGTGAAAAGGCCGCATCTTTTCCCAAGTATGCTCCATTTGCTTTAAATGTTTCCGAACTGTTGTGCTGTCACTAGGCTGGCTCTCTGTTGTGTGATTGAATGTTGTATAATTCTGCTTCAGTCTTTTGAACCTTTTCTTTCAAGTATTGAATATTATGACACAACTATTTGAAAAAGAAAATCTTTTGAGAAACTAATGTCTATCAAAATATGTCTGTTATGGAGGATTTGCAATCTTGCATGTTCTATTGGGACTCCCAATTTGGGAGACTTATTACTGTCCTAACTTGAAGTTTTGATATCAGTGTAAGATTGGAGCAAGGCACAGTGACTTCTCTGCTTGAAGAAAAGGGTACTGTCAAAGGGGTCCAATACAAATCCAAAGGCAGTGATCAAGAGCTCACTGCACATGCTCCCCTCACGATAGTCTGTGATGGTTGCTATTCAAACTTGCGACGCTCTCTCTGTAATGCGAAGGTGAAGTTAACATGTTAACCATGTGAAAAAACAAGAGCATGAAGTTATAATTGGTTTAGCTAATACTTGGAAGGTTTGAATAGGAAATATTCATGGTCATTATTATTTCTGCAGGTTGATATTCCTTCATGTTTCGTTGGTTTAGTTCTTGAGAATTGCCAGCTTCCATACGCAAATCATGGGCATGTGATCTTAGCAGATCCTTCACCCATATTGTTTTATCCTATCAGCAGCACCGAGATTCGCTGCCTGGTTGATGTACCAGGCCAGAAAGTACCTTCAATTTCCGCTGGTGATATGGCTCACTACTTGAAAACAAAAGTGGCACCCCAAGTACGTATAGTTTCATAGTTTGCTTCACATACGTTGATTGTTTTGCTTTCTACTTCTCTTATCTAATTCTTTGGACTAATGAGTTGTTCAGGTTCCACTTGAACTGCATGCTGCTTTCTTGGCTGCCATTGATAAAGGAAACATAAAGTCAATGCCAAACAGAAGCATGCCTGCTGCTCCTCATCCCACCCCTGGTGCCTTTCTAATGGGTGATGCAGTCAATATGCGCCATCCTTTAACCGGAGGAGGCATGACTGTGGCTCTAGCTGACATTGTGGTTGTAAGGGATCTTCTAAACCCTCTGAACAATCTGAATGATGCATCAGCCCTTTGCAAGTACCTTGGATCGTTCTATACTCTACGTAAGGTAAGCAGCCTATCCATATTTGATAATTTTAGCACAGACTATATTGGTAAGTTTTTAAAAACCTGCTAATGAAGCCAAAGTCTTAATTTCAGCTCAAACTTGGTAGTAATTTTATATAAGAGACTGCTTGGTTTTTCTGCAGCCTGTGTCTTCTACCATAAACACATTGGCAGGCGCTCTATACAAGGTATTCTGTGCATCTCCTGATCCAGCAAGGAAAGAAATGCGGGAAGCATGCTTCGACTACTTGAGCCTTGGTGGCATCTTTTCCAATGGACCTCTGGCTCTTCTCTCCGGTCTAAATCCTCACCCATTGAGCTTGATTCTCCACTTCTTTTCTGTGGCTATCTACGCTGTTGGCCGGCTGTTACTTCCATTCCCTTCACCCAAACGCATGTGGATTGGAACTAGATTGATTATGGTGTGCATCTGTCCCTTTATGAATTTTTGGGGAATTGGGGTTGTCACACATTCCACTAGGAAGACTTTAAACATATATTGATTTTCTTTCTTTCTGCAGGGCGCATCGGGTATCATTTTCCCAATAATCAGCGCTGAAGGAGTAAGACAAATGTTCTTCCCTGTAATGGTTCCATCCTATCACAGAGCTCCTCCAGTTCATTTAAATGATGTTGATGATAAACAAGAAAAAGCAATTTATGGCATGGAGCAACTTTCAACATTATGAGATAAGCTAGTTCTAATACAGATTCTTCGATGTAACCATTTTCTGGGTTAGTCCAGAAAACCATTGTATGAAAAAGATGAAATTGATCGAATGAAATACTTACATTGTGACATTAAAAGCTAGCACATATGTTATTTTTGGAGAGAAATGAATATTTCATTAATCAAGGGGCGAACCCAAATTACAAACCTGCAAATGCAAGGCCGATAAACTAATAACAAAAAGCATAAGTCTCCAACTCGATCAATAAAGAAAGAGTGAAAGGACACCACCAGCTCACTAAACTATGGACCGAAAAGCCTACATCCGAAATCATAAATACAACAATACTAACAAAGCTACCACACACACCACCCATGCACGCTAACATTGTTGTTGCCATCGCCGCCAGCAACTGTGAGTAAGTGAGAAGTGCTAAATCGGAGCATTGTTGCCCGAGTACCTGATATCTACCAAATCTCAATGCACAAATCATATGGAAACCCACAAACAAAAGAAAAAACTTCCTCAAAACAACACCATACAATCCACCAACTAAACCAAAGCCATGATAAAGCTGAGGCTGCCGAGAGAGGACCGAAAAACATACCCAAGAACCGTAACCAATGAAGATGGGGGAAGCACATATGTTATACTTTGTTGTAGTTACAAATATTTTTTTTGGTCAATTGTTACGAATAATTGACTACGACTTATTTTAGTAGAGGCGAACAATAATATTAATTAATAATATAATGGTAGCCTTAAAATCATGTTACATAGTGACCGGTCAAAATAAATGCCTCAATCGGTTTCCCTATATGTCACACAATAGACGAGGATTAAACTCAGCATTAGCGAGATTTGAAACTGAGCATAGGAGTCCTAGAAGCTCTTACAAACTCAATCACATGTACTTGTTTTTTTAACTGAAAGCTTCAAATCATCCTTAACTTAAGAAAAACACAAATCAAGTAGCTACTCCTCTTCCTCTTTTCCCACCGAACCAACGAGGCAACTGTGCCGCTCTCTACCACTAGTGGAGGAGATCACCAACTAAAACCATTCCCAAGAGGCTAACAAATACCACATATACCACACATGCAAAATTGCAGATACTCAAAACTATTCTTTAGGTAAGTAGGAAACTTGAATCAATTGAAGTTCCAAAAACATTGGATCGGATTATACTTTCAAAACTGACCCGAACTGACCCTACACAATCTGGCCCATTAGATACTTCAAAAACCTTTGCCAAAAGAAGATGGCGGTCAGTTTAGTTTAGAATTCCAAGCATCAATAATTCAAAATCCTCTCAATCCAAATAAAGAACCACATAGCCACTTCCTACTCCCCTACTCGACCTCATTGGAGCCCTCAAACTTCTCACCAGAGGTACTGACGTCAGTCACGCTCGGCCGAGCAATCTATATGAGTAGCTTGTTCCAGCTTACAAATTGCACTTAGGAAGATTGAAATGTTTAACACAATGATAGTTGTTTTGTAAGGTGCCTGAGAGATAGGCATAGTTCCGGGAAGTAATTTTATAGAGAAGTCTATCTCCCTTGCAGGAGGTAAACCAGGCAACTCTTCAGGAAAAACATCCGGGAACTCCCTTACAACAGGAATATCTTCTATTTCCAAGACTCTCATACTTGTATCCACCACATGAGCTAAATATGCCTGACAACCTTTACTCAACAATTTCCTTGTAGCAATAGCGGAAATTATGCAACTAGAAATAACATCTCTTTCCCCTTGGAAAGCAACCTCAAAACCATCTGGACTTCGAAGCACCACTACTTTCTGAAAACAATCTACCATAGCTCTATATGCTTCCAAAAAGTCTATTCCCAAAATCACATCAAACTCCACTATCTCTAAAGGAATTAAATCGGCCTTGAAATTAAATCATTCAACTAAAACTTCACAACCATTAAACACCTAATTTATTCTCATCACCTCACCGGAGGGTAGAGACACATGCCACTCGCTTGGAAGAGACGATGATGGCACATTGGCATGGAGGGCAAATCTACTAGACATGAATGAATGCGTGGCTCCGGGATCAATTAAAGTAAATGCAGGCTGACCAAAAATTAATAACGTACCAATGATGACATATGGAGAAGTACGACCCTCCTGCTGGGTCATAGCATGCAGTCTAGCGCGAGTCATAGGACGTCCACGCTGACCACCGCTCCACTGAGAGCCACCTCTGACCGATGCACTGCCCTGGGCACCATTACTGGAGCCTCCAGCTGAAAACTGACCAACTGGCTGAGTAGGGGTGGGGGTGGTCCTCTGAGCCAACAATGGGCAATCTCTCCTGAAGTGGTCTTGACCACCACACTCAAAGCACCCAGAAAACTGTTGCTACCCATAAGAAAAAGTCTGGCTACCGGATGACCCACCATGGAAGCTACCACCAGAACCATACTGCCCAGACTGCTGCCTACCCAAATGACTCCGAGAAGGTCTCCTGAAACGTCCTCTAGTCCTGTTTCGAGCACCAGAGCTCGATCCCCCACTACTGCCACTACCAGCAGATGATCCAGAAGCGGATGATGAAGCAGCCTTCTTGGATGGACCCTAACTAGGACCACCAAAATCACGGGGCCGAGCACCATATGTCCCCCTGAACTCAATGGCCATGGCTGCACCAACTGCATCCGTAAAGGTCGGGTAAATTACCCCTGTCATCTTGTCCGCATACACCCCACCAAGTGCCCCAATGAACATCTCAATCCTGGTTTTCTCATCAGGAATCAAATATGACACATGGTAGCTCAGGGAAGTGAATCTTTCCTGGAACTCTATGATACCCTCATCATCCCTCTTTGTCATATGCAGGAAATCCGACTGAATTCTGCTGTGGTGGGCATGATTGAAATACTGCCCCAAGAAGAGAGTCTTAAACTGCTCCCACGACATATTCAGAGCATCCTCAACATTTCTGCTGGCAAGCGACCACCAATGATATGCTGAATCATCCAGAAAAGTCACTGTCATCTTCACCTTTCTTTCTTCTGGCAACTCAGTGCTCGCAAAAGCATTTTCCATCTTGTCCACCCAATTGTGAGCATCAAGAGGTCCCTTGACACCCTTGAACTCTCTGGCACCATAAACTTCTCTCCTTTTCACCGTAGGAGGGCGTGGAGCTCGATCCATGACATCCTTCAACATATTTCCAATATCATCAACCAGTCCCCTGACCTCATTGCCCTCATCGGCATTGGTCGAAGTAGCCACATGGGGTTACCGTGGGCACCTAGGAGGCATAGTACCTGAGGAAGAAGATATTTAGTAGTCCATAAACAAGACTAACACAACTATCACACATACCCAATAACACATAGCATCAAAAGCATAAAATGCCAATGAATCCGCCGTGGTCGGATCATCACTTTATAGACACTACGTGCTACTTAGGCAATTATGATAGTGACAAAGAAGCAGGAAAAGGAAACCTAAAGCTTTGATACCAACTGACACGACCCACCCCGAATTTCACCATGAAACCCGGAGTAAGTCGTGCAGGGACCACCTCCAAGGAAGATATTACCGAAAAATTCGGCATAACCTCCCTTGAAAATAGACAACCCTTCCTAAGAAAACCTGCAAACACTTTCAAAATTTTCAATCCAACCTTAACTCCTGGAGCCTACGTGCTCCCCAAATACAACCACCACCAACAACACAATATTATCCAAACATCAGATATAATTATCCAAAAGATAACATAAATTCTCCGACAAATATTTTAAAATGTCAACATGCCTTCGCTCACAACCGAAATAATATACATTAAACCAAAGTATTCAGAGCTACTAAACACTAGCGGAAATAAGGAAACACAGGTAGATTAAACAGGTAACCTACGGAAGAAAAGTGGTGGAAAAGCGGGTGATTATGCCTCGTCTCCTACTAGATCAACCCGTACTCTGCAGACTGGGCATTTTAAAACGAATGACCTAGGGGAAATCATTTAATAACGTTAGAGTGAGTGGACAAAAATAAATAAATAAAAATATTTATGCTTCCCCATTTCAATTTCCAAAGAAAAATATACTGCATGTGGCAGCTCAAAAGCGTTCAACTCATAAACTAACAATTTCACGACTAGCTCCGGCTAGTCACCAACTCAAATAAAATGGAGCATCTCAGGCTAAATTATATATAATCATATATATATATATATGTGTGTATGTATTTATACTCGTCATACTCTTTGTACAAATTCTATGAAGGAATAAGCAAAATAGAAATTCATATAAGGCTACTACGCTTGCGTCTAACGCTCACGTCACACCATAATGGAATTTTTCCTCATTATGGCGGAAAAGCACGAGTGTATATACGTGTGGACTCCCTATATGAAAACCTATATGAACCAGAAAATAAAATAGTTTTCATATAGGGCTACTACGCTTGTGTCTAACACTCACGTCACACCATAATGGTATTTTACCTCATTATGGCGGATCAAGCACGTATGGCTAGCTAGCATTTATATACATACTATACTCATAATATCCATTAAACATATCCACCGAAAATCTCATTTTCGGGATCTCTCCAAAGGAGGAAAATTGCCAAATTTCCGAGAAAGAAATAAATCTCAGGAAAAGAAATAAATGATCAACAAATAATTCATCGCATGCTTTTCAATTAAAACAAAAGTCCACTCACAAATTAGGCCTAAGCCTGACGACGCTCCGAGGCTTCCTCTGCTCGGGCCTCCTCTCGTCCAGTTCCAAATATATAATTAATTTCCCACTAAAAAATCCAATAATCAAACACAATGGGTAAAATTAAACGTGAGCCTCCCACACACTCATCATTGCCCAACTTCGCCATTCTTAACTCAAAATGGCTCAAACTTCACCAAACATACCGGTAGCCTTAAATCAACCTTTTACAGATTAATGACTTAAATCCTACGGCCGGATTCTACATTAATTAACCGCCAAAAATACCAAACTTCGGAAATTCACAAACCTATCCAAAACTCATCCGAAAATTCTATAATTTACTTCAATAAACTCCCCTTAATATTCCAAATTTAAAAACATTAAAATCTCCCAACCGGCGCCGGCAACGGCGGCCGGAGGCCGATTCCGGCGACCTCCAATTCCTATGAAATTTTGACAGAATAATCCTCTCATCATGCTCTACAACTTTCTTAACTAGCACAAACCCAAAATCCAAGCCTAGCTATGCCAATCGAGCAAAAACATCAAAATCGCCCTAGAACTTCCACCTCAAATTTCTCCTTACCTGAAGCGAACCGGAGTGAGTCCTTTTAGGGCAAGGCAGCTGAGTTGGAGACCTACAAAACCGTACCAAGTTTGCCTGGATTGGTGGCCGGAGGAGGGAGTTCCGGCGAGTGAAGCAACACGGCAGTCGCACCTTTCGGGGGAGAATACTCCTTCACGGCGGCGCTAGGGCGGCTATCACCGGCCTAGAATAGAAGCTGGGTCGGAGGGCAACCGAACGGGACCGGTGCGGTAGTCCCAGGCGGCCGGACGCCAGCGGACGAGCGGCCGGAATGACTAGCAGTGGGAGGGACTCGGGGAGAGAGAGAACCGGGAGGAAGAGAGAAGAAAGAGAGAAGAAAGAAATGCTTTGGGCCTCCACACCCGGTCCAAGTCCAAAAATATACCCAACTCCACCAAAAATTTACTCCCCAAAATAATACCCTAATAAAATTACCTTTTACTAGCTAAAATTTACCATTTTACCGTCGTCATAATTTTCTCTTACAAATAACTCTCTGAAATAATCGTCCCCCAAAACCCCTCTAGGGACCAATTAAATTATAACCTCAATGACGGAGACAGTAAAATTCTTATTATAACTAAGCTAGTAAATAAGGTAAAAATTTAAGAGTCGGGATGTGACATATTCTTTCTTGACATCGTGAATGATTGCATGGATTATATGGTTACATTATCATGGTTAGTGTTAGTGTGCCCTTAAAATATCTTATTTAAGCTTATATGTTTATTCATATAATTCTTATTACAACTTTTTGATTGTTTGTTGTTACACTAACCATGTCAATGGGAGTTCGATCTAGTCTTGTGAGGGAGTTCATACCCATCATTTTTCTCAGCTCAAGCATATTTGGATGATCTTTAAGTTTACAAGGATGCCAATCACAAATAGCATTAGTCAGATGATCACGAGATCAAACTATTGCGAATGTGTGCTAATTGACTATTTGTTAACCTCAAGTTAGGGATATTTACTTTCACTAATTTGCTATTACACTACTATTATATGTTTAATTAATTAATATTCTGAAAAACAATTAAAGTCAATCTTGGGTTATCTTGCTACTTGTCATGACCATTAGACAGATTCACATCTTTGTCATAAAGAAACTTGGGAGGAACAAATTCATAGTCACCTGATCAACCCCAATTCACACTCTTTGAAAGCATCATCTTCTCCCTTTCTTCAAGCTACTTCAAATGGTTACCAATATATATGAGTTACACAAAATTCATTCCTATAACGTTATGCCTCAAAAGATCAAGAGTCACCCAATTCACAACAATACATATACTCACATTGGCATTACAAAATCATATTCCAATAGAAAAAAATAACGTTATTCCTCACGCACAGGGCTGCCATTTAGGTTACCACAACATTTGTAAACTTCATCCTCAACACAAAACCGCCGCCACAGAGAGCACCATGAATCATGCACTCACTGAACTTCAACCACCAAACACTCAGTCACACACACTCAATAGCATATATAAATTTAGAAATTTCATCTCAATCATGAATTTTTTTTTTCTTTTCTTTTTAAAGATATTGGAAGTTACACTACTACACAAAAAGTTTCAACAAACATTATTATAGAGCTTTCATGACGTTTATCAAATGTCATCTACTTCGCCGTCTATACCAAAATCATGGCTTCCCCATCCTTTTAAAGACGTTTGTAAAACATCGTGAAATATCTTTAATGACATTTGATAAGGGTCCGTGTGAGGGCAATCTTCCACCTGAAGAATCGAAGCCGACCAAGGGTGATTCCAGACATGACCGTGTTGGCAGACGATCCTTAACGAACAAATACCATAATTGTGGGTCCGTCAACCAATACCAAAACCAATTTAAAGGCCAAAACCTAAAATATTGGTGAAAGGGTTCTACAAGGAATAAAAGTTGGACTCCATGGCTAAAACCCACAAGCCCCACCTAGATCCCACACCCAGACACTACTCCAGGCCCTAATCCATATCTGACCCGGATCACAGGTCCAAACCCAGTACCGCCTCACCCTTGGAACCAACCATTGCGCCACCTTCTCATGCCGGAAAATGCACATCAACAACTGAGCCCGCGTCTCACTAGGTCTCATCCAGGCAACCTCATATGCTTCAACCCAACAACCCCTGGTGTAAGATGGAAATCATGGCCTGTCACCTCCATAGATCTGAGCTTCTTGTACCTTTAGTAATAAATGGAACAATCTACATTGTTCCAGAAATAAGTATTAAGTATCTAGTATTAAGTATGTTATTTATTAAGAGTTAGTGTTCTATGCTTAGAGGGGATGAATCTGTAGATCAGCCCTTAAAAATAAGAGTTGTAAACTCATTTTCTGGAGTTCATGCTCAATCTAAGTTTACCCTCATTCTCTCTCTCCTCCCTCCTCTCTCTCTCTCTCTATCTCTCTCTCTCATTCATCTGAGATCTAGAAGGTTGAGACGTTGATCTCTTCCTTTTCTTACTTCTGCTACGCTAAGTTGGCATTAGAGCAGGGATTAACCTTGTTTCTATGGCGAATGAAGCACCAATTACGCAAGCTGCATTTCAAGCTTTTCAACCAGAAATGCGAAATGCTCTTGCACAAATCGCCCAAGCTGTGAATGGAAATCCTCAGAGTCAAAATCCTATTCCAGCCAACAACAATCAACGGGCTCCTGCTGGCAACAATCGCAGGCCAATTTATGAAGATGATTCCAGTGATGAAGAAGTGGAAAATATTCTTCTACAGCCAGAAAATCAAAAGGAAGGACAGGATCGTGATTTTTGCATCAGGATGGATTTACCATCATTCAATGGTAATTTACACATCTAGGATTTCCTTGATTGGTTATCGGAAGTGGAGCGTTTCTTTGACTACATGGATATTCAAGAGCACAAAAAGGTGAAACTAGTTGCTTATAAGCTGAAGGGTGGCGCTTCAGCATGGTGGGAATAATTGTAACTTAGCAGAACACGTCAAGGAAATGCAGGAATAAAAATATGGCCAAGAATGAAACAATTGCTTCGTTCTCGCTTTCTTCCACCAGATTATGACCATGTATTGTTTCAGCAATATCACAACTGCCGGTAAGGAAACCGTTCTGTACGAGACTATGTTGTTGAGTTCTATCGCCTTTCGGCTCGAAATGACTTGTCTGAAACCAAAATTCTACATGTTGCAAGGTTTATTGGAGGGCTGAAGCCAAGTATCCATGCTCTTGTTGTCCTATAACCAGTATACCTTCTTAATGATGCGATTCAGCTTGCAACAAAAGTAGAAGCTCAACTAGAGCGTTCAAATACACAACATTATTTCTCCGGTAAAGGGATACTACCCACTCCAGATCAGGTTCCACCATAAAAAGTTGCTCCTGGAGTTGACAACCCTCTTATTGTTGCAAGCCAAGATTGTGAGTCTAGCAAGGCTAAAACCACCAGAGTCAGCACTACAAAGACCGCAACAGTCAATCCTTATGCACCCCCACCTCCAATCAAGTGTTTTCGTTGCAATCAGCCAGGGCATCGCTCTAATCAATGTCCTTCTCGCCAAGTGAATTTAGCAACTCATGATGGACAAAATATAGTGCTGCAAGAAAAGGAAGATGATGTTGAAGATGAGGCTGAAGTGACTTACAAAGACGAAGGTGTTTCCCTGGTAGTGCGAAGACTGATGTATACTCCAAAGCAAGAGTTAAATCCACAGCAGCACAACATATTTCATACTAGATGCACTGTCAACCAGCGTGTCTGCAATCTGATTATAGATGGTGGAAACAGTGAGAATATTGTGTCGAAAACAATGGTGGACAAACTCCAATTGAAGACTCAGCCATATCCAGCTCTTTACACTATTGGATGGATTAAGAAGGTCCGCAAAACCAAGGTAACTGAGCAATGTAAAATCCCATTCTCAATTGGAAAGTTTTATAAGGATGAAGTTCTCTGCGATGTGGTAAATATGGATGCTTGTTACATGCTTTTGGGCAGACCATGGCAATTCGATGTTGATTCTACACATAAAAGCAGAGAGAACACAATCACCTTTTTCAAGGATGAGGTTAAAATTATCTTAGCTCCAATGCGTGAGACTTCGCCCAAAACTTCCCAAGCTGGGAGTCGATCATTCCTTATTGTGAATGACATTGTGAAAGAGTTTGCATATAACAACATGGTGAACCACTCTACTGGCAAGACACCACTTGAAGTCATCCATGGTCGAACCACTCATCACACACTTGATTTGGTGCCTTTACCGAAATTACCATGAATGAGTATCACTGCCAACCTTATGGCAGAAAAGATGGCAGACAGCATGATGCACACTAAGAAGGCCATAGAAGAGTCCAATGCCCATTACAAATCTCATGCCTACATGCACATGCATCTCAAAGCTTTCAAAGAGAGTGATGGAGTCATGGTCCATCTCAGCAAAGAGGGATTTCCAGTGGGTACATACATACAATAAGCTGAAGCAAAAGAAGATTGGACCAGTAAAGATACTTAAGAAGATCAACGACAATGCCTATGTTGTTGATTTGCCAGCAGAATATTCCATCTCCAAAACTTTCAATGTTAAGGATCTGTATGAATATTATGCTGCTGCCAAAACTTATCCGTTACCAGCTATAACCTCGAGGTCGAGCTTTTCTCAAGAGGAGGGGACTGATGTAGAACAAAGAGCTGCTTAAGTCGTTGTATAATGATCTTTCATTATACAATGAATCAGTAATAAATGGAATAATCTACATTGTTCCAGAAATATGTATTAAATATCTAGTATTAAGTATGTTATTTATTAAGAGTTAATGTTCTATGCCTAGAGGGGATGGATATGTAAATCAGCCCTTATAAATAGGAGTTGCAAACTTATTTTCTGGAGTTCATGCTCAATCTAAGTTTACCCTCATTCTCTCTCTCTCTCTCTCCTACCCCTTTCATTTGATATCTACAAGGTTGAGACGTTGATCTCTTCCTTTTCTTACTTCCGCTACACCAGACGCATCGTAGTCCATCATCAATCATGAGATTGGAAGTGATTAGTAAGGAAGAGGACCAGCGCTGAAACAAAAGGGTGCAGCAACTCGGGGATTGCCATGGAGGGATTCGCGAGGCCAAGAGGCTCGTCAGCCGAGAACCATAAACAAGAAGGTCGCCGGTCAAGAGATTTGGGTAGAAAACCCTAAGATTAGCCGCCGCGGTAACGAGAGAGCGAGCAAGCGCTTTCATAGGTTTTTTGTTTTTATGTTAATATATGCCCAACTAAGCTTTGTTTACTTTGACCCCGATTGAAATTTTTCACTTTAAAAGAAAAATATCAGTCTTTGTTTATGCTAGTTGACAACCTTAATTATATTAAATATGAGTAAACCTATTAACAATGACATGATAAATAAAACAAAACGTTACACAATAAAGAACTAGGTCACTATTATATTTCGAAACCCGATCCGACCCGGCCCGGTAGAGTACTTCTAAAACCTTTTCCGATGGAAGATGGCGGTCAGTTGAGTTTAGAATTGCAAGTCCCCAATAGCTCCTGTAATTTCAAATCCTCTCAATCCCAATGGAAGAACCACAGAGCCACTTCCTACTCCCCCACTCGACCTCGTCGGAGCTCTCAGACTCCTCACCGGAGTCAATGACTTCAGTCACGCTCGGCCGAGCAATCTCCTCTCTCCTCTCCGCCCGCCCCAAAAAGCTACACGACGCCGTTTCGCAGCTCTCTCCTCTTCCTCCTCTCGCCTCCGTCTCCGGCTCCCTCGACGACTCGCTCCGCTTCCTCCACAACTACCTAAACGACGCCGCTCGCCGAAACGAGCCTCTCGATGAAATCCTCATCCCTATGCTCGATCACGTAAGCCAAAATTTCATCTCATTCGCGCTTTGAATTCTCCAGATTAGTGTTGATTTCGTTTTTCTTGACTCCAGTATTTGAGGAACAAGGATTCGAAGCACGGCGGCCAAGCTTTGGTGGTTCTGAACTGGCTATTTCAAGATGAAGTGATTTTCCGAGCTGTTGCGACGGCGCTGGTTAGAGTGATTTGGACCAAGGATAATCGGTTTGTTGTGCTCGGATGGTGTACTTTCGTGCGTGGTGTATTGGAGTATGAGAGCTCTGTTACTCAATTTCTGATGAACGGTAACGAAACCTAAGTTTTTAGAAGCAAAAATGAAGTTGAGATTAGTGTGTTTAGTGATGGAGTATGATTTTCGACCCGATGCTTGAAATGACAGGGATAAAGGAGAGGTATCCTGATTTGTTGAAGATACTGGCTTCATGTATTCCGCAGCTCTCAGTTGTTCTGCACAAAGGAAGGTAATTGATGACTATGATTTTTTGATTGTGTATATGTTATGAATACTTCATGCACTGATTGCTTGTTTGTCGGTTTTAGTTGGTCTTAATGTTGGACCCTTTTGCCTTGGCAGCACTTTGCAGGATGGATATGAACTGCCCTCTCGCCTTGCTGTGTCTGCTGCTGATTGTTTTCTGGCTCTCTCGGAAGCATTGATCAGAAAAGCTAAAGTTTCAAGTAACAAGGCAAAGTTATTGGATTCAAAGGCACAAAAGCGTCCGGTTGTGTCCCTTGATGGTGGTGAAAAGAAAGCAAAGCCAGCTCCTGAAACTTTAGACGCCTCAAACATGGAGTTGGACTATATACTTTGGGATCATTTAGAGGAAGTTTATGGTCTAGTGCAGAAACTCGTTGCTGTAAGTTCCATACTTTTGCATTTGTTTTTACCTATCTTCTGCATTTTGAGCTTAACATGTCGTAGATACGTTTAAAATGTTGTGCTATTGATATTCGCTGATTGTGCTGTTTTTCTTTGGCTGCATATAGTATTTCTAATAGATAGCTACTGTCATATTGTCATTTGTCAATTGGGAAATAAATAGCCGTTCTGGTTTAGTTACGGTCATTATCTCAGCTCTCAAATTTTCAATTTGATGATGATGCTTTTATGTTTAACAGTTAAAATTACATAATTAAGTTTAGAAAGAAGGACTTCCATGGTAACGGTTCATCTAGTTGTCACTAATTCTTTGGTATAACTGTCTAAGATTCTTCAAATCATTACATCTTGTGTAACATGCTTGAAGTTTGTATCATGATAATGTTTCTAAATGCACTGCAGTGGAGCAGAAAAAGCCGACCTTTGCATGCCAAAGGATTGGAACAAGTGCTTAAGTGGTTGCACGAGTTTAAAGGACATTATCGTAACGTGAAAGCTGAGGCAGGTCCTTTACCCATCTTCATAAATATTACATATCTTATGGTGTCTTATTTGTGTGGGGTATGATGATTTGTTTGTATCATGAAAGACAGGCTCGAAGGTTATCAAAACTGGAATGTTGCTACTGTCTTCTTGTTGGAAGCATTATGGCATGCTAATGCATTTGGAAGATCAGAAATTTTCCCAGCATTACAAAGAACTGTTGGACCAATACTTAGCAGGCATACAGGTTAGTTATACTAAATACTTTAAGTTTCATTATGTCATGTAATCTATGATTTTACGACAGGTAAGGTAATAAGAATTCCCTGTTCTTAGGTTATATCTCTGAGTTTCTCAACTGGTCTTGATTTGTTCCACTTTGTGGGTGTATCGACAATCTATTTGCATGACTTCTATTTAGTTTCACTTGATGGAATCACTAGCTTTCTGATACACTATACATACATATATTTGCAGTTTTATGCAAGTCAGACTGAGAATAAGGATGGGAGTTCTGAGACCATAAAGTTCTTTCTGAATTGTTTATGCCTTCTACTGGGGCGATTTGATAGCAAGAAATTTGAGAGCGTAGTCGCCGAATACGGGATGAGGATATCTCAGGTTCTCTTACCACAGGTAATAACTGAGGTTTTGAAGAAAATTTCTGTGGGGTTTATATTCTAAGATAGAGCTCCATTCAGCTTGGTGGTTTGCATGTTGTTATAGTATGCTTCCCTTGAAAGGCTTGTAGATGTGTAATCTAAAATCTTAGCAAATTTTTGTTATTGGGAGTAGCTTACCTTGAACTGTGATCGCATCTTACCTGGTTAGTATGCTTGTCAATTATAGATCACTCAGTGCACATCAAATTTAAGAAGTTATTGTATTTTAGACATAGTAATTTAAGCTCTGTTTGATATATTAGGGTTGGGAACGTATATGACGCTTTTCTTTCCGGGTTTGATCATGATACTACTTTCTTTAACCAAATGTGCTATATAATTGAGACCTAGGTTATGTAATTGGTCCTGGGAGTTAACTTGGTCTGGATGGTACATTTAATTTTATATTGGGTTGGGCACCTGTTGTGATAAAATAGTGTACCGTAATAATTTAATGGGTACTTAAGAGAGATTCTATGAATTAAGATAATATTGCCATCCTAAGTGCCATTACATGATCAGTTATCTTTTCATACTGTTCAAATTAACTATGTTTAGCACTTAGTATTAGAGTTACCTCTTAATGGCTATTGTTTTTTGGTTTCCTACTAACATTTATTTTCATCTTGCAGCTTCATTCTGCTGCTGATGATGTTATTGAAGGGGTTGTGTGTATATTCAAAGCATTAATATTTAAGCAAAAATCATCTGGAAGCAGTCTCACTGACACCGGAGAGGTGGATGCTGTGCTTCCGCTGCTGATTCACCTTCTCGATGAACGAGATGGCACAGCAAGAGCTGTGGTTCTGCTTATAGCAGAATACTGCTTGATGTAGTTTTCTTCGCCTATACTTTTTGTGTTTGGCAATTTGGCAGAAATCAATTATGATATCTCCTTACTGATTGGCAATTTGGCATAAATGATCCACCAGGAGCAGAGACAGTCAGTGCCTTAAAGAAGTTATTGAGCGTCTTACTTCTGAAGATGTTCAACAGAGAAGAAATGCAGTTGATGTTATATCAGAAGTCATACATTTGTCTTCAGACTCAAAAAACGTACATACCCAGCTATCATGGTACAAAGAATGTTCTGTCCGATTTGTTGTTTCATAATAGTATGATGTTTTTCATCATTCTACCTTTCTTTACTTCTTTCTCTGATAATTGCAGGCAGGATATAGCAAAGCACTTGCTTGTGCTACTTGAAGATGAAGATATTGCAATTAAGGAACAAGCGTCCAGTTTGCTTCCATTAATTGGTTCGTTTCATAGTTAAAGTTTTAAGCTATAATTCATGCCAAGTGTGATTTTACATTTTCAATGTACTTGCTTTCTGTGTATAGTTTGGTTGTTTCACATTAAATATAAAAAATAATAAAAGATAAAATTCTTCGGACCAGAACATTATAAATATCGGTTATACACTTATACTTGAACCATGTTCTTAAGTAAAAGTAATGTTGTTTGAAACTGCTTTTAGCACTATCATAATTAGTAAAGATACAAATTTAGTTGTAGTAGATAATTATCATACTCCTTTTATTGCAGACCCTTCATTAGTTCTACCTGCTTTAGTTAATCTGATTTACTCTGGGGATGAAAGATTGCAAGCAACTGCCAGTGATGCTTGTGTTGCGGTGCTCAAATATCATGGCCAGAAGGCTGAAGTCATTTGTATGCTGCTTGACTGTCTTAGGTATTTTTCCATTTCATTTCATAATTGTTTCCTTATTTCTCAAAGTTTCATATGTCCGTCTTGTTTATGTAAATGTCTTTTCACTCTTTTGAGACTCTATTGGGTTCATGTTATAAAAACATATGTGTTGTTATAGCTATTAAAATAATAATATTTAGAGAATCTTGGTCTGGACCGCTCTGGTGTCAGGTTTAGGGTCAAACCCCCTCATAGTTTCCTGTCTTCTAAGATTGTATGTTTCAGCAGGAGGCCATAGTTTCAAGAATGAGTCTGCAAGATGGGGTTGGGGGGTCTCTGGATATAGAAAAATAAAATAAAAATATGTTAGACAGCAAACAGAAGTTGACCAATTTTAATTTCTTCTTCCTTGCAGCAACCTCAGCCAAAGTGTAAATCTTAACAGTACTGGAGGCACAGGTACAGTTTTAATGTTACCACTTTCCATTGTGTTTTAATGGGGAGAAATAGTTAAACTTGTTTTTAATATTCTCTACCAATTCTTCGGAGACCAACCAAACTGCACATTTAAGTAAATATTTGTATGCAACTTGAAGTGTCCAAATTCTGCAATTTTAGAATATGCTATGTTTCTACATCAAGCTCCATCCAAGTTTTTTGTTTCCAGATATTGAATGAAAATCTTGCTTTGTCTGTTTCTAGTGTTGTATATTCTTCTGTCAACAGATTTTTTCTTTTGCTTGTTTCTTGTGCTTTTAAATGGATCATATGTTCCTTTCAAAAAAATGGATGATATGTTTGGGAGAATATCAGTTCCTTTTTTTTTTTTTTTTTTTTTGTTGGTTTTGGCTTCCAGTATTCTGATTATTGCTTCTATCATGTACTATTCCAATATGGTGTCCTGTTTGAAACTTGCAGGATCCAAATTGGAGAGTGATCGAGTGCTTAGGCTAATCCCAGAGTGGTCTAAAAGTGTAAGATGATGGAAACTCAAATTTTTCGCAAGTCTCTATTACTTTTAATTACATGTTAAAGCCTGATGATCTTTGTTTCCTACTGATTTATCACAGGTCCAAAGCTGGAACCTCTTGATTGAACCACTGATTGACAAGATGTTTGCAGAGCCATCAAACGCAAACATTGTTAGGTTTTTGAGTCATATAAGTGAACACCTGGCAGATGCTGCTGATGTAGTGCTCTCTTGTGTTCTAAGGCATGCTAAGCGACTTAAAGAGTGAGTACTTGTTGTGCTGGTGTTCTGAAAAGATGGATACAAAAATAAAAAGTACAATATAAACGATGAACTTGAGTTTGTGAAAATTATGCATCATTATGTGTTTGCTGCGATTGAAAGTTTAACAATTCCTATAAAATTACTATGCTTTGCTTCCTAGTACAATTCTTATCCTCATAAGATTACTACTGGTGTTCAGTGTCTTGTGTTTAGCTTTTGCACATAGATGAGCTTTAACCGTAAAGTAGTGTAAAAAGTGAATTTAAGGCTTCATACTCTTATCTTGGAAAAACACAAGGGTTTGTTGCGATGAGCTTTCACCCTAAAGTAATGTCGTTCCGACTAGGATCTGCTCGTGTACTTTTTACTTTTCA
>NC_020492.1:2307488-2314046 GCF_000184155.1 Fragaria vesca subsp. vesca
TGAGAGTATTTAATGATCTCGATTCAGCTGTCATGTATGGCCAACTTGCCAATAAAGAAATTGTTCATGGTATACATTTCTCTCTCCTCTCCTTCTACCCTATGATATCTAAGCACTGATGGACTTGTTATATTTCCTGGTGTCTTTGTTAGCTTTTTCTGTGAAGTTTTAACCTTTTATCTATCTGCACAAATGATCCAGGAGTGTTTCTCTTGTAAGGAATCTTAGGTCTTGCATTTTTTTTTTTGGGTCTGAAAGTTGCATTCATTAAACACAAAGGGAACAAACTGGGCCTAGGCAATAGCCTCTAGCCACAGAAAAACAAAGAGCTGGCCATCAAACCATGCTCGCAAAAATGACCCAGAAAGAATAAAACCAAAAACTGGACATAATTTGAAAGCTAAGACAAAGATGATAAGACAATATATTTAGGTCTTGCATGATCTGGCATGATGATGATTTATTAATTTCAATTTCATGCATTTTTGTGTGGCTATCAGTAGATTACAGCTGAACAATCCTCTATTTGAATTCATGAACTTTTGCCAAATTTCACTTTGGACTTCTCGACTTGTCAACTATGTGATGATTCTTTCTCGAGTTTAATCTCCTGGTTGCTTTTTCTTCATCTTTTGTTTAGTTCTTTTGGGGCACTTCTTTTTGTGAGTTTATCACATAATGTTGGTTTTTGTTTGATTTCAGACTGTCGAGATATCAATGCCATCAATCTGGATTCTGTTACTGCTCTTCTTTTGAAAAGGTTTATCCATATCAGAAAAATTTAGTAAAGCAAATGAAATTATTATTATTATTATTATTATTATTATTATTTTTGTCATTGTTTGATAATATTTATTTTCAGGACATTTTGCGAGTTTGAATTCAACGATGTTCGGAAACTTGCTACTGAGCTCTGTGGGCGTATTCATCCTCAAGTATAAAACACTTCCCTGTAATCTATAATATCACTGTATTTCTCATTTATCTTCCAAAACCAATGATCTGAAATCAAAAAGGCCTTTGGGGCATTTTAGTTCTGAAATCAAGAATCCAACTCGGTTATGTCATGATCCATATGCTTTTATCCATTGAAGAATTGATAGATTCTTACAGAGTGGTCTTAAATAATGCTGCTTCAGGTGGCTGATTATAGCTTCAATATATAACAAAAAGGCCTTGTGTGTACTTTACTTGAATACAAATCCTTTTAATCTACCTGCTTTGGATTTTGTAGGTGCTAATTCCACTCATCAGCTCCCACTTAGAATACGCTGCTGTTTCTCAGGATATAATGAAGATTAAAGGTTGTTTGTTTGCAATTTGCACGTCCCTTGTGGTAATTATCCTTGACATAATCTCTTGCCTTTCACTTTTATTGCTTTGGCTTTATCTTTCTACCATGGTCTCTAGGCATTACACTTCTATTTGCA
Source organism: Fragaria vesca subsp. vesca (assembly GCF_000184155.1). NCBI lineage: Eukaryota > Viridiplantae > Streptophyta > Magnoliopsida > Rosales > Rosaceae > Fragaria > Fragaria vesca. Next base: position 2,308,919 of record NC_020492.1, read on the forward strand.
GTGAACTAAAGATAGGGTTCTCATGGTTGAACAGGTTAGAGGTCGCAAATCACTTTCTCATCCTGGTATGTTGATAATTAGAAAAACATTAGAGACTATGCTAATATGGCCTTCTGTGGATGGGGATGAAGGTATGTAACAACTACAAGTACTGTTCCTCAAATCCCAAGCAAAATTTAATAGTCATTTGAGTTTGATGGCTGTAAGGTTACTTTCCTTTCAGTTTCCAGAATACAGCATGGATGCATTGATTGCATGGCATTAATGATATGTGCTGAGCTGCAAGATCCAATATCATCTAACATTGTTGGGACAAAAAAATATCTTGGTTAGTATGTTGTCCTCAGTCTGCAGACTTTTTCCTGATTGGCAGAAATCTGACTTTATTATAAAACAATTCAGGCGATGGTACATTGAAAAACTCTGTCCTCACCTACGTGATCAACCAGCTAACAGAAGATAAAGACACACCTGTTTCAAAGTCCAACTTGGATGATGTGAAATGCACGACTGAGGTGCCAGTTCCAATCTCATTTTACCTATGCATGGCTAATGTTCTCATCAGTGCTTGCCAAAAGATATCAGACTCTGGCAAGAAACCTTTTGCTCGAAGATCTCTTCCCCGTCTCATTCGTGCCGTCGAGGTACAGTAAATTACTAAATTTTCATTGTTTTATGATCTGTGAGGTTGTCTTATTAAATCATGCTTCATGTCACTTCATTCATGCATGGTGTAAAACACTGCAGGTGATTACAAAGTCAGAGATCAGAGCTGCATGCACTCAAGTTCTCTTCTCAGCTGTGTACCATCTGAAATCTATAATTCTTCCTTACTCCATGGATCTTCTTAAAGTTTCAATCAAAGCTCTTCAAAAGGGATCAGAGAAGGTACTGGAATTGGGTTTCAATAAATCTGTTACTCTTTGTGCATTCACATTGTTATCCTGAAGTGTTATTTTAATTTCATCTCGAGAAACCCCATACTTCATGAATTGATGGCCTATATTCATTTTGTAGGAAAGGATGGCAAGCGCGAAGCTAATGGGGTCCCTTATGGCTAGTGATGATGCAATCATACAAAGTATATCAGCGGGATTAATAGAAGCAAGATCTGTACTGTTGAGTATTTCTTCGACAGATCCTTCACCTGAAGTACGTCAAGTCTGCAAAAAGTTGCTAGCATGCCTAACTTCTTGAGATGGTGCCTAGGATTATAGACACTGCGCTTTGTTTTTCTTTTCGGTAGGTGTATACATAATGTACAGCCGCTATTGTTTTTTTCAAATCGACGTAATTGTTGATAGTAGTTGCTTTGAGAAACATAAAGAAAAAGATGCAACGGTAAAGTAGGATCTTTTGTTACCAGTTGACATATTTATTGGTAGTCGTCGTTTGAGTATAGTGATCTCTGTAGTGGTAGGTTGATAGCAGTTCCTCTAACCATTCTTTGGTTTTGACCCAGAACTGGATAATTTCGTGGGTAGAGGTTTTAGGGTGGGAAGAAGTCACCATGGCAAACTGAGGAGAGGAGGTAAAAGATGAAAAACAGGGTTTGAGATAGGAAAGGAAAAAGCTTTGAGATCAGAAGCTAGGTGACAAGTACATGCTCCCCAATGTCAACAAGAACACTATCATTGGATCCAAGGAATATTTTGCTGTACCTAACAAGCTTCGACTTTTGCTCAGCAGCAACCCACGACCTTAAACCACTTATACCGTCGAATGCGAAGAAGTTTTATGTGTGACAATTATCAGATGAAGAAACACCCCCCCATTGGTGACAGATGACCCAAATGCCATATGTCCAATGTGTCGTGGTAGAGCCATGTTCATCGCAGCCGCCTATGTTGCTCCTCCTCCGGAAGAAACTGGCTTGATGACTTGGGATGATGGGTATGTGGGAGGAGGTTTTTGCTTCATACACGATAATGGACGATCTGAGAGTCCAACCTGCATCTGTCTTCGCAAATTTGAATATGAAGTACATTCATATCAGTAGTAGTGGTTTTGATAATCATGAAGAGAAGGTGGTACATGTTGAAATCGATCAGGTGTGAATCTTTAGTCTTATATCTCTGTACCTCACTTCTGTACGTATACGTTTTGTATAGCAGAAAAGTGTGTCCTATCATATGTAAACTCTTGATACTTCATTTGGGTTTTTAGGTAGATGAATGGTTGAAGCAGAATCAAACTCAGTTCTTACCGATATCTTCCTCGGAAGAAAGCAATTGCTTGAGAAATGGTTCCAACCTGAAGCAGATTCTCAGGACGGATTCACACTTTTCCCGGTTCTTAACAACTTTCATTTTGGTCGGTTCTTAATAACTATTATAAGAAGCAAATTGCATGAAGGGAAAACAATGTCCTAAATAACCAAATAAAGCTTAGGGAAAGCTGATGGAAATCTCAACAAACAAGGACTTAATAGCATATGCTCCACTAACAATAATGTGTGAGAGGTATTTGGAACAAGGCTGCTTTTCAAATCTGCGCAAATCTCTCAGTGCTCCAAAGGTAACAATGGGGGTACCTCATGTTATTGTCGACACAGTATTTGTTGTTTCATAAGACCAACAGAGGTATTTGGTATTGTTGCAGGTTGAAAGTCCCTTTTGTTTTGTTGGTATGATCTTGAAGAGTTGTGAGCTTCCACATACAAACGCATGTGGCTAGGGGCTAGATTGATCTCGGTAAGCTGGTCAATCATTCCCATCATACTCAACATTTTGCCATCAGTTACAAATAATGTTTCCGGTTTTTAATTTGCAGAGTGCATCAGACATTATATTTCCCATTGTAAAGGGTGAGGAGTTGACAGATGTTTTTTCATGCCACTGTGCCAGCATATTACAGATCTTCTCCTATTCATTGAAGATTTCCAAACAAGAACGTCTTAAGAGAAAAGTCGGTACCCAGATTCTTTTATTCCATTGATCTGATAGACCAATTTGTATCAAATGATCAAATCAGAAGCATTAGTACCATATAGAAAGTAAAGATCAAGATGAAAGTACAGTAACAAATGTAATCAGTAACAGATGTCTATCTTAAGAGAAAAGTCGGTACTCGGTACCCAGATTCTTTCTGTGTTATTCCTAAATGCAAAATACTACTCTAAAACAGTAACAAATCTAAATGTAACCCATTTACAAGGTCACAAGATATTAAGTATGGTTCCAGGAGGTTATTGCCTCTCTTTTTTGGGAAGCTAAATATAATTTATTTTAGCTTTTGAACCCACTAAATTTGTTAGTTGATAGTATCATCCAAAGCAATCAGAAGTTTTTTAGAAAAGAGAAATTCGAAATTCGCTCAAGTTCCAATTGTTTCAAGTTTATCCTACCTAGCAATCATGACAAGAAGCAATGGTACTGAAACAAAATTTACCCAAGACCTGAATAGAACAGTGTTGATGCTTGGGTTACATCAAATTTATAACCATGTGAAACATCTCCCAACACATGAGGGAATAAATTCCTCCGGCACTAGAAGCTTCATTCTACTTCTGCCAATATGAATACTGTGATGACTATTTGTAAATGAGAGCATCACGTCCAGGTCCGACACCAATGTAATGGATAGGTACACCAACAAGTTCTTCTATTCTTTCCACGTACTGTCTTGCAGCTTTTGGAAGTTCAGAGTAGCTTCTTACATTGGAGATATCGGAATTCTATCCGGGTAATACTTCATATTCAACCTAAACACATAAAAACAACATCACCACCAATAGCTAACCAAAATTTCATTGTTTAACATGTAGAACCAGCGGCTATATTGCTCAACAGAAAATTTAGTGCTCGTAATTTAATTATCCAACTGAAATCAAGTAATAAGAGAAACAAAACATCCTGATAAATAAGGGAGAGAAGAAAACTTACTTTCACTTGCTCAAGAAGGCGAAGATCTCCAGGGAATGATTTGATTGGTGTCCCATCACTAGTTTTGTAGGCAATACCCAACTGAATTGCGGGAAAATCAGACAAAACATCTAGTTTGGTGAGATTGAGAGAAGAAAAGCCATTAATCTGGCAGCAGTATTTCAGTGCTACTATATCAAGCCAACCACAGCGACGAGGGCGACCGGTAGTTGTTCCAAACTCTTGACCTTGCAACCTAAGAAGGTCACCCTCTTTACCTAAGTTTTCAGTGGGGAAAGGACCAGAACCAACTCTTGTAGTGTATGCTTTCACCTGGGAAGCCAAAAACCAAGTTAGCAACATGAATTTTATACCAACACATATACATTTACACTAACAGGATGCAGCTTAATAACTTGAAAGAATAACCTAAAGATACATAAAGCAAATTAGATTTACAAAATTGAACATTAACCCCATAAAAAGAGAACTGTAGAAGATGCAATTTTCTTAAATTGTTCATAGAAGTCTAAAACTTCAACAACAATGAAAAATGGGAACAAGGCAGGTTTTTTTTTTTTTTTTTGGTTCTGAAACAAGGCAAGGTTACAATAGTGATATCAAAGAATTGAAAAACTAAATTTATAAATACAAGAAAAAACCTTCTACTTACCACTCCAACAAGATCACCTAAAACTCTGGGAGCAATACCCAAACCAGTACAAATCCCACCAGCTGAAGGACTTGAGGAAGTGACAAAGGGGTATGTTCCAAAGTCAATATCCAACATTGTTGCCTGACCCCCTTCAACTAAAATCTTTTTCTTCTCGGAGATGGCTTCATTCACAACAAGTACAGTATCAGCAATGAAGGGTTCCAATCTCTCAGCAAATCTCTTGTACTTTTCTACTTCTTCTCTAAGCATCTGGGGGTCATACTTAAAATCTTTGAATCTTGATGCAGCATCTGACAACAGAATATCTAGCTTCTGAGGTAAAGTGTCCATGTGCCTCAAGTCACCAACTCGAATGCCATTCCGGATAACCTTGCTAGAATAACAAGGTCCAATGCCTCTCTTGGTTGTACCGATGAAAGATTTAGCAAGCTCAGCTTCTCGAAGCCTATCCACTTCTTGGTGGAAATCAAATAAAAGGTGAGCACGATCAGAGACCAATATCCTTCCCTTGCAAGACACTCCATTGGATTCAAGGCCATCAATCTCTTTAAAGAGGCCTGGAAGATGCACCACAACACCATTCCCAATA
>NC_020492.1:2314066-2315130 GCF_000184155.1 Fragaria vesca subsp. vesca
AGAGTGTTTCTTTGTCTTACCTGACAACGAGCAACAACGTCAAAGTGCTGGGCCAAGATGTCAACGAGTTTGCCTTTACCTTCATCACCCCACTGGCAGCCCAAAACTCCGGACACCTGGGTTAGAGACTCAATTCGATTAGGTCCGCTGTTGGGTGACCCAGCCACACTTAGCGATGAGGGCGAGGCAACTGAGGGCTTCACAGAGCATACAACAACATTTCTGGGGCGCTGGAGGAGGTTAAACCTATTGTGTTGGGCGCCCAAGTAGCAAGGTTTAGAGAGTGGGTTGGCATCAAGGGCTGCGAAGGTCGACAGGTTGTTCATGGTGAAGCACTGAGTTAGAAAGAAATTGTCAAGTCAAAACTTTACAACTCTCAAAAGACAGGGTTTTTGAGAAATTGAGCATAACCACAATTTTTCATAAAGACCACATCAAAAAGTCCATTATCACTTATTATTGGATTACAATTGAGCTTTGATGTAATGCATTACACTAGTTTGAGAACACAATAAATTAATAGGCCTAAATATAGAAGCACTACTCTTTAAACCAAGAGATTTTCTTCAGCCATCTACTTATATCAACGTTTCATAAAATCAGGCTTAAAACATGACCAACAAGAACACAAAAACTACGAACACTAGCAAACAAGAAAAATCTCTTCCCCTGGAGGTTACAAAGCATTACAATTTGATAATACTCGCAACAATTGATACATACAAACAAGATAAATGAAACATGAAAACCGATCAGTCATAACACACAGACTGCTCAATACTAGCAATCAGAAACCCAAAAAACCAGAAGTAAAAATTTGCAGCAAAGATTACAAAACTACACAAACAAACGATAAGCAAACCAATAATTAATAAACGAAATTTCTATTCCAATAAACTATTGCTAGCTGAGCTCTGTAATCATTACCAATATCTACTAATCGAATGCTACACCCTAACTCACCAAAGCCACAGGCCACCATTACGAATTCACAATAGGCAAGAAGCCCTTAACATTTAGCAGGAAAATAGAGAGAGAGAGAGAGAGAGAGAGAGAGAGAGAGA
>NC_020492.1:2315150-2316333 GCF_000184155.1 Fragaria vesca subsp. vesca
AAATGATCTGGCAATGCTAGCAGAGTGTTCTTTGTCTTACCTGACAACGAGCAACAACGTCAAAGTGCTGGGCCAAGATGTCAACGAGTTTGCCTTTACCTTCATCACCCCACTGGCAGCCTAAAACTCCGGACACCTGGGTTAGAGACTCAATTCGATTAGGTCCGCTGTTGGGTGACCCAGCCACACTTAGCGATGAGGGCGAGGCAACTGAGGGTTTCACAGAGCATACAACAACATTTCTGGGGCGCTGGAGGAGGTTAAACCTATTGTGTTGGGCGCCCAAGTAGCAAGGTTTGGAGAGTGGGTTGGCATCAAGGGCTGCGAAGGTTGATAGGTTGTTCATGGTGAAGCACTGAGTTAGAAAGAAACTGTCAAGTCAAAACTTTACAACTCTCAAAAGACAGGGTTTTTGAGATAGAGCATAATCACAATTTTTCATAAAGACCACATCAAAAAGTCCATTATCACTTATTATTGGATTACAATTGAGCTTTGATGTAATGCATTACACTATAGAAGCACTACTCTTTAAACCAAGAGATTTTTTTCAGCCATCTACTTATATTAATGTTTCACAAAATCAGGCTTAAAACAGGACCAACAAGAACACAAAAACTACAAACACAATAAATTAATAGGCCTAAATATAGAACCACTACTCTTTAAACCAAGAGATTTTCTTCAGCAATCTACTTATATCAACATTTCACAAAATTAGGCTTAAAACAGGACCAACATGAACACAAAAACTACGAACACTAGCAAACAAGAAAAATCTCTTCCCCTGGAGGTTACAAAGCATTACAAATTGATAATACTCACAACAATTGATACATACAAACAAGGTAAATGAAACATGAAGGCCAATCAGTCATAACACACAGACTGCTCAATACTAGCAATCAGAAACCCAAAAAACCAGAAGTAAAAATTTGCAGCAAAGATTACAAAAACTACACAAACAAATGATAAGCAAACCAATAATTAATAAACAAAATTTCTATTCCAATAAACTATTGCTAGCTGAGCCCTATAATCATTACCAATACCTACTAATCGAATACTACATCCTAACTCACCAAAGCCACATGCCACCATTACGAATTCACAATAGGCAAGAAGCCCTTAACATTTAGCAGGAAGAGAGAGAGAGAGAGAGAGAGAGAGAGAGAGAGAGAAC
>NC_020492.1:2316353-2349502 GCF_000184155.1 Fragaria vesca subsp. vesca
GGAGGAGGAGGCGCGGTGCTTGTTGCTGCTGCTTCGTTTGGAAGATTGGGGTTGCCTCGTAGCCGGTTGTAGTTCGTGAGGAGGAAGTGGAGGAGGAAGCGGGCGCCGAGGAGGAATCGGGCGGTGAGATGCCGAGGCGGAGGAAGCGGGCGGTGGAGGAGTTCGAAAGAGAGACTGAGAGAGTGAGGAGGAAGAGACTGGAGAGAGTGAGGAGGAAGAGTTGGAGACTGAAGAGAGTGAAAGAGATGAGAGACTGAGAGAGTGAGAGAGTGAACGAGAGTTGGTATTAAGGTTAAAAATGAAAGGTTGAAATCAAAACATCTAAAAAATTTAATGGCTGAGATTACTTTATATTTTACACGGGACGGGACGGGCCTGACGGGCCTTAACTTTTCAGTCCCGCGTCCCGTTCCGTTGTTTTTCTACGGGACGGGCCTAGTGTTTTTAAACATAGATCTCGTCCCATCTCGTCAAATTTTGGGATGGGACCGGGATTTAGGTTTTTTATGCCCACCCCTAGTTTTCAATCAATCTTAATTACCGAGTACAGAATAAACATCAAACCCATATTGAATCCAAGCTATAAATACCTTCAAGTGAACAAATTCGAGTTCAATAGACCCAGTTCAGATTTTGACCAAGAACAATAAATCCCAAAAACAAAGCAATTCAGACACTGAAACGAACAGGGGAAAAATCACATTACAATAAACTAATGGTTCAAAAAAAATCACACCCAAAACAGGACCAACTAGAACACAAAAACCAGAAACACTAACAGACATGAAAAACTCATATCAATATTACAATCCTCTTCTCCTGGAGGTTACAAAGCATCTAATTTGATAATACTCAGAACAATCAATACAAAACAGGGTAAGCCACAGCACTCAATACTAATATCAATACTAAAAAAACGCAGAAGTAAAAATTCACACCAAAGATTACAAAAAGTAAACTAACATATAATTTATGACGAAATTTCTATTACTCCAATAAACTATAGATAGCTGAGTTCAGTAAACATTACCAATACCACACATGATTCTGTTAACCCAATCCTAAATCCTAACCCACCACAGCCACCATTACCAATTCACAACAAAACACACATGGAAGCCCTTAACATGCAGTAAAGAAAATAGAGAGCTTAAACCCTAATGAGTAAAAAGAGTACCTTTTGGGCAGTAATGAGAGAGAATCAAACAACCGAAGAGAGGAGGAGAAGAAGAAGAAGAAAAAGGAGGCGGAAGGCTGCTGAGTGGGTTATGGAGACTGTTATGACGACTGTGATAGAGCCACTCACTCTTTTGTTTGCCCAAAACGCCCTTTTTATCTGGTTTTCCTTTTAAAGACTATTTTTATTTTTTTGGAAAATAGTCCAAATACAGAAGATCATTCCTTAAATATGCTGGCTTGGGAATTTTGTCTTCAATGGGGAAGAGGAATGTTACAAATCAAAAATAGTTTCTAAAATTTAGGAGATAATTTTGAATTTGCGATCAGACTCAATATAATCAAAGGATCGAAAAGTGTATTCAGTCTCGATACATTTGGTCAAAATCATATGAACAATGTATCTAATAAACACAAACACGTTATAGAGAAAATAGATAGAATGTTTTGACTTTATAGAGTTAGACAAAAATATCAGTTACACAAATAGAATTTGTACATTGTTGATATCATAGATTTGAATAATTTTGATATATTTTGTTATGTTGATACGTATATTTTTTTATGAACATAAATTTATATAAAAATTCAACTTTTATAATCTGAAAAGAAATCTATAAGGATAAAATAGGAAGGAAAGACAGAATCAAACTAAAAAAGTTGGATGCTAAACAAACATTAGTACTTTTTCAGACTTGTGGTGTTCAGATTTTCCATTTTGTATCAATAGCTTTGATATCTTTTCAAATGACGAAAATGCCTATAATCAGGTAATTGACAATCCCAACTCCCAAGTGACCCAATCAACCCTAACCTTTTGGGAGAATACCCAAAGTCTTCTCTCTCTCACTGCTTCGATTTCCCTCTGCTGCTCTTGATCGCCTGCTTCTTCTTCTTCTTCTTCAGGTGAGCTGCACACCCAATTCTCTGACGTCACCCTCGAACATATATTTAACACTGACTGTGTATTGCTCTCTTCTTGATTCAAATCTCAAAGCTGTAGATCCTTAGATTCACACCCAAAGTTTGTTTTCATGTATAATTTGTTGTTATTATCTCAAGTTGTGGTTAATTTCCAGCTCAAATGCTTCAAATTTTCACTTCTATATGATTCACTGTGTTAAAAGCTGTCAACTTTAAACTGTGTTTACTGCAATTTGTATGAGCTTTAAATGGCATCATTTGGAATTTTACAGACTTCGTCATGACAATGTACATTTCGGAGTTTTGAGTTAGATGGAGAAGTTTATTGTTACATTCGATATAAATTGCGAAGAAGGGTGGTTGTGAACTGTGATTGTTTTGGTTTGGTTTTCGCCTTTTTGGATTTGCCCACATGGAGGAGGATGAGGAGGAGACATTTTTTGTTGGTCAGGAGTTCCCTGATGTCAAGGTCTTTAGGAATGCGATTAAAGAAGCAGCAATTGCACAGCACTTTGAGCTTCGTATAATAAAGAGTGATCTTATCCGCTACTTTGCCAAGTGTGCTGCTGAGGCTTGTCCTTGGCGCATTCGTGCTGTGAAGCTTCCTAATGCCCCGACATTTGCGATAAGAAGTCTGGAAGGGAAGCACACTTGTGGTAGAAATGCACTCAATGGGCACCATCAGGCGTCTATTGATTGGATAGTCAGTTTTATTGAGCAACGTCTGCGGGATAACATTAATTACAAGCCAAAGGATATATTGCATGATATCCATCAGCAATATGGGATTACCATACCATATAAGCAGGCTTGGCGTGCAAAGGAACGGGGACTTGCTGCGATATATGGATCTTCCGAGGAAGGGTATTGCCTTCTTCCTTTGTACTGTGATGAAATAAAGAAGACCAACCGTGGTAGCATTGCTGAGGTGTTTACTACTGGTCCAGATCACCGGTTCCAGCGATTATTTGTTTCCTTTTATTCATCCATTTATGGATTTCTGAATGGTTGTTTGCCCGTTATTGGGCTTGGTGGAATCCATCTTAAGAGCAAATATCTGGGTACTTTACTTTCTGCAACTTCTTTCGATGCTGAGGGGGCTTTATTTCCACTTGCATTCGGTGTTGTTGATGAAGAAAATGATGAGAGCTGGATGTGGTTCTTGTCAGAGTTGCACAAGGCACTAGAGATGAACACCCCAGATATGCCACAGTTCACATTTATATCGGAGACACAGAAGGGCATTGCAGATGCAGTGAGAAGGAAATTCCCACATTCTGTACATGATATTTGCATTCGCCACTTGAGTGAAAGCATTGGAAAAGAATTCAAGAACCCAAGGCTCGTACATCTGTTATGGAAAGCTGCACAAGCCACTACTACCATTGGTTTCAAAGAAAAAATGGCTGAAATAGAGGAGGTATCTTTGGATGCTGCAAAATGGCTACAACAATTTCATCCTTCCCGCTGGGCATTCATGTATTTTGAAGGAACTCGTTATGGTCATTTCTCATCAAATATTGAGGAGTTCAATAAATGGATTCTGGAAGCTCGTGAACTGCCTGTAATTCAGGTGATTGAGAGGATTCATGGTAAATTGATGACAGAGTTTGAAGAACGGCGGAAGCAAAGTAATTCTTGGTTTTCCTTCCTTGCTCCATCTGCTGAGAACTATATTTTAGAAGCCATCAGCCGTGCATCCACATATCAGGTCCTTCGATCAGATCAAGTTGAATTTGAGATCCTCTCAGCTGATCGATCAGACATTGTGAATATTGGAACCCGTTGTTGTTCCTGCCGCGATTGGCAGCTATATGGTTTACCATGTTCCCATGCTGTTGCTGCCCTCATCTCATGTCGGAAAGATGTATATGCCTTTACAGAGAGATGTTTTACTGCAGCAAGTTACCGTGAGACGTATGCTGGAGCGATAAATCCTATTGAAGCAAAACCTCGATGGGTAAAGACAGAAGAGGCTGCAATGACTGATGATGATGATACTCGAGTTTTTGTACGACCCCCAAAGATTCGTAGACTGCCAGGGCGCCCCGAAAAGAAACGGATTTGTGTAGAGGACATTAATCCAGGCAAACATACTGTACGTTGCAGTCTGTGTAACCAAACTGGACATTATAAGACAACCTGCAAAGAGAGATTGTGAAGAGCAGTGAACAGATCTAAGTGCCTAACTTCGTATTCTAGAGATGGCCGCAGTTTGTACTGTTACTTTAGTGTATAATACTGTTCCTGCAATTATGCCAAACTAGTTATTCAGGTCTTGTAAAATAGGAATTTCCGGTTTTACCAGTAGGTGCTTTGTAAATTGTTCACTGTTAACGCTGAGGTACTTAGAAGCACACATTCTGATTTGGTCATTGTGATTCCGAATCTTCCCTCTTTTTGTTTATCAAGAGGCATTAGAAGCTAATCCCTCGTAGTATCTTCTCTCTGGAACTGAATCGGTTTACTAGATTGGGGTGGTGTGTCCGTGTGTGTGATTCACTAACTGCAGAATCTCCACTAGTGATCTTAGTTCATTCTTTCCGCTCAGGAAAAATTCAAATGAAACCAGTGAAGTGAAACTGATGGAACAAGTGGTCGTTGCCAAATTAACTGAAATGTTTTAAATCCACCATTTTGCAGTAAGAATGTATGGAACAATGTGCCCGTGGAGTGTGGATCACTATAACAGATGTTCTGTTTACAACTTTTGTCATCTTTAACATACTAACTTCAGCATTGGCCTCCATGGAAATTCTGAGATAGCAAAATATATTGTGATTATTGAACAGGAGTCGATTCACAACTGATTTGCAGGCCAAGAAAGATCAACAACTTTATTTAGGTAAAATTATACTATTCTAGCAAACAGAATCAAAGCTTCTGATCCTTAGAAATGTTACAGCAATTAAGTGTGTAACACATGAAAACAAGGCTGATCGAATCATTTTCACAACAGCTAAAATCTCCATAATTCATAAACTAAAGCCGACAAACTGAATAAGGAATTGGAACGTGCTAAAATATTTAGCATAGAACGGAAATGGGAGGCAAATAGGTTCAACTAGCATGCAGCAGAAACTGGTCTACAATTCAGATCCCCAGTCCTCACTTGTATAATTGCTTGAATCTTTTGCATGCTTCTAATATATTTTCCCTGTGTCCAAAGGCACTGACCCTGATGAAACCTTCACCACCAGGTCCAAAGCCACTTCCAGGTGTGGTTACCACATGAGTCTTCTCAAGGATCTCAGCAAACACATCCCAGGAGCTTTGTCCGGGGAAGTGAACCCACACATATGGAGCATTCGTCCCTCCATACACGTTAAAGCCAAGAGAGTTAAATGTCTCCATTATGATCTTAGTATTTTCTTTGTAGAAATTTATCACACCGTGCATAGCCTACAAGGAGTTGAAAACAAGGAGTTGAAAACAAATAACATAAGTAAAGAAACAATAATTAGACCTTAAATGTGAATTCCAGATTCAAAACTGTAGGAAAACAATCAAGAAACAGTAATTAGACCTTAAGACCCTCTGGTTGAAGGCAAGCCAGACCACCAGCTTGGACAATAGTGGATGCACCATTGAAGCAAGTACAAACAATGCGGTTGAAATCCTTGGCAACTGGAAAACCATCTGAATACTGCAACTGCTTTGGAACCACAGTCCACCCCAAACGAACTCCAGTGAATCCGGCATACTTACTAAATGATGATGTCTCAAGTGCAACCTTGAATGCCCATAAAGAAGCAACATTGTTAGATCTAGGATATTGATAAATATAACATTCAAAAGGAGGTTTTAAAAAACATGAGTACACAGGCCAAAACACATCAAAAAATGTACAGCTCTCAACAAAACAATACCTTTAACAATTTTATTATCAACACGGGTAAAGATAAAGTTTGTAGTAAGATGATCACGAGCCTTAGAGTAGCAAATTACTGATTGCAAACTTACATCTTTAGCTCCAGGGATTTCAAAGATGGAGCGTGGATTATCATCTGACATATACATGGCATATGCAGAATCATAGACTATGATTGAACCATTATCCTTGGCAAACTTTACAAGTTGTGTCAGTTGCTCCCTTGTTGCAGCAGAACCAGTAGGATTGTTTGGTGAACAGAAAAATATGATATCTGTTCGCTTAGTAGAGGACAGATCAGGAAAAAATCCATTATCGGGAGTACACCTCATGTACTCGATGTTTCCAAACTTCTCAACAGATTTCTGATACTGTCCTGTCTGGCCCATAATAACACTTGAATCTACATAAGCCTGCATACACGAAAAAAAATCCCCTCAAAACTAGACACAAGTCTTTCCAAATATTTTCTTTTAGCAGAAGGAATACTTAGGTGTGTGTGTGTGTGTGTGTGTGTGTGAGAGAGAGAGAGAGAGAGAGAGAGAGAGACGAAGAGTATAGTAGAGATGGACATGAGAGACGATTTACAGATCTTAAAGCACAAAAACAAAAGTTACCGGATACGATGGATCTTGCACTGCTATTGTTTTATCCGCCCCAAAAAGAACCTGCCACAAAGTAAAGAAACAACAAAGCCCTCAAATTGTTAGTTATTCTCTATATATCAATCAATCAAACTAACAAAAAAAACAGTGAAACAAAACAAATACAAATTTTATGATAGTTATGCAAACCTGAAGGCGGGATATGTCACATTTTGCCCCATCAGAAACAAATATGTCATCTTCCTCTATGCCAAGGTCGCCATAAAACGTTTTAGCAATTGCAACTCTCAGTGGCTGCACACATTAATGACACAGGTAAGTCTTGATTATCAGTTTATCACACACGTTACTTAATCCTGATCATTGTAGAATCACTGCTCAAGGAAATGAATAACAGATGTTAGAAAGGAATTATAAATGAAGGAAAAAAAAATCTTGACAGTCTCTAGTTTGGACTGAAAAAAAAAATGAAAAAAAAAAGAAGAAGAAGAATATCTATCTGAGTGAGTAGAAATTGAGAATGAGGTTTTCAAATATAACTTACTCAAATAGATACATCAATGTATCAACATTAACAGCAGAAAGTAAATCTCAATTCTGCATAAAAAGAATTACACTAGAAATTTCAATCCAAATCTCACGTATATTTTACCCAAGTGAAACCTCAAATCTGATTTTCGAGCATGACAATTGGTAGTATAGATAGGACATATTTTGCACAGATGAAGTATCAATTGAAACTTTGTAAATGCCTAAATGGAAAATAAATATAAGAAGGCCAAGTACCTTTTCACCTTGTTCAGGTCCATAACCACTGTAACCCTCTAGGGTGGACATGGCAAGTGCTCTCTGCCAAATAAACAATACATATTTTAAACAGTAAGTCTATGTATTGGTTGCTTCATTTTCCTTTAATGCTACAAACTCCAGACTAGTAAGATTTCACTTCTGTACATGCAATCAAAACAAAACAAACTGTTTTTCCCCACTGAATATAGTATCTTCCGTTGGTTCAAGGCTGGCATTTCAGACATTCAAATTCGAAACAAGCCACATTCATATTGATCAGTAGCAAAGCGCCATTAACCATGAGAGCCGAGAAGTACCTTTGCCATTGCAGAGGTTATATATTCTGGAATTGGCTCGGTAGTATCTCCAATTCCAAGTGGAATTATCTTCGCATCAGGGTGCTTCTGCAAGTGCGCATTCCTCCTCCTCGCAATCTAAAAACACACAAAAACACGAAAAATCTCATATCAAAAACTCAATCACAAACAGCATTGCAACATACTCGAAACACTTGCAAACTCAATCCTATTCTTTTTACTACAGTAAACAAAAAAAAGGTTATGCTAGCGGAAACAAATTACAGACCTCTGGAAAAAGATAACCGGCTTGAAGCTTGGCCATGTTGGCATTGCGATTCACCTGAGTCTTGTACTCTGTCACATTACAACACATACACAATCAGAGACTTCATTTCTCTAAAAAAATATAAAAAAATAACGATTCGAAGAAGCACCGACCTGTCTTCTCCGGAGCGGCGACGCATTTGCAGACGCCGACGGTTTTGGCGGGAACCGCGACGGTCTGCGCCCTGCGAAACAGTGACGTATGTTTAGCAGCTAAATTAGAAAAAAAAAAAAAAAAAAATTGAAAAGGTGCGGTGGCGGAGTTGAACCTGGAGGTCCTGGACTTGAAATCCAAGGCGGTCTGAGCGAAGAAGGCCGACGAAGACGACGCGATTGAAGCTTGACTCAGTGCCATTGTTGTGGTTCGAGACGGCGCTGCTAACACTTTTATATCAGCTTTTCTGTTACAGTGGGGTGTGAGACTGGTACTCAAAACGCAGCGTTTCGATTGGGATTTATGTTTTGAAGGAAGCGGAGGGTATTTTTGTCCGAGAACAAAATACTTGGGTGACACGTGGCTATTGGTTTTTTAAAGAAGAAAGGGAGAGAGAGGAAGAATTTGACTCTCTCTATTTCTCTCTGTGGCTCTCGTCGCCGCCAGAAGAAGCAATCGGAGATTACAGGGTACGACACCGTTTCGACGCCGAGCCGACTCAGCCGCCGTTGCTAAGTCTTCTTAATTTTTTCTTTTTTTGAAAATTACATATTTTGAGGTAAAGGAATGGATTTTCAGATTGACGCAAAATTGGGTCTTTAATTGTTACTGTTGATTTTCTGTGATTTTGATTGGGTTTTGTTGGTTTTGAGTATGAAATTTTGTAAATTTGAAACATTTGAGGGAATTTGGTTCTAAATGGATGTGTTCATTCTATTAAGTTCTGGATTAAGATGCTACTCTATATTTTTTTATATATAATAATTTGATTAATGATAGTGTTATATTGCTCTACTGCACTAAAGGAAGAATTGTTATGCATCAGGTTGAGGACAAGTGAAATCAAGCTTGACGCTTGCGAGGGAGCAGAAGAGATTATATAAGGTGATTTACTTTTGTCTGTGTCTTCAGTTTGGATCATAGAGATGTTTTAATATATAGTTGATAGTGCCTGATTTGCAGTTAGAAAATACCAAGTTTATAACTAAGGCTAATACAAAGCATTGGAATAACTAATACACGGTACTTATGCAAGGGATGAGATGGCATTAGAAAGGTTACAAAGTTTATGATATCATATGCCCTCCTATGAGTATAGTAGTGTCGCATTACATTCCATTATTGCTTCTGTTTCCAAACAACTGAAAATACAGATCAGACTCAATATCCTGAACATGCGATGTTTGCTGTTACCGCTCTTGGTAATATTAGCAGTCTGGATGACCTTGTTGGTCAAGTATTTTCTGTTTCATTTACCCGGTTATCGTCCTAAGGTGGTGCTTAGATGCTTCTTTTCTGTTTGTCCCAATTCTCCATCTACAAAGGGCGCTGTTTCTAACTGTTTAGATCAAAAGTCTGATTAAAAATCTGAAAAAAGTTGTTACCAAACATGCTGTGCTATTTGGCTATATTGTGAAAGGGTTGTGGAATTGACTGTCTCGGTTGGCTGTCTCGGTTGGTTGGCCTGATTTTCAGTTTTTTTTTTTTTGCCTTGTTTCTGTCTTGTTTTTCCCCCTTCTTATGTTAAAATGGTTCTGTTAATTCAGACGATCCTGAAGTTTCACAACATTTGTTATATAGAAAAATACCCTTTTTACTGTATGATTTAAATGCTTTCTTCGTTTTTCTACTTTTCACAGGAAGTTGTTTGCCCTGGTCAGATGGATCTTGAGACAGAGAACAGAATAGCTGCGATTCTTATGAGAGAAGCAGCAGAATTGCGGCGCCAAGCTGAGAAGGAAGGTGTCCATGCGTATCTTCAACAACCTAAAGCAAGATTTAAGCCAAATTCACGGTTCCTCAGTGCTACTGTTCGTGGTGTTGAACAAGGTCTGTTCTGATTGCCATATCAGTTCTTTCATCATCTTTACATGCCCAATTTAAACACTATGCTAGTACCTTTTGATTGCGTTTAATTGAATCAAGTCACTTTTGTTATTAGAGATACTGTACATGATGAGCACATAGTGATTTTATTAGTATACGCAAAGTTCTATGATGCAATAAACCTACTGCCTAGATACCTGGATCAACAAGCTCTAAGGCTTAGGGTCTTAAACACACACAAAACACTTTTATTTGGGAATCACTCCCTGGTTTGAAACCAAATCTAGGCTTCTCACCCAAAACTAGGCTTCACGCCAATCCCATCACAGGAAAACTCAGAAACATTCTTAAGATGCCTGGGCATTAGGCCCTTACACTTATTTGTACTTGAGCAGATAGCCCACATTAACAGCATCAAAGACTCTTCTAAAACTGAAACATTAAAGACTCAATAGAAGACCTTAAAACTTCTAAACTGCAATTAAAATATGAAAAGACAGCAGCAGCTTAGAGACTTCTAGAATCAGCTTGGTGTTTCCCCCAAGCTGGGAAAATTATATCAAGAGCAACTAATCAAACCATACGGAAAAGGGATGATTAGGTGCTTTCTTTTTCCTGTTTTTTCCTCTCATAAACCTTGAAAGGTTTGGCTGTGATGTCCTCATCATTCTATTTATCATTTTTCAGTATAGTACAGTTAGTTGTAGTAGACTATCCAATATTGTTGGTTTCAGATCAATTTTGATTCTCTTTTGATATAAATTTTGATTCCCTTTTGTTTGTTTAGCAAATAAAGCTGTGGAAGTGAATGAAATGTGGCGAATCCGGCAGAAAGAGCTTGAATTGGATGAAAGGCTTAAAGGCAAGATGAAGGATCCAAGCAGAAGTGACAGGAATCCTGGAAATGGTAACACTGCTAGAAGCGATAGTAAGAGGCACGCTGCTATGGATGATTATGCTAGTGCTACTTGTTCATCAAGTCAAAGAGTAGATGAGAGATGTCATTCAAGGGAAGAGAGTGGATTAAGAGACAAAGAACTTGAAGAATTCTTACATTCAAGGTAATAAATTAAAAGACTCTTGTTTTGTGTTGTGTGCATGCATGTTGGTATCTGATCATGTCTGCTGTTGCAGTACTACAGAGTACATGATGGATACTAGTTGACGTGAACTTTTTGCTATGGCAGGGTCAAGCGTGGCAGAGGTGCTGTTGGGTCGAGGATGGATGAAACAGGTCCATATCTACCACGTTCACATTCTGAGGAACAGGTAGCCGGTCCCAGTCTACTAGAACGTCGTGTTTATGGACCAAAGAAGCCTTCAAAGAAGTTATGTGATTCTTCTGAAGAGGAGCTTGACAACAGGAAGAGATCGAAAAAGGTTTCTTCTGGGAGCTCAAAGAAACATAAATCCAAGGATAAGTCTAAAGAGCGGAAAAAAAGAAAGAGGAAAGAAGAGAAAAGAAGTAAATATCATGATTAAAAAGTGCTGTGTACCACTGCATGTTTTAGATGGGTCACAACATGACGTTTCTTAAAGGTTCATCCTAGTTTGTACAGAGGTGATCTGAGTCGGCTTTCAACTCTAGAATGTGGCAGGCTGTGGAACACAGAAGAGGAGACGAGTAAATGTTTTTCCTGCCTGACTTTAACCTGTCTGGTTTTCAAGGAATATCAGATATCAGTGGGCTGAAGAAATGTGAATATTCCGGGAATTGATGCAAGATTACTGCTAAGGGATCGCATGCCAATTGTATCTCATCTGGTTTATTTTTGGCCTTCAATTTGGAAACTGATGTTCCTTGTCAATGCTCTATGACCATCTTTCATTTCCATTTTTATGGATATTCTATTCAGCAGTGCTGACTTGGGATATTCTATTAAGCACTTTTTATGGATGTTAAATCACTTGCATCTGTGGAATCATATTCTTAATTTTAGATTGGGGCAAATAGAGAGGGTCTTGCCGTACAACCCCATATAGAGGGAGGTGAGGGGTGGGAAGAAAGGAATAAACTTTCAACAGAAATTATCAGTACCTGAATTTTTTTCATTATAGAGATGATGCCTGAGTTTAATTTTTTATCGCAACCAGAAGTTCTTAATTTGATATCAACTCGTATTTCCTTGCATTTTTCGTCAAAGATGCAATAAAGGAGCTTGTGTGAGGAATCTGCAAGTCATTTTCATATGTAGTTTTGGCTGAAATATTGTGTTATTAAATAGTATTACATTCTTTTTTTCGATACTGTATAGTGGTACTCTGAGTATTGAACTGAGAAGTCTCGAGCACTCCGAAAAATGATTCAACTTGAGCTAATGAATTCTCAAAATCGGCCCTGAGTCCCTGACAATGAAAAATTGATGAAGAAGACTAATGCATTAAGTGGGTGAAAAAAAAAAAAAAAATTAATCTCCAAACCGGTTTCGATCATGCTTGTATCAGTTGTATGGGGTAGAGGAACATGCAAATTTCATATTTATATGAATCACAAAATGCTTATGAATATAAAAAAAATCTTACGAGTAATTTATTGTTGCGCAACGACTATATATATAGACTCACACACGCATTATTGATCTGTTATATGTTTGCAATCTATTGTAGTTAAAATTGCTACAAATCTATCATCTATGGTTCCCTGAGAATGAATGAGAAAGTCGTAATTACGACTTACGAGTATATATACAATATATTGTGAGATATTGGTAGAAGCTAAGTAAGATTATGGAAAACTTTAGCATAATTAATTACGAAAAATATTGATAGTTTAGAATTTAAAACGTCTTTTAGAAAATAAATTTTATGTAAAACACGACATTTTCAATTAATAATCATATCGTTATTTAGTTCTAGAAGAGATACATGACCGGTCTCAATTGTTACTGTTCTTACCTTGTAGATTGTAATTGTGGTTGTCTTTCTTTGGTGTTCTTCTCCATGAAATTTATAATCATAGAAACTTCTTCAATTGTACTGCTTAAGAAGAATGAGATAGAGAAATACTATATTGATATAAACTCAATGTTCCATTATTGTATCTTAGTTAATACATGCAATTCCTACTGGTATTCAGTTTTGTCGGCCATAAATTAACATTCAAAATGAACTTGAGTTTCCTCAAATAAAGAGAATGCAAGTCCTAAACCAATATCCATGTTTCACATGTATATTAACCTTACAATGACATTGTAGTGTTAGTTTCTTACCTAAATACTGCAGGCTACATTGCATCTCAACAATAGTTCGTTTTCGTTAGTTACCTCACAACAATTCATATAATGAGCACCTATATATGTTTGCCCGCGGGTGCTTGATGATTGACTAATGGTTACATTTGGCTTCTGGCATTGAGGAATTAGATTGAGTAATTCCCAATTGTGATTTATGGCCTCACTGTCAAGTGTTTCTCGATCTGTTCCAGTTTCACTAAATTACCAACATTGTACAACTGATATCAAAGTTTACAGGTCTATTGATGCTAATGTTCCGTTTCGTTTGGACGTCGGACAATGATGAGAGGGCTCGTGCTGCATATTGATCGAGCAAAATAATATTAACGGGTGCCATACAAAGGAACAAGTGAAAGAGCTTTCTGTGTTGGGAGCAAGTGAACATTGTTAAGATGAAGAAAGATGTATCAGCTGATGCAGTATCATTTGAGATCATGCAGTACAGTTGATGTACACCATAGTCATAGTCTAAGAAATTGAAACAGTCTCCTGACATTCCCAATTCCGTCCAAGTGGAAGTCCTTACAGTCATGAGTAGACTGTGCCGGAACGGTGTGCTTGTGTAAACATTTGGTAATTCGACACAAGCAGACTGAAATTACCAACCGATATATATCAGAATTTCATGCCTCCAAAATTTAACTTCTGCCAAATTTAAGCTTAGTGATGATGTCCCATGTTCTCTTCTCTCTCTGTACTAAGCCTGGAGAAAATTTTCCATTCACCTCAACACATAAAAGTTGGTGATATACTATGGTACTAACAAATGGCACATCACTTCCATGGCTTTAGGCAAGTTCCAGTATTGCACCTGATTATCTATTTTAGAACCTAGGGGCAAACAAATATAACGAATATTGTGTGTTTCATATGTACTACAAGACACTGCTTCCTAGAGAGACTGGTGTTATGACTCCTCGTATTGATGATCAGTTTCATCAAATATTTCCTCCTGCAAAATAATGTACAGTTGATGTCAGTAAATCAAGAAGCAAAGGCTTTGTATTAGAAACTCTTGAAGAAAATCTGAAACATAGCTCAAGCAGTCAAGCATGATAGTTGGTACCTGTAAAAGCTCTTCAATGACGTCTTCCATTGTTATAATGCCAACAGCCACTTCCTCTTCGGGGAGCCTCGGGAGTGCTTCATCATCTATCTGAAGGATGTCTGAATACATCTCCTTTGACCATTTCTTGCTTCTAGACCCGCTTTTGAAAGAAGTATGCCCACTGTTAGGGAAACTCTTCCATTTATTCAGTGATCTTTTGCTCTTCAAAGTCTTCTCCTGAAGAGGCTTTTCACCATCAATGTCCACTCTCACTTCTTTCACTGGACCTGTTGAAACAGGCAAAGATTGGTTAAAGAGGTAGAAGCAGCAGATGGAGATATATTTTGTATGGAACTTTTTCAAGGCATTTTAGAAAGGGAACTTACTGTCAGCTGTATTGCCATCAGGTTGCTCCGCAGTATTGCACCGTCTTACAACAATAGCCATGTGACTGTGACCTTTCTGAAATTCATTCAGTATGTCATACAAGGGCAATGTTTCTTGAACCCTATCAAACAAATAGGAGTGAGAAATTAGATCATCAGTAATGTTATAGTTGATACCTTGACATGTAATGCAACCTTCAACTAACATCAATAGAAAAGTACCTTGGAATCTTGCGTATAGTCACATTCTTTACAGGTGTTTCATCTTCTGGATGAACAGTCAACAAATTTTTGACCTGAGATTTGAAGTTAAGACGTAATGTCAACAACCAATAAATACAAGACCAATCAGAAAGCTAAAACAAAATTGTATTTGTGAATAGCATTCACAAATAAAACCCACATTATCTTTAACCTGATTCTTTACAAAAGCTGTTCAGAAGTGGCGTACCACCCTTCTTTTCAACAATATATGTTACTAAAACTGTACTCACATGTTTAAGATTCAAAGTTGATGAAGGCATACTTTAAGCCAAGTCTAATGACTTAGATCGGTAAGTAACAAAAGAAAAGGACATGCTAAAGACAGCAGTTCAGGAAATAAAAATCTTAAAATAACCATGCCAAAACAAAATTGTATTTTGTATTCACAAATAAACCCACATTATCTTTAACCCAATTCTTTACAAAATCTGCTCAGAAGTGTCATACCACCCTTCTTCTCAACAATATCTGTTACTATAACTGTATTTACTCACATATTTAAGATTCAAAGTTGATGAAGACATACTTTGAGCCCAGTATAATGACTTAGATCGGTAAGTAACAAAAGAAAAGGACATACAAAAGAAAAGGACATGCTAATGACAGCAGTTCAGGAAATAAGAATTTTAATTTTAAAATAACGATGCCAGATTCTACGATGAATAAGAAATTTATTCCCTTTATGAAGTAAAGAAGAGTTCAGATATTTGAGATGCAGTTAAAAGCGTTAAGAAATTACCAGAACAAGTCCAATTATGTTTGTGGGCTCCTCATAGTACACTGGCACTCTACTATGCCCTTTCTCCATTATCAAATTCATCAGATTCCTGTGTGAAAGTTCAATGAGCAGCATTCAGGAATTAGGATTACAGATCCAAAACATCAGTTATTCAAATAAACAGGTGGTTCTCTGCCCAAAATAAACCTGTCAAGCTTGTCATTGATATCAATTGCAAAAGTTTCAGCTATAGGCGTCATGGCATCACTAGCAGTTTTCTCACTGAGCTCAAGGGCTCCAGCAATAATGGTGGTCTCATCATGTGTCAATTCTCCACCTTTCCCAGCCTAGAAAAGATATCACAAATCATTATAGAGCAGCTGTTATAGCATAAAAATAATAAAAATTCCAAATGAAAAAGGTTGAGAGAGCAAAGGAGATAAAGGTTGGATTGACAAAGAAATGGTATGAGAGCTATTAGACACACCTCATTGCCATGAAAATCTACAAGTGTTTTTAACTCTGCTCTGCGAAACAGAGCTACATGTCCGTGGCCAAGAAGATAGTCCAATAACTGGAAAGCACATAGAACATACAGTAGTCAGAGAAAATATTTGAATATCAAGCAATTGCGTTCCCCTCCTACCACTGGCATATAAATGCAAAGAAAGAGTGTTTATAACCATGTCACACCTTGCTAATTGGATATGCAATAGGAAAGCAGACCCACAGAAGAACACGGACAAATGGAGTCACTGCTGCACCTATCGCCAAACCATATCGGGTACAGATAGATTGTGGTATAATCTGCTCAAAGTGGTAAGTAGAATTTAGTGACACACCATAAAATCACACACTCTCATACACACCATGTTTGACATCATAACAATTTGAAGAATATATGTGAGGGTATTATCAAATAGCCAGACTGAAAGTAACATCATGGTAAGGCCATGGATCTATCGATTCAACTGGTCCATATCCGTGAGCTGCTTAGTTAACTTTGATGAACTAATTTGTTAAAACCATCCACACATGACTCAGACTTACAAACTCCTAAGTGATTGTGAATCCAGCTCAAGACAACTTACCTCTCCAAACAGAAGAATCAGTGTCACCGAAATTAGGATTGCACCCCAAGCCGTCACCAGACCATCCAGAAAAATGGGAAGTGCCTGGCACGAAAGAACAAACATATCAATATCAACTTTTGATCTCAAGTGAAAAAAAAAAAATGTTTTTCTTCTATCCAAAATAAACATCAATAACATTCACCTCCATTGCAGCAGCATTGCAAATCAGCAGGGTGCAAAGCAACAGATGCTGCTTTCTGACAACTGGCAAGATCTTTTCTGCAATCAGCAACGAAAAACACACACGAAAACACACAAATGATCAGTTACAAGAACAACACAAATCAAAATCACGCAGCACTAGTAAAACCATAATCTTCTATCACAAAGCTCAAGTCCTTGCACAAATCCTCTCTTTTTCCATCGTAAGCACTACCTTAACTCCACATCTTCCATCTCAAAAACTCAGGAAATTAAATAAAGAATAATAATCACAGATGAAACCTCATCATCAAAATCTTGCCAAATCACAATTCACTCAAATAAAGAAGTCTGATTACATTTCAACCAAACACAGCCACCAACTATTACTTTTACCTACACAAATCACAACAATTTTGGAAATTTCTTGAACTTTCTTTAATCCAAAATCATGAACTCTTTTTTTAATCCAAAATAGCCAATAAAACTCGAATTAAATCTCACAAATTTAGGTCCTCTGATCATCTTCCATTACTATTTTGATCACATTTTCCAGAGCAAAACCAAAAAGAAGTCTCAATTTCAAAACCAGACGCAGTCAAAAGAATCAAAACCATACCGGCGTGCTTGCGATCCTTGGGCTTCCCAGACTTGGCCAAGACCTCAAGATCGACGATGCTGAGGGACATGAGGCCCAAGGTGAGCCCAGACATTAGCCCCGCGAACAAAACCAGAAACACGATCACCAGTATGTGTATGAAGAAGGCGCTACTGCAACACTCATACTCCACCGCCATTCTTGAAAGCTCTCTTTTCTGCTCTCAGCTCCCAAAATTCAATCGCTGCTTCTCTCAACTCCGAATTCGGAAACCGAGCGACGGCTCAGAGCTACACTTGGCAATGGTGGAGAGAAAAGAGGAGAGAGAGAGAGATGGATTTTCTTCTTTTTTATTTCTGGAGAATGGTGGGAAGTCTGGGAATTTATATCAGAGTGGAACTTGGCAATGGCATCACTTCTTTTTGGTTTTCTTTTGGTTGCGATTATTAGACGAAAATTGACAGGGAGGTAATGACAGTGAACGGTAACAGTCAAAACTCTTTTGTTTTCTAGTTTGTTTACTTTTCAGTTTTTACTGTTCATCTTTCTTATCTTCTTTTCAGACAGAAATTACGGTTTAGGTCAAATCAAGGAGAAAAAACATGGTTATCGTTTTGGTCTTTGAATTGATTTGATGAAGATATTTTTCTTGTTAAGCGAGTGAGGTAATAGTATCTCCCAAAAATAGTTAGTTAATTTGTCGAAGAGCCAATTGGAAGGCGAAAAAGAATACGTGGAGTTGAGTAAGCGACGCTAGGTAGACCTTGTCAAATTCAACACGAGTACATGGCTGATGAAGTGACACAGTGAAAGTTATGAGTTAGATCATGTCAAACTTTACAGGAAAATCTTATAAACTGAAATAGTGATAAATTGATAATAATTGTAAAAAAATTAAATCATGTTAAACAAACACAAAAACAATTGAATGAACACACAATGTCTTAATTAGTTACATATTTCAAAAATCTAACCAATTACCACATCAACAACGTTCTCACTCCTATTTGGGAACTCATCAATATGTCATTGTAATTAGTTTCAGTCATATATTCGTTTTATGTGTAAGTTTTTTTTTATACAACTTGCGTTTTATGTGTAAGTTGTTTCGCAGTTGTTCCTCAAAGGTGAGTCTGTGAATCATGTATCTCAAAAAGTTTTTGTAGCCTTCTTTGATTGATCAGTCATCTCATTTAGTTTGATGTTTAATTTCATTCTGAAAATTCATCGTTTTAGGTGAACTACTTTTTATAAACAGTATCATTTCAAGAATTATAAATTATCGATCCTTTTAGAGAAGAGAAAATTAACTTTACTTGAAAATTACTTTTTTGAAAGATAAAATTAATAGAATAATGAGAGTGAAAAGGCCTAATCTTACAGAATCAAATAAGATAAAGAGTGTTGTACGAGAGACAAGGATATGGTAAATATAATAATAGTACTGCTATAACAATCATCGATCAGAAGCAGATCTTTTAATTTGTTATGTATTAGTTGGTTTTAAGCTGGCTTTTGTTGTGTTGGGAGGTGACGTGTCGTGCAAAGCGCCAGTGGGTGATATGGAGCATCCGAACCGAATACCCGAATATGCGGGTTTGGCTGTGTCGGTTATCGACGACCTATCGTCATCTTCAACCTTCTTCTTCTTCCTCATCATCTATCTGTAATTGGCGGGGTCTGAAACGATGCTGGTTTTCTTTTGGTTAGGGCACAGTTGCAGTGTTTGCCCTACATCATCTGCATCTCCATAATAAGTATCGCAAATAATGGCCTTATATTATCAATGCTTCAATGGGACACTGTGTTCAATGATGGAGGGAAGACGTAAGTCTTAACTAATGTTAAGACCATGACATCGCATGCATGGCCTATAGTGGAACATCCTTTGGGGTTCTTAATGCGTACCATACCATAAGAGAATAGCTAGCTAGCTCGTCAAATGAACAACATTTTAAGAGTTAGGACTTAGGACTACAAACCTTGCTAAGTTTTATAATTGACGGAATGACTATTTAAAAAGAAAATCGTGACTTTAAGGACTATTTAGATTAAAATGAAACCATAAAGACTGAATATATGTCAACTTCAAACCATATGAACTATACAATATTTAACGGTTTAACCCATAGAAAAAACTCTTAATCTAGACCGTATATCTGATAATTTGATATTAGCATATAACTATTTAGGATATGCTAATCAAATGGCAAAATGTGTCCCCAATACCTTTTTATTCATGATAACGTACTATTGGTATTGATCAAACTTTGTTGCCCAAAATATAATCTAGCTATATCTACCTTTTAAGCCAAAGTAAAATAGAACCACTTGTTATAGATCGATGTTATTTTCATATAGATTAAAAGCAGGAGATCGACAACTGCAGTGGTCATGACTCATGACTTGGATCGATATGTTATGATGCTTTGCGTATAGAATTACTTAAGCTTATTATTTCATAATCTGTCGATTTCATGCACACACATACTAAACAGCGAGACTTGAAAATGACACAAAAGCCAAATTATACATGGTTTAATTAAATAATTCGATCATGGGTGCTTTCAGTTAGGTAACAATTTAAAGGCTAATTAGGCATTGGTTAATAGAAGTCCTGCTGCTAAAAGGGTAATAATATCAATTGTTGCAGATATGATTGAGGAATAGTTAGTAATACATCTTTCACATCTTTTGGATATTAGCTAGATAAATTTGATTTTGCAATTGCTGCAAGCAATGCAACATACATAGTTAGTAAATAAATGTTCATATATATTTTGGCTTTACGTTGGGTTTACTTATTATTCATGTTTTTGTCAAATATATAGTGATTTTTCTTTTGAATCAGATTAAAACTATATGTCTTTTCAACGTTGGCAACAAATCGATGTGATATTTATATAGTGAGCCTATTGTGTAATCTTAGTCGACATGAGTGAGGTGGGTCATGACGGCCTTAATTATGACTATAAATGTCGAACATTATTCTTGTTTCTTCTATTTACTTGTATGCGCGCTTCTCTGTTGTCACTAACCTTTATCCACATACACTAAAGCATTGCGTATCAACTGTCAAATATATGCATCGAAACGGATCAGAAAGAGGAGGCCATGCACAAATTAAAGCCATGCATTATGTTTTGGAAAAAAATAGTGATGATTTTTGGTGCTTCCAGTTAAGTATCCATTTAATCCGCCAGCTGAACTCGACTACCATTAAACTAATTGGAAGTGCAGCTTGCTATATGAATTTATAAGCAGATCGAGTGGAAATAGTGAAATATCCACGTACCATTTATTATTTTGCTTAACTACGACCCTGTTCATTATTATCAAAATGGTGATGGAGATATTAGATATAATGGTAATTTTTAGTACACTATATATATAGGATTGAGAATTTGAAATTCATCTCAATCAAAATAGTTCATGATCACTCATGTTGATTTTGTACGTTCAGCCGTAAACGCAAATGCATACAGTTAATTAGCTTGTCCATATATATATATGCGTGTAACGGTGTTGAAAACTTGCAATTGATCTGTGCATATGTGCCGTGATCTGTGTTTCTTACATTGTTACTACTAATGCATGGTCACCTTCCACTAGAAAATTTCCAATAATCATCGAAAATTTTCAAATAGTTCTTGTTGATCTAATTGCAACAATTTGTTGTTTTGAGAAATTGTTCTTTTTGGATATAGAAAATTGATAAAGAAATCCTACAACATGCATTTGAAAGAAAATTAGAACACCAGTGACCGGTGTGGTTCCGGCCAATGACCTTTCTTTTGGTGACAAAATAAATTACTCATTATATCATAAAACCGGTAATTAATTTGCTACAATAAAATTTCAATTACGTAAATACATGGCTTGCACAATTAGAACGACAAAAAATGTGGTTGAATCGCAACATATGAAATTCTTTGACATAGCTAGAAGGAAATATAAAGAATACAAGGAGAGTGTGCTATATATCGCTGGGTTTGATGATATTGGCTGATCGACGCCCCTTAATTTGATCGCATGAGTATAATTGAAGAAGGTTTATCCTGAAGAAGATTCTCCTAGGGTTTGTCCTTCTGAACCAAGGAAAGGTTCCAGTTTAATATCTCCAACACCCTTTGGATCAGAGCCGATGCTGCAACGAGTAGTGTTGTGTAATTGAATAGCATCCTTTATTTTCTGGAAGCTAGCTAATGAACATGCAAAGGATTCGAGCTGTCCCTCAGATGCACTGTAAAAGTGGAAATAGGGAAGGACCTTCACTTTCATAATTTCGCACAATTTCTTGTTCTCATCAAAATTCACTTTCAGAAATAGAATCTCAGGGTGATCCTCAGCTGTTTTGCAGAGCTTAGGAAATAATGCACGGCAAGAACGACACGAAGGAGCGTAGAATTCTACGAGAACTAATCTATCTCCAGCTTCAGCTAAAGCACTTACGAATTCTTGAGTTGAACGTATGTCAATCATATTCGGAACACTTCTTTCCCACCATTCTGGTTGGTCTGTTTCAGCAACAGCGGCCTGTGCCTTGAAATGTACAAACTGCTTTCTGGGTCTGTAAGAAACAGAGCGAGCAAGGGAAGAATCCGGGAGAGAATAGGCCCTCCTAAATGGGTTTTGATTAACAAAGAGACCCGGTTGCTGTGAATTCAAAGAGGTGGACTTGGACAAATTAGAAAACCGAAGCGTATGGAGTTGTAAGCGAGCAACACTTGCCATTTGAATTCACTGATTTAGTCTTCTAGTGAAAAAAGAAGACGATCGAAGAAGATATGTGGATATATGGATATTCTGGCCGGAGCTTTGGAACAGGAGAAAAGGTTATCGACAGTCAATAATGTTTTCAGAGATAGCTCCTTGTGATGTAGTGAGGGGGTTTTATATACTAACTTAGGTCCTTGAACTAGTAGGAGTCCTTGAACTGGTAGGAGTCCATATGTCGTATTGAGTAGGAAAATATCAAATCCTTTTTCTTTTCTAAGAAGGGGACAAGCCCAAAAAGGTCCAGAACAAGTCCCGTATTTTAACAAAAATTATACAGCTCCTGCCTCCGGCCACTTATTCCGAACAAAAGCATAATACGTACAATACATAAACCCAAAAAAGAATCTTATTAACCACCAAATTCTCTACTTGCTCAACACTTGGACAATTAATATTTTTATTTTCGTTAGAGTAATTTTATTTTAAATATAGAGGTACCAAGTCACATCAATTACATTAACGTACACTCGGTCACTATTCAAGTGAAGGTCTGCGAGGGTGTCCCAATAAAGTCACACTCATTTCAAGCCTCAAATGAGCAGACTTAATAACCCCTCAAACATGTTAGGTCAAAAATTAGTGGGAGCTGAAATATGAATGCTAGATATGAATATTACATGTTAACTTGCTCGATTAGCCTTATCATATCGTGGTAGTAAAAAAAAAAAAAAGGAAAAAGAGAAAAAAAGTGAAAAAGACCGGTTCGGCTAGAATCCATTAATTTATTCAATATAAGTTGTAGTCTTGTAGATGTAGATGTAGAAATCGGTGTGTCCCAAGCTACGACTCTCTTCAACCTTCAGTATTAGAAACTTAGTCTAAGCTCTCCAAAGTGTAAGACCAGCAGTCCAGCACAGATCTGAATCGGCCTTCCCCTAGATCTCATATTCCACTTAAGGTTACTCCCTGCTTCTTCTTACACTACTACTCTTTGCTTTCCTTTGCCAGCAGTCTCTATATCCACGTTTTCAATGCGAAACAATTCAGCTTTGTTCACCCACTTAGCTTACTCGATCTGAAATCGTTGTCATTTTCTTATGGCAATTGCCTTTTCATGCATGTTTCAATTTCTTAATCAAGTTATAGTATTTGAAATGCTTTACTGAAATGGGTTATGGGTGTTGCTGATCTATGTGATTGAAAATAGTGTTGAATACTAATTTGCATTAGAAAGCTGGCAGTGTGTGTGTGATTGGGTTGCTTCTAGGAAAGATTGAATCTTTTGTGAGGTGCATGATATTAGAGAGGTATTGCTTAATAAAACGGAGCCAAACTTGATGAATTGGGGAGTCTTCAATGTAAAGTCTGAAATTTGAACTGTCCCGATTTCGATTTTAGATACCCAGCTAACATCAGTTTAAAGATTTTATACATTTCGACTGTGGGATCCTCTTTGGCTGAATCTTTGGTGGTTGATCTCAAGTTAGCTAAATTTATATGGAAAATTTTGAGTTCAGTGAGTAGTAAACTGTGAGGAAAGTGTATCACACTAGGCACTTGGAAATACTGTAAAGTTCTGTTTCAACTTTCAACTATTTTTGGTTTTTGCAGGTCCATTGCTATTATATCAGCATGTCCAGGAGGCCAGTCAATCCTGCTAGGCGCATTGGTGATGGTGGAAGCATCCCATTTGTGGGTGCGGTGCAGGCCAAAGCGAGCTCATCACCTGTACTGTCTGTAGCGCTTGTGCTTCTGGTACTTTTTCTTACCATCAATGGCTATTCATCCCAACCTTCAAATTAAATAGTCATATCACTGTATCTTTAATTCATTCTACCTTATCCTTATTGCATACAAAATTGATAATCCTAGAGTAACTGAAAATAGAACACAGTCCCAACATAATTGAGCGCAAATAGAATAGTTCTAACATAATTGAGCACAAATACATGACTAAAATGTCTTGCTATATTTGTAAATCCTGATTATTATTTCTATACTTTCAGGGTACAATTCTTCTTGTCTGCTATGCTTTTAGCGGGTCAGGTTTGTGATTCATTTGACAACTCTATTACTAGTGCATAGAAGTGTTAAAGTTATTCATTTTACAGCTCATTTGTTCACAATCATTACTTCTATGCATGATAGGTGGAGTGAGCAGTAAAGAGGCTGTGATTAAACTTGAAGGTAACATTCGTGATACATTCGTTTATAGTCTCGATGCCTCTAAATCATTTTGGTTATTGAGTGCAATTTGCAAGTACATGCATATTATAATAAAGGGATTAAGGGAGGACCTCAATTTTATTAGATCAAACGTAAAGTAAACTTTCCACTGACAATTGCAGCAATTGTAACCCGTCTATACACATCACCATGCATGGAGTTTAGATTTAACTTGTAATGTCAGAATTCCTTTATTGTGTATAAAAGTTTTTCTGAATTCAGAAGACATCTTCCATTTCATATATCTTTGTATGTTTAGGTTTTATTCATGAAGTATGTCAGATCTTGTGGTGTGAGATAGCATAGTTTAGATTTTGTGATGAATTGGTATACTGTATGGTCCGAGAGGCACACAGATTTTAGAACTAATCCTGTATCACATAAGACTCACTGAGTTCACGTGTTCAGTTGTTTTAGAATTTATACCATGCAAATCCTAGACTCTTTTTGCTGTGAGAGACTATTAGTTCTCTGAGTTGTTTGTGATCAACTGTTAGCATGAAAGTTTTGTCAGTCAGAGAATCTATTTACAGTTTGAAATGTAAATGCAGGTGGTGTTTCATGTACACTCGAAGTTCAGAGAGCAATACCTATACTAAAGAAGGCATATGGTGATAGCATGCATAAGGTATTGCATGTAGGCCCTGAAACATGTTCAGTTGTATCTAAATTATTAAAAGAGGAGGAGACTGAAGCCTGGGGTGTGGAACCATATGACTTGGAAGATGTTGATGGAAATTGCAAGAGTCTTGTGAACAAAGGCATTGTGCGTGCTGCTGATATAAAGTTTCCTCTTCCATACCGGGCAAAATCATTTTCTCTGGTAATAGTATCAGATGCATTAGATTACTTGTCTCCGAAGTACCTCAACAGAACTCTTCCAGAGTTAGCAAGGGTATCTGCTGATGGCGTAATTATTTTCTCTGGTAAAATTTCCATATTACACTTGCATTTTTCATTTTCATTTTGACGTACCCAAAAGTGATCTCTTTACTTGAACAACAACCATCTCTCCACTATAGCTGATTCCATTTCACAAACAAACCAAAGACAATTAATCTGTGCTTGTGAAAATTGTTCAAATTTCTGTCTTCCTAAATCTGCTTTACCATAAGCTCTATAATTGGATGGTCTCTGATGAATGGCTGAAATATGATTTGAGAAAACCTATTGATAGCTAGTTGATTTGAAGTTGACTGTGAGGGGCAAATAAACCCTGATGCCTGTGCTAATGATCTCTTTCTATTTTCATTTGTAGGTTATCCAGGTCAACAAAGAGCTAAAGTTGCAGAGCTATCCAAATTTGGCCGTCCAGTAAGTAACAATATTTTTTTTTTATCATATAACGAATTTATTGTTGAAACCCTAAATGTCAATCATTAGTTTTCATTGGCCTGCTTTTGTACATGTGAATATCTAACTTGACGTTTACAATGATTTTCATAGGCCAAATTGCGAAGCTCATCCTGGTGGATAAGATTTTTTGTTCAAACAAGCTTAGAAGAGAATGAATCAGCCTCGAAGAAGTTTGAACAGGCTGCATTAAAGAGATCTTATAAGCCCGAATGTCAGGTATTCCACCTTAAGTCATACCATTGAGAATCACATCATTGTATCTTTCATTGTATCAGTTATACCATTGCACAAAAGGTAACTATATATTTTGTGAAATACGGAACCTCATTATGTGCTCCTTTATGAGACGAGATTTCTGATAGATGTGTACTAAGGAATGATTTCCCAAGAATTGGGTACTGTCATCACTTTGTATTCTTTTATACGATGTATTTGCCGCCCACATTGCTGGTTCTTGTTGTTGCAATGATAGATTTGTTAGAATGTTCAGATATACATTTGTTGATTATATTGATAAGACAGTCGTATATCGTTTTAGTGATGCAATCAATTCTATCTTTTGATGCATGCCCTCAGTGGAGAAGTCAATTTCCACTAAAATTAAAACTTATTTTACCACGTTGAGGACCTTATTTACGCCATGACTGGAGGCTGTACCTGACGCCATGGCCGGAGGCTTTACCTTAATGTGTCATAGATCCACATAGTATTGAAAAGGGAATAGAGAAACCACGTAAATCCAGCAACTATTGAATTTACAACCAAATGATACCGGAGTGGTCCATGGTTCCATGACATTCTGTAGCTCTTCATTAACAATGTCTATATATGTAACAGAGGTCGATTACTTTGGAGTGTAATATAACTTTTCGGGAGAAGTGTTGATAACAAGAACAATGAACTTACGTTCACAAATCAGTATATTCCTCCAATCCCCGGGAGAAAGAATTATGAAATATGTTCCAGATCCAGACTGAAAATAATCAAAATATACTAAGCTAAAGCAGTATAGCACACACCAAGACTAAGAAAAGCTACGGTTCGTACACGCTTCGGACACGAAATGAGAAGCTATTCTATTTGTTCTCCACTCCTGCCGAGCCTGGCCTGCACAGTCTTATTGTTTATATAGTTAGTTTAATCTTCTAGCCTCGTACTAATTACTACTTTCTACTACCATTTTGATTATATCAAAGACGCTGTCCTCCATCTTATACCCTGTTAGAGATTCCTGACTTGAACGTTCCACCACTATGACGAACCAATTCTTCATGTCTTTCTTTAGAAAACCACGCGATTTCTTCATCTTATTCTTTTGTTTGGAAAAAGAAAGTGTTCAGACTTTTTCTTTCATGATCATCTAGTGTTGGCCTGGTCGCCAAGTGAACAAGATGGTTTGCTAATCTAGTATTCATGTTGTGAACCATTTATCTTCTTCAATAAGATCAAAGTTTGGAATTTTCAGGTAGCTGTTGCTTACCTCTATCGTAAAACATAGACAAAGACTTCCACACAAACAGCCAGACTAGAACACTATAGTATTTGTAAGTATAAAAACTAAGGTCAGATGGGTGGTTGGCCCTTCTCTACGTACCACCACACCGGCTGCACCTCCCCCGTGTGGCTACTGGCAGTGGCATCAAGAAAAAGAAAAGCTAGCTAATCGTGTACGAATATTCTTTAAGCAAATGCATGCATTTCCCATACCCAAAAAATAAGAGACAAACCAAAGCATCATTTCCTTACCCCCCACTCCACTACTTTGCCTACTGCTTGTTCTATAAATAGCCTTATTCCTAGGCCTTTCTCCACTCCTTCACCTTATAGATCTTCCAAGTCTCTCTTCCAAATTAGTACATCATTCCAAAGATGGCTTCCGGCTACGAAGTAGAGCTCACGATTTCTTCCGCCAAAGACCTCAAAAACGTGAATTGGCGCCACGGAGAGCTGAAACCCTACGCCGTGGTTTGGGTGGATCCAAACAACAAATGCTCTACCCACGTGGACGAATACGGTGACGACTCGCCCACGTGGGATGAGACGCTCTCAATCCCGCTACGGGGCCCGGTCGAGGACTCGACCCTCTTCGTGGACGTTATCCATGTTAAGGCGGACGAGGACGTTAAGCCTTTGATCGGGTCCGCGAAACTCCCACTTAGGGAGGTCCTCGATGACGTGGGGCTCGGTGCGCCGTCCGTTCATAAGTTGAAACTCAAGCGCCCCTCGGGTAGGCCTCAAGGAAAATTAGAAGTCAAAGTCACGATCCGCCCGCCCCGATACCAAGCACCCGACCCATATCACGCCCCCGCGCCATACGGGTACGGGGTCCCTCCACCGCAGTCGAGAGACTACGGCGCACCTCAGCAGTACAATTACCCATATGCCCCTTCCGCCCAACCCCAATACTACCAAAGCGTCCCACAAGCAGGGTACGGTTACAATCAGCAGTCTTACGATCAGAGTCAGTATGGGAGTGGCGGGTCGTACGGGTACGGGTCTTCGGAGAAGCCGAAGGAGAAGAGCAAGTTTGGGGTCGGGACCGGAGTGGCTGTTGGCGCTGTAGCCGGAGTTTTGGGTGGACTTGCGATTGCTGAAGGAGTGGATTACTTGGAGGACAAGGTAGCTGATGACGCGGCGGAGAAAGTGGAGGAGGATCTCGGCTATGACGATTTCGGTGATGATGATTGAAACTGATGATCGAACAAAAGGAGTCATATATAGGCTTCTGCATGTGTGTCTTCTTTGCTTTCTCCCTCTTTTATGTATTGGTTATGTGATACCATTACTTCTACTGGTTGCTATAAGCGATCGGGTATCAGATGAGTTCATGGCCAATTCACGCATTCATTTTTTACTTCTCTTTTCAGTGATATTGGGATGACGGAAATGCATCAAAAGCTTGCAATTACAGTGGTTTTCAGGGAATCTTCTTATTTGTGCTCAAATGACATGTTTGATTTGAAAAGTAACTCCCAAAAAAGGGTATATTTTGATACTTCCATCCAACTTCGATTGGAATATTGCCATATATATGCCAATATGTGAGCTTTTCTTGTACTCTTGTAGTGGCCAATATGTCCAAATTAGTAGATTGCTCATTCAAATATTGAAATCCCAACGAAAAACCTAAGTATGCATGGTACTCAATTTTGTATATTGAAGCATTTAAACCCTAGCCTCGCGGTAGGATCAGAATGAGATGGCTAGGACGACAATATGGCCGGTCTATGACATTTACAAATGGGCAAGAAAATGGAGAGCAAGAACTTTTGATATAGGTGGATTTGAAATACAATTATCAGAAGTAGTTATTAATGGAAATACTGTATTTAAATTGGTGAAAAAGAAGACTAAACATTTGGGTTTTGGTACAATATATTGATATAAGGTTCTGGATGAGAATTCGAAGCTTATTTGACCTCCAGGGTCCATCCCTTCTTGTCCTCGAGACGAGCAGTTTGGATTCCTGTTAGCGTTTCATACAGCTTCTGAGATACTGTTCCCTCCCATGTTTTGTACTCCACTCTGCAACAGTGACATGTAGAAAAAAAGTTTATGTCGTTGAAGTAATTAAATAATAGCTAGCTGATCACATATAAAACAAACTTGTTTGCGATTTGTCACACTGATTGTTACATTAGAATCTAATACGACACTGTTATTGCAAGCACCTTTTAGTGTCATAAGTTACTGAACCAACAGGGTTGACAGTCACGGCAGTTCCGGTGCAGAAGGCTTCATCAGCTTCAAGCAAATCCTCCAGCGGAATTAGACGCTCCTCCACCTGATTCACAAATCATCAAGAGAATATATATGTTCTCTGAAAGTTAATTTCATGTACAAAAAGTAATGTCTGAATTGTACAGTTCAGCTAGCTGATTGTAGCTTATATGTTGATCTAGCTAATCATGGAGGAGAAAAATGGTGTTCACCTGATAACCTAAATCAAGGGCAATCTCCATTATGCTTGAACGAGTAACTCCGGGCAGAATAGTTCCATGTACTAATGCTGGAGTGGAAATAACATTATCCTACAACAATAGAAGTGCATTTATTTTGTGTGAAAATTCATAATAGTTAGAATATATTTGTTTAAGAGTAACAGATCATTGGTAGTACCTTGACAATGAAAATGTTAGCAGCAGATATCTCCTCAATACATTTACCGGTTACAGAATCCAGGTATAAGATATCAGAGAACCCTTTGGCTCTTGCTTGCTTCTGTGCCTGGTAAACCTATAAGAAAGAAACGAAGTTGAGAAAGTATTACGCACTATATCAAAGTTCAGGATTACTCTCATGTGTGTTAGACAAACATATATAGATCGATATCATATTTATATCATGCTTAATTACTGGTGCATAATTGGTGATAGACTTGATCCCTCCAGTTCCACCGGGGGTAGCTCTACGGAGTTTATCCTCAACATACAGGTTCAGGGATGTCCTTCCCTATTATGTAGAATTCCTAAGTTATTAGTCAAGTTGAAAATGTATATCATATTAAGACATTAGACATGCATATATGCAGACAAGAAGAAATATTACCTTGTGGTAATTACCAACCGGAGAAGAGTTACCAACCGGAGAAGCATATATCAGGAATGTGCACTCTGGTGCCGGTCCAACACTAAGAACAGATCCACTTCCCATGAGCAAAGGCCTAAGATATAGTGATCCTTTTCCTGGAGGTGGTACCTATATAAAATCCCAGCCCTTCATTTTCATTAAACTAGATCTGATGGTAAAGAGCCTATCCCTATAAAAGATCCAAAAAAAGGGATCCCTCATTAGAAGGGTTCTGTATAGTTATATACCATACACATGTTTAGAGATAAATATTTTCCAATTGACCATGAAACAGGTTCATTAGATCATCATCCCAAAATGTTTCCTAGCCTGACAAGGATTTATATACGTACTTTATAAGTTGTAACTTAAGAATATATAATAGTACCCAACGCTTATTGGCGAGGACAGTTTGCTTCACAGCATCAACAAATTGCTCTACGGATGGAGAGGGCATGCACATCCTCTCTGCACCCATCTTCATTCTTAGAGCATTCTCTTCCGGCCGGAATAGCATAATACGACCATCTTCTGTTCTCACGGCCTTAAGAGCTTCCAATATTCCCTGCAGAGATCGATGTATATATAGGCATTCGTTGTATCAACTAATATATGGGTCAACAATCTGTGTATATATATATATATATATATATATATATATGTTTAATATTTTCTGACCTACATACCTGTCCATAATTCAAGATTCCAGCAGATGGACAAAGCTCAATATTCCTATAGGGGATGAGATGTCCTTGTGAAAAGATATTTCCATCGGAGCAGTTCATGGTGTACATGAAATCAGTTGGAGTTATTACAAATCCCAGTTCATCCCATTTGACACCATCAGCGTACTTTTCACCATCATCACTGCAAGTTGAGAGAGAAAATAAGATCTAATGATCGATACCGAAGAACCAGTATGAAGAAACGTACATGAATGAGTAAATTGACGTGGTAATATTAAGAACAAAATTAAGGTCCTAATTTAGGGTTAAACTTATTTATCTGAAATTAAGTACCTGTGGTTGATAGATTCAGAAGTTGTCTGCAAATCTGAAGAAGCTGCCATAGCTGCAGACTGTAAGAAAGACTTGGCGAGCGCGCTGTAATTAGTTTCGCAAGTGGTTTCTAATTACATTTGTGTTAACAAAAGTGGGTTGGTGGCTTTTGGAGGCCAAGGCCATGGCTAATAATGTCAACAGAACGAAGTAACGGTGAAGCTACCATTTTTGTGTTTGGTACGAATATTTGCCTTTGAAGCCGGCGGGTTAGATTAGTACGTAGTCATGTTCAAATAATAATTTGAATTTTTTCAATTCATTAATTTGCTACGGATCGGATGTCATCTTTTAGCTAGTAGCAGGTAAGTGACGATTTGAATGGGCTATAATTACTTATTTTCACTTCTGAAAGATTATTGTGCGCAACAAGATAGGAGCATAACCAGTATCCGTAAATTCTCTTTAACCAGGGGAGCATAAGCGAAATACAGGAAAATATATATGATGTATTTAACCTGGATAAAGCTAAAAACACAGAGAGTAAAAAGGCGAGAAAGAAAAGACAATAAGCTACATGTACAAAACTCGTCAGCAGTCACATTCACTGTTTAAAATCCAAATATTATACCTGAAACTGAATTGCATAATAACTTAAGTCAAGATCGTTTCACAATAAACACAAACACAGAACTGTAGAAATAAAAAACCAATAGCTTAAAGAGTTTCCTAGTTGCTCTAGGTGATTACCATAAGGACCAGCATCAATTGGGGTTCCATTCACGGTAGTCATCTTCTCAGCAACACAACTGCAATCTCACAATACACAAAACCAAGGAAAATCTTCTATGCTAGACTACTGTTTCTTCACAGAATGGGACTGTTATTTCTTTAGGAAAAACGTCGTTAGCATAGGGACTTTCTATTGGTATATATAGTGGCCTAGAAACATAACTCGTGCTCATCCCATAAGGAGTCCGGATTCACTTAATGTTTATTTATCTCAAGAACTCAATGTTGATCAGGTTAATCAACTTGATAAGTCTCCAATTTCTAATGAGAGACATACACCTCAATAGGTAACAGGATAGAGTTTTATATTTATATTTCTACTGATTATATTCAAGTTAATCTCAAAACTATTTTATGTAGACAAAGATAAATGCAGTGTTCAATATTATTTTCCAACAATCTCCCACTTGGACCAAGTTATCTTTGTTCATAGTAATTGAGATGTAATCAGAATTGTAACAGTTCTAAAGTGCGCATTGAAATATAAGAATAACTCATAGCTTATCCAGCTTGGTCAATATGCAGAAATGATGCAGAACCTAAGATTGAATTTAATCAGAAGACTAAATCAATTGAAGATCACTAACACCAGATACTGCATACCACACAAGCATAGTAAGATACACAGAAGAGCAAAATAGAATATGTCTATCTTGAATTTCTTTTGCTCAAGTCCTCTGAATGATTTTGAATAAACCAAAATCTTGTCAGCAAGCTGTAGTACAGTGAACCTGTCACTTGCTTTTCTTAACCTGCATAATGGTTCACTTCATGATATATTTACACATTCATATACATATATATACATACTTATATATATATATATATATTAATCATTTAGAAGATATGAATTTTGAAAATTGAACTTTATTGATGAATAAGATACAATGGAATGAAATGATCCTAAAAATTGAATAGAAATCTACTCATGATGAGAACTAAAATACCTAAAAATGAAAAGGTGACTCCCAACAGAACTCAGGCATCTAAATCTGAGAG
>NC_020492.1:2349522-2355760 GCF_000184155.1 Fragaria vesca subsp. vesca
ATTTTCTGTGTCAATATTGAGTACTTCTATGTCACCCAATTCAACCCTTTGTCTCACACTGTAGTACTTAAGGTCCAAGTGTTTTGAATTGTTTGATCTTTTTGCTGTTCTTGGCAAAGCAAACAGCTGCTTCATTGTCACAGAACATCTTAAGTGCTCCCTGAACTATGAATTTTAGAGCTTCAATCTGTATCAAAAAATTCCTGATCCATAAGCCTTCACAGACTCCTTCATACAAAGCTATGGACTCAGCTTGCATTGTGGAGGTGGTAATTAATTTCTGTTTCATGGTTCTCCATGTCACAGCACCTCCTACAAGCATAAAAACATAGCCACTTGTGGACTTCATGTCATTAGGATATTCACCTGCAAAATCTGAATCGGTATAACCTAGTAACTCAAGCTTTTCAACTTTTCTGTAGACTAGCAAGTGAGACTTAGTTCTCTGTAGATATCTTAAGACTTTCTTTCCTGCACATCAATGTTCATGACTAGGATTTGACTGATACCTAGATAAAATGCCTACAACAAAAGCTATGTCAGGTCTGGTGCAGACCTACGCATACATCAAACTACCAATTAACCCTGCATAAGGCTTACTGTCCATAAGCTTGTCACCTTCATACTTCCCCCCATTTTTAGTGATTTTAGTGAGCTTATCACCCTTAGACATAGGGACTGGACTAGGATTACAAGTTTCCATATGAAAACGTTTCATAACCTTACAGATGTAAGCATTCTGTGATAAACCTAAAGTTCCTTGTTTCCTGTTTCTCTTAATTTCAATCCCCAAAACAAAATGAGCTTCACCTAGGTCTTTCATATCAAACTTGCTAGATAAAAAGTTTTTTGTGGCTTTTAGCAGTTTCATATTAGTGCTGGCTAACATGATATCATCTACATACAAGATGAGAAAAATAAAATTCTTCCCAACTGTCTTTAGGTATACACACTCATCAACTGTATTTTCTGTAAAACCAAAAGATGAAATTACTGAATGAAACTTCTTGTACCATTGTCTAGAAGCCTGCTTAAGTACATAAATTGATTTTTGAAGTTTGCATACATAGTTTTCCTTTCCAGGTTCCACAAAACCCTCAGGTTGCTTCATATAGATTTCTTCTTCTAATTCTCCATTGAGAAATGCAGTTTTAACATCCATTTGATGAAGTTCCATATCAAAATGTGCTACTAGAGCCATGATAATCCAAAAGGAATCTTTAGTGGATACAAGAGAAAAATTTTCATTATAATCTATTCCTTTTTTTTGTGTGAACCCTCTAGCCACAAGCCTAGTTTTATGTCTCTCGGCGTTTCCTTTCTCATCTCTTTTTGTTTTAAAAACCCATTTACAACCTATGGCGTTATGTTGTGGATTTGGTTTTACTAGTTTCCACACTGAATTTTGTCTCATGGACTGAAGTTCAGCTTCCATGGCCAACTGCCACTGTTCTTGATGATGTTCATCTTCAACAGCTTGCCTATAGGTTTCTGGATCATTGTCTTCTGCAAGAAGCTCATCCATTTCTTGCAAATAGACAATGTAGTCACTGTTTTCATCATAAGTGGGTTTTCTTTGTCTTTGGGATCTTCTAATTGATGGTTTAGCAATTTCTGGTTGTTCTGCAGTTTCTAGCTCTATGTTTTTATTGTTTTCAGCTGCAACATGATCATTTTCTGCTGGTTTTTCTTCTACTACAATTGGATTTTGATATATGTTTTGAGTTTGCATATTTTCTGAATTTGTGGTTTGATCATGCAGTAAGCGTAGATAAGCTTTTAACATTTCATCATTTGAGACTTCCTCAAAATCTGAAGAAAGATCTTCAAAAACTGAGTTATGTATAGTCTCATCTAGGAATTTTGCTTGACCTGTTTCAAAAATCCTTGGTGAATGTTTAGCTACATAAAACTTATAACCCTTTGATTTTTCACAATACCCTATAAAATTGTAACTCACTGTTTTGGACCCCAATTTTTCAGTTAACTCATTTGGTATTTTAGCTTCGGCCTTGCATCCCCATACATGTAAGTGGTGCAGGCTTGACTTTTTGCCACACCAAGTCTGAAAAGGTGTTGTTTCTACAGCCTTGCTGGGTGCTCTATTGCAAATATAATTTGTAGTTCTTAAGGCTTCACCCCACAAGAATTTAGGCAGACCTAAGGTGCACATCATGCTCCTCACCATATTTAGGAGTGTTCTATTTTTTCTTTCTGCTACTCCGTTTTGTTGAGGGTTGTAGGGATTAGTGTATTGGGCCTTAATGCCATGTTCCTGAAGGTAAATAGCAAAAGGTCCTTTTGCTGGCTTGCCTTAGTATATCGATCTACCATAAAATTCCCCTCCTTTATCAGATCTCACATTTTTAATTTTTCTTTCAAGCTGTAGCTCCACTTCAGTTTTGTAAATTTTAAAGGCTTGGAGTGCTTGTGATTTTTCTGATAATAAATAAGTATCTTGAATAGTCATCTGTGAAAGTTATGAAGTATGTGTTTTTACATATAGTTTCATGCCTAAGGGGTCCACATATATCTGTGTGTATAAGTTCTAAGAGATTTTGGCTTCTTACTGCAGTTTTGTTGTGTTTGTTAGCCAATTTTCCCTTATAGCATTCCACACATTCATTTAGATCATTAAAGTTAAGTTCATA
Organism: Fragaria vesca subsp. vesca; assembly: GCF_000184155.1. NCBI lineage: Eukaryota > Viridiplantae > Streptophyta > Magnoliopsida > Rosales > Rosaceae > Fragaria > Fragaria vesca. The sequence continues at coordinate 2,352,174 of NC_020492.1, forward strand.
TAGAGTCTTATTTTTGATAAGTGTTTTAAGCCGGTCCTTAGAAATATGCCCTAATCTTCTATGCCATAAAAATGCAGACTTATCATTATGAAGTGATCTTTTAACACCAACAGTAGTGTTATTTTTAAGTGTGTTTTCATTATATTCAATTAACATAATATCTGGTTTTGCAACAGAACAGTTTAATTGTAAATAATCATTAACAAAAACACCACATCCAAGATAATCTGAACCTTGAAAAATTTGTAATCCATTATGATCAATGATTAGTTTGCATCGCAACTTAACTAGCAAAGAAATTGAAAGCAGATTCCTTTTAAGGGAAGGAATAAAGAAAACATTATCTACAAAAAGACTTTTATTTGAACCTAAATCCAACTGAAGTGAGCCAATGGCTTTAACAGCCATCTTCATGCCATTTGCCACGCAGACTGTATTCTCATGCCTCTGAGGTGCCCTCCTGCTTAGCAAACCTTGCATTGAGTTGGTTATATGAATTGGTGAGCCTGAATCTAACCAAAATGAGTTTGCTTTCACATTTATGAAGTTTACTTCCAAAGCAAATGCAGTTTTATCAAACAAAGAAACAGAATAATAACCAAAAAAATTACTGAAATCAATTAAAGAATTATAGCTCTTACCTTTCTTCACCATCCACTTTTTGAAGCCATCACAGTTCTTCTTGATATGGCCAACCTTTATGTAGAAAAAACATTTCACTTTATGCAATTTTTCAGCAGCAGCAGCAGCAGGGAGGCAAGCCTTCTTCCCATCTTTCTTGAATTTGTTCTTCTTTGGCCTGAGGGTGATGTCCCTCTTTCCCTTGTACTTTCGTACAAGGTTGACAGATGTAGTTGGTGCCTTCTCCTTCTGATCCTTCAATATTCTGTTTTGTTCATTGACGCAGATGGAGATCAGTTCATCAATCTCCCATTTTTCCTTTGTAGTTACTCTTAAAATTTCCATATTCAGCAGGAAGAGATTCAAGAGCTATATGCACCACCTGTGCATCATTGACCCCCATTTGTAGGTCCCTCAGCATGTTGTTAATTTCTTCTAGCTGCATCAGGTGAGTTCTGATGTTTCCTCTGTCGTTGAACTTCAGTTCATGTAGCTTTCTTGATAATCTTGCCCCTTCTGCCTTGCTACATTCCTTGAACTTCTGCCTTATGGCATCCATGAAGTCAATAGCCAGCTCTGGTTCCACCACACAGCTCCTAACAGTATCTGAGATGGTCCTTCTGATGACATTCTTTGCCATCCGGTTGGCTCTCCACCAATCATTGTAGTATTTCCTGTCCACAGCAGTGCTGTCCTCATCAAGCTCCTCAGTCTGCTCTTCATTTAGGCACATATCCATGTTCAGATTCATGGACATGTAAAATTCAACTTGATTACGCCATTTCTGAAAGTTCAGTCATGTGAGCAAGTGGATTTGTCCTAGTGTCACCACCTCAACTCCTAAAATGATTAAAATCAATGCAAATGAGTTTCAAAATTCATGCATATATATATATATTTGAATATGTGTATAGTACTGCAGTATACATTTCAGCCTATATAGTTAAACATGTAAGTTTAGCTACTGAAAACATATCTAAAAGTTCCATAAAGTTCATACCAGATAACACATTTGTGGTATAAATCTGATATCTTAATATTCTAAATGTATTACCACAATCATGTACTCTTAGATATATGTTAAAAACAGTCAATATCTTTGGTAGGATAAAGAAAAGTCTCAACATATCAGAAGTAAAAATACAGATCATACAAGACACTATTATTTAAAATAAAATTGTACATGTAAATATCTCTTTGGAGACCACAAGACAATACAGCTTTATAAACAATAACACAAGTTTTGATTCTTCTTCAGCTCTCTAAACATGATAGTAAATGTTACTTTGTGCAACATAATTAATACCACATCTAGAGTTTTATGAATCATTGAAGTTTAAGATTTAGGTTTCAGTTTAAGAAACATCAAAACTTCATTTTATGAATGCAAAAAATATGAGGCTATAACCAAATTGGGAGAATTATATATCCATTATGTATTTTGCATTCATACAGTATGCACTTTAGTAGTCTTATGCATCAGTTGATCAATTTGCATACGAGATAAAAGTTTATTCATGTATATAGTTCATCATATGGATTAAGTTCTTAACTATGATTGATATATGCCTATGGGTACACGAATTCAAAACCATCACCACAGTATTCCAATTTCGTATTCCCAAATTTCAAACATAGAAATGAATCTCATAAGAACTAAATTTAGGTCTTACCTCGGCATCAGCATCATTCATCTGCAATAAAAATTTAACGGAAGCAAAACGAAAAAAGCGCAACCAATAAGTCCTAATCTTATTCTAAGTTTTCTGGATTTGAATCCCATCTGAGGTGATTAGCCTCATATGCCAAGGTTATCCGTTCCAAATAAAAAACAACAAAAGAAACAAGTTGGGTTTTAAAACCGGGTTGTTAATGGACTCGGGCTTTAGGCTGAAACTGTAGGCCCAAAAACAAGAACAATGAATTTCCTCTATTGGTTTTACTGATTCAAAACTTTAATCCATTTGTGAAATTGTGAAGAGCCATTGGCTCTGATACCATATATTATACCTGAAACTGAATTGCATAATAACTTAAGTCAAGATCGTTTCACAATAAACACAAACACAGTACTGTAGAAATCAAAAACCAATAGCTTAAAGAGTTTCCTAGTTGCTCTAGGTGATAACCATAAGGACCAGCATCAATTGGGGTTCAATTCACGGTAATCATCTTCTCAGCAACACAGCAACACAACTGCAATCTCACAATACACAAAACCAAGGAAAATCTTCTATGCTATACTACTTGTTTCTTCACAGAATGGGACTGTTATTTCTTTAGGAAAAACGTCGTGAGCACAGGGACTTTCTACTGGTATATATAATGGCCTAGAAACATAACTCGTGCTCATCCCATAAGGAGTCCGAGTTCACTTAATGTTTATCAGATACAAGTCTTTAGGTTTATCTCAAGAACTCAATGTTGATCAGGTTAATCAACTTGATAAGTCTCCAACTTCTAATGAGAGACATACACCTCAATAGATAACAGGATAGAGTTTTACATTTATATTTCTATTGATTATATTCAAGTTAATCTCAAAACTATTTTATGTAGACAAAGATAAATGCAGTGTCCAATATTATTTTCCAACACCAAATAGTTCAGCAACTCTCCCATATGGACCAGAAAAGAAAAATTTTAAGAAAAATGAATAAATAAAAAACAAAGAAGCCATGCATACACTGGTATAATGGTATTCAACTATTTTCAAAAATTTCCAGGCCGGCCAACTTAAACGGTTACAAGTGAATGCTGGAAATCCATCATTGTTTTTTTTCGAATACCATTGGTACGTACATACATCCATTTCTGGATACCTTCCTAGATATTGTTGTCCTGTAAACAAACTTCCGCTCATCGGAACCACAACCTTCTCCTGCCCTTCGAGGAAGAGGACTTGGGCCTCCACAACACTTCTACTACCTGCACACAAAAAAAAAAAAAAAAAAAACCAAAATTAA
>NC_020492.1:2355780-2373986 GCF_000184155.1 Fragaria vesca subsp. vesca
CATATGGATATATAGGATCTACGGTAAGCAATCGCAATGCTTCCTTCGAGTCATCTACGGATTTGATGACTCTGGGAAAGTCATCATCATGCTTCGAGGCAATAACGACCAATATTACAACCTAACAGTTGAAATTCAGTAACAAAAGTTAAATATACACAATACTTAATCATAAAACTGGCCATAGATATCAATTTGCTGATATCAATTCAAGTTGATTGGCATTTACCTCCATATATTCATCTTGCGTTTCGATTGCTGATATTTGGCTTGTTGAGCTTTCCCGTGAAAAATCTATCTGGGAAACGTCATATTTGTTGCGTCTGAAAATATCAAGTAGATTAGCATCTTCCCGAATATGTTCATCTTGGATTTCATTTGCTGATTTTTGGCTTGTTGAGCTTTCCGCTTTTAAGTTCTTCACATTCGTAACTGGATATCTCTCTTCAAGAGATATTTCATTTAACATAAATCGTGCAAAATCCCCATCATATTGGTCGACCGCCTACAATTAATTAAGCATCCATGTCATAAGCCACAAATAATCAAAATTAGCAGGTACTCCAATCTAGAGATCAATGACGTTGAACTTACATATATACAGGCTGAGATGAAACAATCAGGATGCTTAAGAAAAGTTGCTTCTGTCTCTGCAACCAAGAATATCTAAAAATAAGTAATATAACAACATTAATATACAAAACAATACTACCACCTCTTTCCCCTACAAAACCAATAAGATCAGAGAGGATAGGTAACAATTAACTGTATTAAGGTTAGTTTACCTTTCAAAATACTGATTACACCTTTATAAGTAGAGGTATCTGCATTAGTTTCAGCAATCCGATTAAGATCCGAGTGGAGCGCTCGTCCAGCATTTGATAAATTAACCTTAGGGATGGAATCAAAGGGGATGAAATCAACTACTGACGGTGATTAAAACAATTAAAATTGTGTATGTTCAAAATTGACCCCAACTGGAACTTGGTGTCCTGTATTGAAGCTGGGCATCATTGTTACTAATAGTGGATCAAGTTGGGTTACAACCACCAAGTAATGTTAGTTTATGCACTTGGTGTTGATAGACCTGGATTGATGGAGAGAGAGGGGAAGACTCGTAACGCAAAGATCTCAGAGGAACATGTTATGGAACATATAATATATGAGTATATGCAATTACAGATGGAATGAGGTACCTGGATGTTAAGGGTGACAAGAGTAGCTGGATTATGGCGCCATGCCCAAGTAACATGAGCTATGACAAGGAATAGCAAGAAGTAGTTGGCTTGCTTCTTATACCACTCGTACCAATGGTTAGACCAATGTTCATTCCATTTGGGCTTAGATGGGTCAATACCTGCTAGCGATAAGCACAATATGGAGAGCACAGGAAGCGACACAAAGTATGGTGCACAAGGATATAAACTTAACCCGCAGTCTCCCAAAATGTACGAACAAAACTGCTAAGTTCCGCTGCCCTGTACCGGAAAGCCGAGTCCGGATCCTTGTCAGCACGGGGATTGCAGGTTGCAACGACCCGCCCCTGAGAGCCGGCCATTGCCGGTTTGGGTCTGTACATGAGCAACAACGCACCCAAAACCACACCCGCCGTCACTTTTACAGCAAATCTCCATACAGAGTTTGATTTCGGATAGGAGGTGGTGGATGAATTTGATGATTTCAGGTCCCAAGGTTGAAGCTTTTTGGCAGCTGGACGAGGATGGTACTGCAGAGATATATGAGATTTGTCTTGAGCTTTTACGGTACTGATGAGTTTGAGTGGTTGGGCGGGAAGAAGAAGAGGACGAAGGGGACGGAACTGATTCAGCTTCCACTTGAACGGGCTTGGTTGGAAGAGCAAATTAGTAGCCGCCGTTGCCATCGACAGACTTAGCTTAGGGCTTTTTTTTTCTTTTCTTTCAGAAGGATGGCTATTGCCTATTTACAGTAGAGATTCTGGACCTAAAGCGTGATCCAGTGGGCCAGGCAGGCCCAAAACAAAACTCAAATCTAATATTAGTTATACAAATTAAGACATGAGTCTGAGGTACAAAATCAACATTAGCAGGCTTGACCTGAATTGTAAAAGTAAAATCACCAAAATGTTAAGTTTCGCAAAAGAAATTATCCCACAGCCTCTGTCCTCCGCCGCAACGGTCTTGCCAATCGATTCGAACCCAAACGTCTATGCAGTCACAGTCAGATCTCACTTGCCAAAAAGTAAAACACTAATTCATAGTCTTCGTCGTTGCTGCCTCAACCTCTGATTCCAGACCAACGGCCTCAACACATCGTCGGTCACTATTCGATGGCATCTAATGTAATTTGGGTATATCTTTAGGATTGGATCAGATTTGTTGTAATAACCCATTTACCGAGCTTACGTTGAGTCACTAAAGGATAGTAATTGCACTTGGAAATTTTAAAATGAGTGTTCGGTTTATTTTTGAGATTTTATCAAAAGGGCTAATTCTTCGTTTAAGGCTTTGATATTGAATTACGTATCGACACGAGTTCGAGAGTATATGCATATTATTTTTCGGAACATCAAACTATTTTCTACGAATTTTAGAACTTCGGAAGAGTAAAATAATTATTGAAAAATTAGAAATAGCTCAATATTTATGGACTGTCTGATATGCTCTTCATTAAATTTGAGCCGTCAATTTAAGTATTTAAAAGGCAGGAGAGTCAACACGCAGTTAGACCCTTACCTCGAGTCCGAGACAAGAAACAACTACATTTCTCATTTATTAAAGGGAAATTCTTGTGTACCTTAGGATATGGATACCTTAAATGCATGTCTGCTTGTGATTGGTCCATGTAGATTAAAGACTTGCTAACTGCATGACTGGTCATCTGACTATTATAAAATTTAATTTGAAACAAACTCTCACCGACAACGTCTCTCTCTTCCCTCTCAAACAAAACCCAACTTTATTGAAATTTGACCCCAAAGGGACTCTCTCTCTCTCTCTCTCTCTCTCTCTCTCTCTCTCTCTCTTATCCGTTTGAACGCACGCTCTCTCTGTTCGTCACCTCGATTCAAGAAACTCGCTATCTCAATCCGAATCGATCAAAGAAACTCGTTGATCCTTCTCTCTTCTCAATCTTGTCACACTGTAGGTGAGTTTCCATTTCATTCGGTCTACCACTATCATGAGCAAGGTCTACTTGTATCATGAGCACGGTCCACCAATATCATGACCTTCGTCTCACGCAAAAGTAGACTTTCTGAAAAATGGTTCTTTGAGATCAAACACACTATAACTAGTTGCAGAATTAAGTGGATGTTGCCTCTATTGTTTTTATTGTTTGTTAGATTTTGTTTGGTGAGCAAATATTAATTGAAGCACAGGTACAAAACTTGCCATGGATTCATCCGAGAATCAAGAACAACCTAATTCTAGTTTTGAGGATGTAAAGGTAGACGTCCCAGGATATTGAAGGTTTTCTGTTTCTGATGTTGAAGCCATGACATTCAATACAGTTGATGAGGCAGAGACTTTCTACTCTGCCTATTATGTAGGTGTTGGGTTTGGTATAAAGCAGGGTGACAAAGGTGAGGCTAATGAATTGATTTGCAGGAGGGAGTGGGTTTGCAACAAGGAAGGAACTCGATTAAACAAATCCTTGGGAGAAGAAGAAAGGACTCACTATGCTCGGAGAGAGACAAGAACATCTTGCGAAGCTAAACTGAGGATTTCATACAATGATGCATCCAAAGTTTATGCAGTGAAAGCATTTGTTCCTCAGCATAATCACATGCTAACAACTAGCAACCAAATCCTCTTCATTCGTTCCAATCGACATGTCAAGAAGAATGATTTGGCTCTAATAAATATGATGACAAAGGTGTCAATTAGACACCTTTGTCATGCCTATGAGTATATGGTTGAACAGTCCGGTGGATATAAGACAGTGAGATTTACTGTGAAGGACCTTTATAACAAGCTCAACCAACAACGAAGAACTACCACATTTGAGAGTGATTCTGACGGCACACTTTCGTACTTGAATGCACTGGTAGGAAAAAACCCACACTTCTTTTGCAGATTCACTGTCGATGCGGAAGATAAATTAGTTGACATTTTTTGAAGAGATGGTCATTCATTTGTTGATTATCAGTGTTACAGGGTTGTGCTTATATTCGATAGCACATGCAAAACCAATGTTTACAACATGCCATTAGTTTTGTTTGTTGGGAGGAACAATCATCGGGGCAATATCGTCTTCCGTGCTGCTCTTATCTGAGATGAGACTGTAGAAACATACACTTGGTTGCTTCGTAAATTCTTGCAGTCAATGAACGACAAAATACCAATGGGTGTAATCACATACAGAGACGAGGTCATGCGTAATGCAATTGAAATTGTGATGTGTAACACTCCGGAAAAGAGTAGCTATAGCACCACGACCCTAAGCTAATGAGAAACCAACACGTCCAAAAGACGTGTTGATAACCTATTAACCTAAAGTCCAAGGCGATTTGAAATTTGTTGTTAAAACGTTCCAAGTAAAACAGACTTTTACTTCTCACAAGTACAAACAAAGTTTAAAGATAAAATGCGGAAGGTGCTAAACCAAAAGGCCAACAACTTTTAAAATCAAGCGAAAACACCCAAGTTAACTAGAACAATATATACAAGGTAATTCGCTCAGATGGTAAATCCGATTTTAGCAGTAGACAAATGTATTGGCGATACTAATATACTATCGGTGACTAAATTTCAAACTTGTAACTTTCGTCAATGTTCATATAGAGAAGCTAATTTTGTAGGTACAAAATTGCACCCATATATAAACAGTGTGACAAAATGCCCAACTCATGGCAGGCATGGCATCTCGAGACCATTCTCACTTGCCAAGCCAAACAAAGAAACTCCCTCTCTTCTTCCCTCTCCTCTCCCTCCTCCTCTTCGTCTCCATCTTCGCCGTCCTCTCCTCCATCAGAACCACCTCCTCCGCTCCTTCCCAGCCTCGCAACTCCCTCGAGTTCATCAAACCCCCCGGATCCGACCCGGCCCGGTCATGCGACTACTCCGACGGAGCCTGGATCTACGACCCGAACGCGTCTCCCAAGTACGACCACACCTGCAAGGAGATCTTCAAGGGCTGGAATTGCATTTCCGGCAACAAGTCCAACGGCCGTGAACTCACCAAGTGGCGGTGGAAGCCTAACGGCTGTGATCTCCCGACGTTTGATCCCGTTAGGTTTCTCCATATGTACAGAAACACCAGCATTGGTACTACTTTCTCTCTCCTTAACAAACTTTTCAATTTTGAATTGAATCAATTTTGAAGCTTCAGTGTTCTTAGTGTACTTAGTGGTGTTTGATTGTTATGGAAGTTTTTTGAAGTCGAAATCGGATATGATACATTTAGCTTAGGTGTATTGGAATTCGGTGTTGAATGTAAGAATTTGTGACTATTCTACAGTGCAGGGTTTATTGGTGATTCCTTGAACCGGAATATGTTTGTTGCGCTGTTCTGTTCGTTGAAACGAGTGTCGAGTGAGGTGAAGAAGTGGCGGCCGTTTGGTGCTGACCGGGGGTTTACATTTCTTCAGTACAATGTGACGCTGGCCTATCATCGGACAAATCTTTTGGCTCGTTACGGTAGGTAAGCTACGTTTCCAATTGTTTGGTGGTTACGTGTTGTGGATGTTGAGCTCCAGATTTTCATCTAGAGTTTCTCTTTGATGCAGGTGGTCGGCCAATGCTAATGGCGGCGTGCTGGAATCTCTTGGATATAAAGAGGGTTATAGAGTTGATGTTGACATTCCAGCAGACACATGGGCAGAGTCTCTCAGCTTTCATGACATTCTGATCTTCAACACAGGACACTGGTAATCGGTTTCCTTCTAACATGCCGGTTCTATAAATGTTGCAAATACATTTAGAACTTCATAAAGATTGTTCTTTTACTTATCTCTTTATCTCTGGATACAAGCATATCTTGCATATCGGCCTTAGTGGTACTTTGCTGATACTTTTGTTGTTGCGAGTACAATAAATATTTGTATCGACGTCAGAGATTTCTAGTTATTTGTGTCGTAGTCAGGGATCACAATACTAGTTTTCTATCAAAAATCATGAATGCATGATGCGATTTCTTACTAACATTGTGAGTGAGAATCTTTTTGATGCAGGAAAACATGTAATACATAAAAGCAAACATTTAACAATCTGTGATCTCCTTGGAGTTTGTTGGTTTTCCCATGAAGTGTACCAGGGATATAAATAGTTAAATGCACTTGTATAAACCAATCTGTGTTCAAAAGGCTATAAATATGCCGTTTAAATAGAAAAACCATTAAAAAGAAATTTGAAAATGATCAAATTAGGATCTTGTACTTACGCCTCGCTAATATGGCTGGACTGTTCATTTGAATTTCAGTCTTTGTGAACAGGTGGTGGGCTCCTGCAAAGTTCGACCCTATAAACTCGCCTTTGCTTTTCTTTGAAAATGGTCAGCCTGTGGTTCCTCCGGTACTTCCTGATGTTGGCTTTGATATGGTTTTGAAACACATGGTATAGCAACTTTTAAGATGAAAAGCTTAGTCCTTTTACCAAGTGGAAGTATTCTAGTGATCATGTTTCTAAAATACTATCAAGATGGGCAGCAAAAATATGTTGTGTATATGGTACTAAAGTACAATAAATGCGATTTCATTGTGCAGTATGTATTAAGAGTGTGTTCCTTGTAGGTAATGTTTGTGGAGAAGAGAATGAAGCCTGGTGCAATCAAATTCTTTCGTACTCAATCACCTAGACATTTTGAAGGAGGAGACTGGAACCAAGGTGGTTCTTGTAACCGGCAAAACCCTTTATTGCCAGAGCAGGTGAGTCACATGACATTATCATGAACCGGTTGTACGCTTCATTCACTTTATGCTTGTATCTGAGCACAAAGCCCTCCTATGTTCTTTGTGTAGTTACAAATTCTTGTATGCAACATCAAGGTAAATCTCTAAAGTCGTGGTTTGATTTTTCAGGTTGAAGAACTCTTCTCATTGAAGAATAATGGAACAAATGTGGAGGCACGACTCGTGAATCAACACCTTTACAAGTTCCTTCAGGAGTCGGGCTTACATATTTTGGACATAACCCACCTGAGTGAGTTCAGAGCAGATGCCCATCCATCCGCAGCTGGTGGGAAGAAGCATGATGATTGTATGCACTGGTGCTTACCAGGTTTAACAGATACTTGGAATGACTTGTTCATAGCGCAGTTAAACAATGTCAAATTTAGAACAAAATAAATCTTGTGTTGAGATTTTTCAGTTCTTTTTGCAATGCTCGGTAATTCTCCTACACAAGTCATTGATTTTTCTCTTAGTTCCAGAGTAAGCTTCAAATTAAGTACTTAACCATTTATTAATGAACTGAAGGTAACTCCTACTTCCGGTCAAAAGCCAAAGTTTGAATTACAATCTTGTTTGGTGAAAATCAGGATCAAACATTTTGGATCCGGTGCAACATATTAATACAAGAATATAGGAGGAGAAACTCAGTTGACCTCCAGGGTCCATCCCTTCTTGTCCTCCAGACGACCAGTTTGGATTCCTGATAGCGTTTCATACAGCTTCTGGGACAGTGCTTCCTTTCCTGTTCGAAATTCCACCCTGCAAATTGGCAAGTGAGAACAAATTAAATCTTCGGAAATTCGTTAAACAGCTGAGGCTGTTGCTGTGTTACTTCTTGTTACATGAAATGTTTCTTCTACCTTTTGGTCAGATAAGATACAGCGCCAATAGGGTTGACAGTTACAGCAGTTCCAGTGCAGAAAGCTTCAGCTTGGAGCAGATCCTCGAGTGGGATTACGCGCTCCTCCACCTTTCAGATATAATTGTGAGAAGTTGAGAAAATAACGTCTGAATTGTACAATTTCACCTCATTGACTGAGAAATGAAAATTCACCTGGTAACCAAAATCAAGGGCAATTTCCATTATGCTTTTACGAGTAACTCCAGGCAGAACAGTTCCATTGATTAATGCTGGAGTAGAGACAACATTACCCTGCAACAAATTGAAGTGTAATTACATGCTTAAATTCGGTATGTTTTGACCATATGATCAGTTAAAAGGTACAGATATATTGTGGTATTACGGACTATTACCTTCAGGATGAAAATGTTAGCTGTTGAAATCTCCTCAATGTTTTTACCAGTTACAGAATCTAGGAATAAGACATCAGAGAACCCTTTGGCCCTTGCTTCCTTTTGTGCCTTGTAAACCTATAAAGCAAAACAAGTGCTCTAAATATGTCGAAGTGCTTTCTTCTACGCTCACGTATGTCTCGAGCATTATACAGACCAGCTAGAAATTTATATGTAACCAATTAGTCATGTGTGCTTACAGGTGCGTAATTGGTGATGGACTTGACACCTCCAGCTCCACCAGTTGTAGCTCTGCGGAGTTTATCCTCAACGTACAAATTGAGGGCTGCCCTCCCCTATGATAATAAATTACATACTGATGTTAAACGACCATACCAAAATTACAATTATTAATGTGTCAATTTAGTCGATAATGTATATCAAACTAACCTCCTCTGTTATGTGCAGTTTTGAAGAGATGACGGATATATGCATGTAAGGGAGCCAAATATCACGAGCTTCCTTTTTCCTAAGCTTTTCGTGCGGCCTTAGCACTTCCCTTATGCTAAGTCAGCCTTACTCACGCAAACATTTTGGCTAGAACACTCAAACGAAGGGAGAAGATCTTTGAAAGAGAGAACTTGTATTAAGCTTTAAGAGAACTTTACAAAGCTTTACAAGTGAGCTTGAATGTTATCCAACTCTCTATGCCTCAAATGGGAGGGGTGCTTCCCTATTTATAGGCATCCTCCCCCCTTGCCTAAGTTTCTAGATAATTCTAGGACATTTACAAGTATAGAGGTTTCTAGAGTTTTCTATACAACTCTAAGGGTTGCCTTGAGTATTCTAGAGACTTCCGGAGTAGCCTTGAGCCTTTAGCCTCTCTAAGGTTCTAGAGAGTTCCGGAGTGTCCTAGAGACTCTCTAAGGTTCTAGAGAGTTCTAGAGTTGTCCGAATGCTTCCCGATCCTTCCGGATGCTTCCAAGACCTTCCATAATATTCCGGATGCTTCTAGAATTCTTTTGTGCTCTCCAAAACCTTCCTTGAGCCATGCTTGAATCAAAATGCTCAAGGAAACTCCTTGTTAATTTGGAGGGGTGTGACATTCTCCCCCACCTAAGCATGCGATGCCCTCATCGCGCCTTCGTTGTAGCGCTGGATCTTGTCCTTGAATTGCCAAAGTATATCCTCGGATTCCCAGCTGGCTTCCGTATCGGGCAGACCTCTTCACTTGATGAGGTACTCTTTATAACTTGGCACGCCTCGACGACAGATGACTTGGTCTGCGAGTATCTCATCTACTTCTTTGTCGAAAGAAGTGACAACCGCTGTTGGTGCCCGATGAGAAACTCCCCTTGATGGGTCTTCCTTGTCGTCATGAAAAGGCTTTAACATGCTCACGTGGAAGACCGGATGAATTTTCAACTTGGGCAGGAGGTGAAGCTTATATGAAACTTTGCCGATGCGTTTGATAACCTCAAACGACCCTTCGTACTTGCGTACCAAGCCCTTATGCACCTTCCTAAGGGACTTGAATTGTTGCGGCAAGAGTTTCACAAGTACAAGGTCGCATTCCTTGAATTCCACGTGCCTCATCTTCTTGTCCGCCCACTTCTTCATTCTAGTAGTAGCCTTATGTAAAGCCGCTCGAGCTAACTCCGTTTGCTCATGCCATGACTTGGCAAACTTGAACGCGGCTGAGCTCTTCCCTTCGTAGTGAGTGGCAAGAGATAGAGAGGTTATCGGCTGCTGTCCTAGGACGATTTCAAAAGGACTCTTATTGGTGGCTTCGCTTTGTTGCAAGTTATAAGAAAACTGTGCAATGTCAAAAAGCTTAGCCCAGTCCTTTTGGTTGGCACTCACGTAGTGCCGCAAGTACAACTCCAAAAGAGCATTGACGCGCTCCGTCTGACCGTCGCTTTGTGGATGGAAGCTTGTTGAAAAGTTCAAGTCTGACCCAAGCATCTTGAACAGCTCCGTCCAAAATCTCCCGGTGAAGCGTGGGTCTCGGTCGCTGACAATATTCTTCGGAACTCCCCAAAGTTTGACTACATTGCATAGGAATAGCCTCGCTGTTTCCTCCGCGGTGCAATCAGCTGATGCGGCCATTAAAATTGCATACTTGCTGAATCGATCCACCACGACTATGATGCTTCCAAACCCTTCGGACTTTAGTAGACAAGTGATGAAATCCATAGAGACGCTTTCCCATGGTCTCTCGGGAATGGGTAAGGGGTCAAGCAAGCCCCCCGGCTGCTGTTGTACCACCTTATCTTGTTGACAAACAAGACATGTCCTCACGTACTCTTCGACCCCGTCTCGCATCCTTGGCCAATAGTAGGTGGACTTTAAGAGGGCAAGTGTGCGCCTTATACCAGGGTGGCTGGCCCATAAGGAATCATGACATTCCTTAATTAGCTCCCTCCTTAAGTTGGCCCACTTCGGTACATAGATGTGGCGACCCTTGGTGTAGAGAAGGTCTTCATTTAACCAAAACCTTCGCGTTTTGCCTTCCCTTATTAAGGCAATGATGCTTTGAGCTTGTGGATCCGCCTTGATTCATTCTTTGATCTTGCTCAATAGAGGGCTAGTGACTTGGGAGATACTTGCAAACTCCGCCTTTCGGCTTAAGGCGTCGACTACCACGTTCACCCTTCCCGGTTTATACTCCATGACATAGTCAAATTCGGTCAGGAAGTCTTGCCATCTAGTTTGCTTCGGACTTAGCTTTTTTTGTGTTTGGAAGTAGCTTGTTGCAACATTGTCGGTCATGATAACGAACCTTGTCCCAAGCAAGTAGTGTCGCCACACTCTAAGATAATGGATGATGGCAGTCATCTCCTTCTCTTGCATCGTGTAGCGTCGCTCTGTTTCGTTAAGCTTCCAACTCTCATAAGCAATCGGATGCCCCTCTTGCATGAGTACATCACCAATAGCAAAGTCAGAAGCATCGGTGTGTACCTCGTATGGCTTGGTGTGGTCGGGTAAGCTGATTACGGGCTCCTCCCATATAGCCTTCTTCAAGTCTTCAAAGGCCTCTTGACACTTCGTTGTCCAATCCCACGTCTTGTTTTTCTTGAGAAGGTCGGTTAATGGAGTGGCCCTCGCCGAATAGCCCTCGATGAAGCAGTGGTAGTAGTTCACTAGCCCAAGAAAAGATCTCAACTCGTGTACCTTGGTGGGTGGCTCCCATTCTTGGATGGCATGGACCTTGCAATCCTCCATCATTAGCTTGCCGTCCTTGATCTTGTGTCCCAAGAACAGCACCTTCGGCTTAGCAAAGGAGCACTTCTCATTTTTGATGTATAGCTCGTTCTCCCGTAGCACCTTGAACACTTCCCTCAAGTGCTCTATATGCTCCTCTAAGGTCTTGCTATACACCACTGTGTCGTCCAAGTAGACGACCACGAACCGATCAAGGTAGGGGTGGAATAACTTGTTCATCAAGGTGCAGAACGTTGCCGGTGTATTAGTTAGACCAAAAGGCATAACCAAAAACTAGTAAGACCCATACCTTGTGACACATACGGTCTTCGGTTCATCTCCCTCGGCCATGCACACTTGATAATATCCCGAACAGAGGTCTAACTTTGAGAAGTAGCATGCATGACCCAACTGGTCGAATAGATCGGCAATAAGAGGAATGGGGTATTTGTTCTTTACCGTGATTTTGTTGAGCGCCCTATAGTCGATGCACATGCGTAGAGAGCCATCACTCTTCTTTTGGAACAATACCGGGGCACCAAACGGGGCCTTTGAATGTCTAATGAATCCGGCATCTAAAAGCTCTTTCAGTTGCCTCCTTAGCTCCGCTAACTCGGGGAGGCGCCATGCGATAAGTGCCCATGACGGGTGGTTTGGTACCTAGTTCTAGCTCTATCTCATGGTCTATTTCTCTCCTTGGGGGTAGTTTCTTGGGAAGCTCGGATGGTGAAACATCTTTGAACTCCTCGAGAACTGTTGCTACCTCCTTGGGCATGTCATCTTGGGGTCTTGGCCAATCATCGTCGAACTCGCTAAGGATGGCCAAGTAGCTCTCTTCTTCCCCTTGATGCCTTTCTTGAATTGTAATGCTGACAACTCCTTCAAGTCTTGTTTTGTGCCTCTAGTTGTTGGCACTACACAAGCTTTGTCTCCTTTTGTGATGCACAAGCTATTGGCAATGGCACCGGGATTGCCTTGACTTGATCGTGGAATTCCAACCCCAGGACGACGTTGAAGTCATCCATTGGAACAATCAAGAAGTCTAAGTTCCCACACCATGCTCCCACGCTGGTCTTGACTCCTTGAACTACACCATGACTGGGTCGAGCTGGTGAATTGACCGCTTTGATGGAGCCCCCTCCATTGTTTCCCTTAAGTCCTAGCCTTTGGGCCTCCTCAACTGCGATGAAATTGTGGGTTTCACCGGTGTCGAGCATTGTTGTCGTTGGCTTTCCACCTATAGTGACATCAACAAAGAGTAAACCTTTGGCTTGGACCTTGGGTGTGGATCAGATCACATTTAACAGCTGCATAGACCCCATGTGTGCACCATCATTGTCACCCTCGGCTTCCGTCTCGCTTTGATGACTTCCTAAGAGTGCGCTTAGAGCTCTCTTTTGTGGGCAATCTCTAGCCCAATGCGGACCATCGCAAAAGAAACATTTGTTATTGTTGGGCTTACTCGAGCTCCTTGTCTCCTTTTGCTTGCTCTTATCCTTGCTCCTTGCCGAGTAGTTGTCTTGACGGGGCTCATTTTGCATTGGCTTTTGTCTCCCCCACCTTTGGCATAGCTACTCTTCTTTTCCTTCGGTTTGCCTGTGGACTCCTTTGGACTAGTGTAGTCGATTAGGCTTTCGGCCATAGCTATGGTGGTAGCAAGGTCTTGCACCCCACGTCGCTTTAGCTCGGTCTTAGCCCATGGTTGGAGACCATCCATAAAATTGAAGAGAGCATCCTTATCGGGTAAATCGGGAATCTCAAGCACTAGGTTGGTAAAGTCCTTAATATAATCATGAATAGACCCTGAGTGCTTGAGCCTTCGCAAGCGAGCTCTTGCCTCATCCTCGGCATTCTCCGGATAAAATTGTCTTTTAAGCTCCTTTGTAAAGTCATCAAAGGTAGCAATGGTGCACGTACCTTTTTCGACATCTCCTCGCCTTCTCCTCCACCATAACATGACAGTGTCGGTGAGGTAGAGAGCCGCGGTCCTAATCTTGGTGTCCTCCTCGGTGATGCCTACGGCTCCAAAATATTGGACTAGCCCCCATAAGAAGTTATCCACTTCACAAGCGTTGCGCGATCTCCCGAAACTCTTCGGCTTTGGCACCTCGATGCGCTTAGCCTCCATAATACCGCTGGTGCCGGCTCCCGTAGCCAATGCACGTTTGCATAGGACCAAGTCCCCATGCATCTCCTCCATGCGTGCAAACGTGTCATTCAACTCCTTTTCGTGGACTTGACGCATTTTGGCGAGTTCCCCCATGAACTCCTCGTGAATCTTTGCCATCTCGCCCCGCAAGGACTCCTCTAGCTGGGCCAACATGCCCTTGATCGCAGCATCCTCCGCCTCTAAGCCGTCTACCCGTTGGCTTAGATCATCCACTTGAGCCTCCATGCCACTCATGCCCTCCTCCACCTGAGATAGGCGTGAGTCGAAAGCATAGATCATGTCCTTAGACCGTTCCCGCCTTGGAACGACAGGGTCGTCGACTTGTTCTTCGCGACCTCTCCTTTGCGTAACTTCCTCGGAAGGGTTGGATCTTGATGCACCTTTGGTAGCGCCGTGCTTTACCATTCTGTCGAGCGAGGTTCCGATCGAACTTTTGCTCTGATACCAACTGTCACGAACTTCCTTTTTCCTAAGTTTCTTGTGCGGCCTTAACACTTCCCTTATGCTAAGTCAGCCTTACTCACGTAAACACTTTAGCTAGAACACTCAAACGAAGAGAGAAGATCTTTGAAAGAGAGAACTTGTATTAAACTTTAAGAGAACTTTATAAAGCTTTACAAGTGAGATTGAATGCTATCCAACTCTCTATACCTCAAATGGGAGGGGTGCTTCCCTATTTATAGGCATCCTCCCCCCTTGCCTAAGTTTCTAGATAATTCTAGGACATTTACAAGTATAGAAGTTTTTAGAGTTTTCTATACAACTCTAAGGGTTGCCTTGAGTATTCTAGAGACTTCCGGAGTAGCCTTGAGCCTTTAGCCTCTCTAAAGTTCTAGAGAGTTCCGGAGTGTCCTAAAGACTCTCTAAGGTTCTAGAGAGTTCTAGAGTTGTCCGAATGCTTCCCGATCCTTCCGGATGCTTCCAAGACATTCCATAATATTCCGGATGCTTCTAGAATGCTTTTGTGCTCTCCAAAACCTTCCTTGGGCCATGCTTGCATCAAAATGCTCAAGGAAACTCCTTGTTAATTTGGCGGGTTGTGACACAAAGGTTACATATATAACTAAACATGTCTGGAAAAATTAACTACATGTTTTATTCAGACTGTTAGTTTTAATGGTCTGGCTAAGCTAACCAATCGATCAATTAGTTGAAAGCTCTTGCCTTGTGAAATATACCAACTGGACAAGCATATATCAGCAATGTGTACTCTGGTGCCGGCCCCACGCCAAGAACAGATCCGGTTCCCATGAGCAAAGGCCTAATATAAAGTGCCCCTTTTCCTGGAGGTGGCACCTGTTGTTCACCAGACAACATATATGATCAAAGAAACATTCAAAAAAATTCTGTGACATTATAAAATAGGATCAACAAAATATGTAACTAAGAATATAAATACAGTAGTACCCAACGTTTGTTGGCAATGACTGTTTGTTTCACAGCATCAATAAATTGCTCAATAGATGGAGATGGCATGCACAACCTCTCTGCACCCATCTTCATTCTTAAAGCATTCTCTTTTGGCCGGAATAGCATAATACGACCATCTTCAGTTCTGGTCGCCTTAAGACCTTCGAATAAACCCTGAAAGACAAGTATAGGTGTCACGCTAACTTATGTAGTACTGTGTTAGACAAACTAATAGTACGTAGTGTAGGACCCCTAACAAGCTTAAAAAATGTGACAACAATGTATGTATATAGTATAATTACTCGAGCAAGTTAAAATGCTTACTTACCTGTCCGTAATTCAAGATTCCAGCAAACGGGCAAAGCTCAATATTTCCATGGGGAATGAGATATCCTTGTGAAAATTCATCTCCGTCGTTGCATTTCATGGTGTAGATGTAATCAGTTGGGGTTACTTTAAACGAAAGGTCATCCCAGTTGACACCATCAGCATACTTTCCACCATCAGCACTGACGGTAAAAAAAAAATTTAGAAAGGTGCATCGTGCATGGATGTTGGAACTGTAAGTGGTATCGTACGTGGTACTCCATGTAACAAAAAGCTAATTACTTAAAGAAAGATTAAGATTTATTACCTGTGTTTGGTAGATATTTCAGAGGATACCTGCAAATCTGAAGCAGGCATAGCTGCAAATTCAATTATCGCTGCATGCAAATAGACGGTTGAACAATAACATCAATCAGTATTTCGATTTACAAATTATATTAAGCATTTGGACCAAGTTGAGTTTGGGGCTCTATAGTTCTTCAGAATGAACAGAAGTAAAACAAATTAATCAAAGATAATTGTGATTGTCTCTTCAATAAAAATTGAACCAGGTTCAATATTAGCTAGCTGGATTTAGACATGCATGTCTTCAACGAAAGACTTAGAGAGAATTTGACATATATACCTGAGAATATTATAGCAGCCGGAGACTGCTACCAAAATACTCGACTCTTTGCGAGTTTCATATACTACACTGGCTACTGCTATATATATAAACCGATACAGATCGATCCATCTTATATAGGAAGAAAAATGTACGTACGTTTAACCAATCATTTGGCCATTGCCACATGCTTCTTTTAGTTCTTTACTTGATTCCGTTGCAGCATTTGTTATAAGTAACTAGCTATGAAACAGACACGATGCTAACAGATTTTTCATATAAAGTATATAATAAAAGATTTAACCAGAATAATCGCCCCATATGTCGAATTGGTTAGAGTTTAGGTGTGGTCAATGGTGGAGCCAGGATTAGATATAAAGGGGGGCAAACTTACAAAGTAAAAAAACATAGAATTTGAAAATTCAATAACTTTACGTTTTTGAATACAATATCAAAAGAAATTTACTTTTGTATTTTGCACATCATAGTTGCTAAATTGAAGAAAATATATATATATGTATATATATATGAAATTTGGAATTCATACTATATAGAGAAATAAGTTCATTATGGAATTGATTGTGGATTATAGTATATATATGGCAAGAGTTGATTATAAGGTAGGAGAAATAAGTTGGATAAATTAAACTTAATAACAATATAAATGGTGTTTATGGTTTAATAGGAAAGGAATGGGGCCAAACTCATAAATTACAAAGCTTTTACTTCTAATTATATCAAATTTCTTAATCACAACTGCATAATACACAAGTTGAATAAAATTAAGGGGGGTGCCATGGCATCCCTTGGCCTCAATGTAGTTCCGCTTATGGGTGTGGTATATCCTTATATTATTGAAGATTAAATCTCAATCTATTCTTAATAGCTAAAGTGGAGGAGACATTTTTACATATGACCTATTGACGCAAATTAGTCTCTGATCAAATAAGCCTTTGCGGATACCATGCTCATCTCTCTCTCTCTCTGACCAAAGTAATTAAACATGCCGACATAAACATTAATGTGATATTTTTCGATAGGAAAACATTGTCTTCGTCTGGTGTTGATATTTTTCACGTACGTGCTCTTTCTTAGTTATAAGCAGTGGACAGTACCTCCCATACATTATTTCGAAGGTGACACAAGACCCACTAACATGTGACTACGGGAAGTTTTCAACATCAACGTACAGGCAAACAAATCAAGATATCAAACTCGAGACCACCTTTAAATATTTGGTAGGGCAATATAATCAAGTGGAGCAATCTAATCTCAGAAGAGATCTGCCGGTACATGTTCTTATACCTATGGCCATACGTTTCAAGCCAAAACAGAATTTCAAACAAATCGAAATTATTCAGAGCCAAGTTTGAAATTCCAAGAGGGAGCTAGTAGGTACACTCAAGTTTGAACTTCTGGGGTTCAATATTCGTACTCTAACGTCCAATTGAGTTGGTAATTAACCACGGCAGTTCCAGTGCAGAAAGCTTCATCAGCTTTAAGTAAATCCCCCACTGGGAATCTGGGATCACACGCTCGATCCTCCACCTGTTTGAAATTAAAGGGAAAATTTTACAAACAGTACATATTGTTTGCTCAATGGAACTTTTAGATCAACTGGTAACCAAAATCACGGACAATGTCAATGATGCTTTTACGGGTTGTTCCAGGGAGGATAGTTCCAAGTTTCAATAATATTGTTGGAGTTGATAGAACATTACCCTACAAGTACATCAAAAATGCATATTTATAAAGCAATATACATGCAGAAACACTATATAAACCCTAAGAATTAACAACTAGCCGGAAATACCTTCATAATGAAAATAATTATAGCTACTGCAATCTCCTCAACGTTTATCAGTTTCTGAAAATAATTAAATACGCAAATAGATGGATTTGTTTTCGTTTTTGTTTTCTCTTATTTGTTGCTATTAGAAAACCAAAAAATTTAGAGAAAATTACATAGTAGCACATGACCAAATTTAGAATAACAAAAACCCCACTTCTAATAATTTTCTAACAAATTACTACATGAGCCTCGGGCCCATGGTCCATGGCACCAGGCCTGATCCACAAACGCGTTTGCAAATAACCAAAAAACCATAGCGTTTCTTTTAATTACATGGATGCCACTACGCATAAAGGATCCGAAATTCCCAATTTTGGTTCAGTAGCTAACACAGCGTCTCCTTCCTTCCGTCTCCTCTCACCGTGCCTAGGGTTTTCTCGCCTTCATCTTCTTCAACCTCTCTCTGCAATTCCTCTGGTAAGTGATGCTACTGCTCTTCTTTCTTTCTCTGCTACTGTTCTGGTTCAATTTCTTTTATCGCCTTCTCATCTCACTGAAATTCCCAATTCTGGCTCAGTAGCAAACGCAGTGTCTCCTT
>NC_020492.1:2374006-2378897 GCF_000184155.1 Fragaria vesca subsp. vesca
AGCATCTTTCATTTTATGGAAGTAGCAGTACAGTTTGATTTATGAAAGTAGCAGGCTCTAATGATTTTTATGAATGTAATTGTGTTGAAGGTGGGGAAGCAGACTCTAATGGTGTGATTTTCACATTTTACAGGACAGTAGCAGCTTTTGTACACAAAGATATGGACAAAAACAACAAGGTAATTATGTATGAATGTGCATTTAATTTGTAGTTGCTACTGCATTAACTTGGAATGTTTGTGTTTTTTGAATTTGAGAATGTGAGAATATGAATGTGCTACTGTCTGCAGGTGCAAAATGCTACTGTCTGAAAATTGGTTGTAATTATACTATTGATGTTGTTTATAGTGTAGAAACTTGGAATATGTTGTTTCTTCTACTTTGTTCTTCATGAGTCTATGCATGTCTTCATAATTTTGTGGAATCGTGTAGCCTCAAGGCTTGTTGTGGTGCTGTGTGTGTAAATAGTTTTGGAGACTGGTGGTTGTGAGTCTGTGAGTTTTGAGGCACAGAAGTCATATATTTATTACCTACTGGATGATTTATTTCTATGCAACTAGTTCTGGCTTTCTGGATCGAGTCCAGGCTACACATATTAGTTCTATGCTACTGTTTGAGCAAGTGTTTGTTGTTATGAATTGTGCGGTCTGTTGATTTAATTTGTAGTTGCTACTACATTTACTTAGAATGTTTGTGCTTTTTGGAATGTGAGAATATGAATATGCTACTGTCTGCAGGTGCAAAAAGGACTAAAGAGAATCAAAGCTCCAGCACGTTTTGAAAAAGAACAGTCATATAGCCAATACAAGTGCAATATGACTGCTTTCCAAGACCTGGTTTTCAAGATATATGGGAAGCTAAAAACCAAAGAAAGAATGCTATTGAGAGAAGTGTTGAAGAAGACGCCATTTTGGAACCTGATTGCACTATATGATAAGGGATTGATGAAAAAGGCCACAGCTGAAAAGTCGGATAAAGATGTGCATAGAATAGTTCAATGCTATGACACGTCTCTGAAGAAGTTCAAGGTTTGGCAAACATTTGGTTGAAATATCAGTGTCTGATGTGCATTACATTTTGGGATTGCCTATGTCAGGCCTCACAGTGCCAAACCCAAAAGATGGTTCAAGGAAGCCAACTGATAATCCTATTGTTCAAAGGTTTTTTGCCGAAGAAAAAAGGATTGAAAGAGCAAAGATAATGAGTTGTACTGATGCTGAGCTAGACAATGAAGAATCTCCAGAACGGATAGAGAATATTACAATATTAATGATATTGCATCTGTTCATCACGCAACTGTTTGCAAGCGCTGGATCGAAATTAGGATGGAGCTTCGTTAAGTGCATAGCGGACATGAACAATTATAACTGGGCGAAAGGTGTGAGAGACTACCTTCTTTTCTGTTTGAATACTGCCAAAAATGGACAAGCAACTCAAATCAGTGGGTGTACGACACTATTTCCGGTAACTTCACTACTGCTACTGCTAATATGCAATTCATTTTTTGTTTTTCTGTGTGTTACTTATATCTGTTTGGTTTTGTTTGAGTATTGGATATGCGAGAGAAGTGCATTGCTTATAGAGATTGACGGCAGAGAAGAAATGATGCCAGGGTGCGCAAAATGGAATCTACCAGAATTCACGAAAAAACTAGAGAAAATGAAAGTTGAAGAAATAGAAGTAAGAATATGTTACTGTAAATGTGCTTAAGTATCTTTTGCTATTGTGTAATATCTTACTGACTAAATTGAATTGCAGATTGATAATGCAGTTGTAGAAAAAAGAAGAAACATTTATGCAGCCATAGAAAACAGTGATGATGACTTCGAGGACCCTCAGTTGAAGATTCAACCCAAGAAAAGAAAAATGGAAGCTAAGAAAGAGAAAGTAGGTGTTGCGGTGAGAAGAAACAAGATCGAAAAGAAAGCCAAAGTCACTGCAAAGAAATCAAACAAAAACAAAAAGAAAGATGCTGCTGAAGAAGTTCAAGAGGATGCTTCCGACCAATTTATGGACATAGCTACTGAACAAGTTCAAGAGGGTGCTGCTGAAGATGTTCAAGAGGATGCTGCTGAAGAAGTTCAAGAGGATGTTGCCGACCAATTTATGGAGATAGCTACCGAACAAGTTCAAAAGGGTGCTGCTGAACAAGTTCAAGAGGATGCTACTGACGAAATTATGGAGATAGCTACTGAACAAGTTCAAGAGGGTGTTGCTGAACAAGTTCAAGAGGAACCTAAATACTTGGCATTAGAAGATTGGGTAATGATAAAACGTATTTGCACACGCATCAATTAACTCTGTCAACAAATCAATCATAGTATAAAGCAAGCAGGGATCGTTCTAAACCGGGGATCCAACTACAGGGTAGATCCATCTAACCTAATAAAAATGTCGAAATATGCATATAGGGTTTAAGGGTTTGATGATTTCGGAATAAACATTGGAAATAAATCCTAAATTACCTCTATACATATTTACATGTGATCAACCAACGATCATGCAAACACAACCAAACAACTATGTAAGAACAAAGAAGACGATCTCTAATCTCAATTAAGTCCGCACCGTGAGCAAATACACAACCTAAATTCGATATGCACATAAGTTCCTACGTGGTTCCTATAACATAGACATACTTTGAATTAGACTACGGGTTTCATTCAACATCGTGACACAAACAAGCTCGGCTATGTGCTCTACTTATAGGTCACACACATAAACTAATCATGCAATTACGTATCACATAAAGAATCGATGTGTTTAAGCACAAGTCCAAATCAAACATAGGTAGAAAATCAGTGAAATAACAAAGACAATGCAACTTATCAACTACTTGTATCAAAGTCGAACCTTGGATAATTAACACATGTAACATCAACTACTTGTATCAATTACACATGAAAATAGAAGAATACACCGAAAATCTTAAAGTACATGGACATAAAACTCACGGCATAAAACCTAAAATCATTGATCATAAATTATAAACTTCAATTCAAAACATGGCTCAAAAGTACTTCTATCTCATAGACAAGAATCAAAACATACTTAAGCAAAAACCCAAAACAAACATCAATAAGAACAAAACACATTCTAATCCGAAAGTAAAAGATGGAATTCACTCTCAAAATATCCCTACTTGTTCTATTCTTCGAGTGAGTGGAACCCTAGGCTACTTGCTTCGGATCAAGGATGATGGTGAGTTCGGATTATGGTGTTTGGAGAATGATGGAGTTTCGGCAAAGCTTTGGTGTAATTTTGCACGGGTTGATGATGATAAACTGCTGACATGCCGTGCCCTATATATAGAGCAACAAGACTTGATCTCCAAGAATTCCTCAAGCACAAGGAATCCTTATTAAATCGGTAAAACCAAGTCCAAGTTGGATTTAACTTCCTCTCTTGGTCTTCAAGTAATCCTTATGCATTAAGGAATGACAAAACCATCTTGAACTTGGAAAACCTTCTCTCTTGGGCCGCACGGTCTCTTTCCTTGGTGACTTGGGAAATCTCACGGCATCTTCCATACATATCTCGGATTGTACTTCTCCTAGCTCAAGCAGGAACTCCTAGCTGCCGGCCACCTTTCCCTCATGAGTCAGGAAAACATTTCCTGGTCAACA
The DNA here is from genome assembly GCF_000184155.1 of Fragaria vesca subsp. vesca. Classification (NCBI taxonomy): domain Eukaryota; kingdom Viridiplantae; phylum Streptophyta; class Magnoliopsida; order Rosales; family Rosaceae; genus Fragaria; species Fragaria vesca. The sequence goes on from NC_020492.1 coordinate 2,377,633, forward strand.
CGGGTTTAGACTTTCCTGAAATAGAAATAAGAAAATTAGAAACTAGGAAAGAGAAAAGATGGAATCCTGATCAAGACAGGAATCCTGAGTAAACAAGGATTTCCAACAGTTAGCACAATTTCAACACCAAATTATTCAAATCCGAAAATACTATGTATTCTAACACTAAAACCTACATATTTCTACATTAAGCAATTATTCTACACTAAACACAAATATAAAGCTAAAACAACTAAATAGGAGTTAACAAAGGGTAAATGAAGGGTATAAACATATTAAGAACGTCACACTTTGTGCTCCTATCAGGTAAACACAGAGGAAATAGAGAATCAACATGCCAAAGTGGATGGAAAGGGTAAGGAAATGGTTGAATTTAACTTTGAGAATGGAGGAGGAGCTGAAGGAAATGTAGATGAGTTTGAGGATGCAATCTATGAACAAAATGCCGCAGAGACAGAAAGAATCTTGAAGAAGTTTTTCAATCAGGATAGGGATGGAGAAACTGAGGTATTTTCGAAGAGAATGAAACATAACAAAATGTGTACGCCGGAAGAACTTGAACAGTGGATAAAGCAGATGGAAAAGGAGGCCCTAATATATAACGGAATTGAGTATCAAAGCAGTGAAGACAAAGACGTTAACATTGTGGAGCACCGGCAGGATGGGTCTGCAATAGACACCTGCACCTCCTGCAAGAGGAATTTTGAGTACATAGAACAGCTATGTGAAGAAAAAAAAGAAGTGACCAAAAAATATAAGCAGTTGAAGGCAAAGCTGAAGAAGAAGGAAGAACATATTAAAAAGTTAAGGATAAAGTGCAGACAACTATGGCTACTGCAAAAGGGTTTAGAGGGTGCTAGGAGTGAGAAAGACACTGAGAGTGAAAAAGGTGGAGCTGGGAGTGAAAAATTGTTGTTGTAGAAGCTGCAGAGAGTGTGGCTAAGGTTGTTACTGAGGTGATTTTCTTTGTCTTGATTTACTTTGTTGTTATGTGTTCATTGAGAATTTAAAATTTTGAGACGTAGTTTGATTTGTCTAATGAATATGCAATTTTCTTGCTTAGAAGGAAATTTGTCGTTCCAAATGTGCAACTGCACAAGAAGCTGAGAAGGGTGCAGCTGCAAAAGATGACAAAGTAGCTGAAACTACCACAGCAAAGGCCACAGAAAAGGGCAAAGTTGAAAATGAAGCTCAACCTGCTACTTCCCCAAGGACGCGTTCAATAGTCAAGAGGATCAAAGGAAGGAGGGACCGAAAAGAGAAGA
>NC_020492.1:2378934-2382698 GCF_000184155.1 Fragaria vesca subsp. vesca
ATGGGGAAGAAGGGTATTTGGGTAAAATAGGTAATGACAGATGGCATGATGATATTAGTTTATCCTAATTTGTTAATATTTGTCCTTAAATGTGTAAGATATTGTGTAAATGATGTATTTGTAAGTTGAAATTTGATTAGTAACTAAACTGTAGTTTACTAAAAAATATATGATTAATTTAAGGATTAAATTCAGTTTGTCCCCTCGTACTTTAGGTCAATAATCAGTTTGGTCCTATATCTTTTTTTTTAATAACGTTGGTCCTTGTACTCTCAAACATCATCAACTAAGTTCAAAATTTTAAAATGGCTTCAAAAATAATATTATTTGCTGACTTGAAACTAACATGGGGATCCACATTTGAGCTTTTTAACCTACAAATAGGGCAAATAAACATTCTAACGATGAAAAAAAAATCATTTTTCAAGGACCAAACTCACCCATTTTTGCACTAAAATTCTAATTTTGGACTTAGATGATGTCATTTGAGAGTACAAGGACCAACGTTATTAAAAAAAAAGATATGAGACCAAATTGATTATTGACCTAAAGCACGAGGGGACAAACTGAATTTAATTTTAATTTAATTAGGTATGTATACGTGCATGAGAAATTCTTCGGTGCGACAGACGCACCACATCACCTGTGCGACCGCCCACTGAAAATGCGCCACGTGTGATTATTTTCACCCACCTCAGTGTAGCTGAAAAGAGAAAAAAAATGGAAATCAGAAGGGTGCTGCTAGATGTACCCAGCAAAATACTAAGAGACCCAGCAAATTTTATACACCCAACAAATTTATAAAATTTCTAAGTAGACCCAGCAACCTTCCAATAATACCCTTTCTTTGTTAAACCCAGCAAAACTCATGAATAAATTCACACCCAGTAAAATTCTTCTCAGACTCTTCTCAGAAAGGATGCAGGTTTCTCACTAGTTTATGTGCAGGCTCTTCGCCAACAGCTTGATCATATGCAGGCACATGAGGTAGGTTGCCTTTTCTATATTGCCTGTTATAACATTACTCTTTTTTCTTTTTTTTGGCATAGCTAATTTATATTCATTTTCAGGTTGTATGGGATCCTTACTGTGGTCATAGGGATTCTCATCCATTATTAGATATTTCATTCTATACAAGGATACTAAAGTGTTTGGATATTGTTGAACCATATTATCCAGATAGGGTTCTGAGACAATTTGGTCGAGTTCAAACGATTCCTCGCAATCCATATACCCTTTCTCGTGTTCAATGAGTTTCTGATTCCAAATCATACAAGGTTGTGTACCAGTACTTTGATGGGTTGTGGCAACAATGGCGAGATCATGTGTTGGCTGATGCCAACCGAAGTACTCCGGTTAAGTTTGCATATGACTGCACTTCAGAATACTTATCGTGGTACCAAAACATCACACATCCCTATGTTCAACATCCTGATCGGTCGGACGAACTACAGAACGAATACATACAGATGTGGTTTATTTATTTTCAATCATATTCAAAATGAACATACCTTATTAGAAGCATTTGAAACCATAATTGCACTCCCAACTTCATCAATATTTAGATATTAAACTCTTGAAGCATAACAATATAGTGAAATGGGAAACGTCGTTTAAGGTTTTGTTGGAACGAACAATGTGTTTACGTTAAACTTAAACTGCTGGGTACATTTAGAAATTACTAACTAAAAGAATTTTAAAATTTTAGGTTTCTTTTGCTATTATCTTAATAATAATGACTACAAATGTCATTTCAGATGGGGATAAAATTGTCTTTTCAGTAAAGTTTGTTTTGTTGGGTCTACTTAGTATTCTGCTAGGTACATCCAGCAGCACCCAATCGGAAAGATCATATTCCGATCATGCCAACACCAAACCCAAAGTCCTCTCCCTTCTCCCATCCACCTCAATCCCATCCCCAAGCTCCGCTGACCCTTCTGCGTTTCCAGCACCACCAAATCCCATCCCCCTCCCCTCTCAGATTTCTCTCTCTCTCTCTCTCTCTACTAAAGTTTCTAACTCGCTGAGCGACACCGATTCCCAATCCGGGCCAAGGAGCCCGCCCCGGAACCTCAAGCCATGTCTCCGGATCTGGCCCGCTCCACGACGACGGCTCCGATTAATACTCCCTCACGAATGCGAAATCGATCATCACCTCTATCATCAACGCTGCCGCGTGGGGAGTGCTAAAGATCACTGATTGCCGTAGATTGCATCTAGAAGCTATCACGGCGAGGCGGAGCTTAGGGTGGGATTGAGGTGGATGAGAGAAGGGAGAGGACCTGGGTATGGTGTTGGCTTTGATCGGAGAGTAGAGACTTTCCGATTTCCTTTTTTTTTTTTTTCTCTTTTCAACTATGCTGAGTGGACCAAAATACTCACACGTGGCAGATTTTCAGTGGATGGTCGCACAGGTGAGGTGGTGCGGCTGTCGCAGGGAAGAATTCCTCTACGTGCATATACTTACTGGTGACTCATTGGTGATAGACTTGACACTTCCAGTTCCACCAGGAACAGCTCTGTGGAAAATATGTTTCAACTTTCAACATACAAATTTAGGGCTGTTATTCCCTAATCTATCACAAACAGAATAAACATGTACAATTGTAGCTGTCAAAGATTGTAATGACCTCGGTCGACAATATATGTACAATGTAATACAAAACTAACGCCCTAGCCTCTTTCAAAAATTCTTCTATGCACCAAGGTGTAAGTGAATCGAGCAACTAATATGCACTATTTTGATCCGGTCATCTACATTGCACTACATGCATATATACTAATACCGTTAACAAAATTGAAACCGAAAAAAAAATTATCCCAAGTGTTTCCAACTAAGGAGGTGAGAACACTAGGTCGAAGAATATGTACTCTTATTATGAGTGTTTAATTTGATTGAATCAAAAATGAAATTAAAATGAATGAATTTAGGGTCTCTAGTCTTTATTCGATCTTCCCATGTGTATATTTGAGCACTTACACATTTATGGTGCAAGTACACCTTGGTGCGTAGAATCCGCTTCGAACCTCTTTTGCCTGCAGTTTCATCCATCATCTAACGCGACCGGACCCCAAAATTCTTAAGCTACGTGTGTGCTTGTGTACGTATGAAGGCAACATATATAGCAAACTAATAATCATTCTCTCTAGTACACATGCATATATTTGGAATGTATACTCATTTCCCAGCCCCAAACCCAAATTCGAGTCACTAGCTATTAAGATATAAATCTCATATCGGGAAAATAGGACATTGCATATGGTTTATAAGGGTTTGGGCCAATCCACCCATTACCAATTAGTTTTGGATGTGAACCTCAGACTAATTTATATCACTAGTCATAAGAAAATTAAGGCCTAATACAAAGACGTACACGTGTAATCGATTGGAATCTGTCCGAACCTAAGATTATCCCGGCCAGTTAATGCTTGTAGCATACTCTTCATATCAGTATTCATTCTGCATTTTCGGATAGAAATAAATATAAACTAACTGAAATTATTACACGAAAGTGGCTTACAAGCTACACTACCAGGACAAGCACTTTAGCCGACGAAAATTCTTCGTCGGCCTGTCAGCTTATTTCGTTGGCTAAGATCTTAGCCGACGAAGGTTCGTCGGCTAAGATTTCGTCGGGAAAAGCTCGTCTGTGGTGACTTTAGCCGACGACACACGCATAAGTCGTCGGCTATAATCCATACTTTAGCCGACGACATTATTTCGTCGGCTATAGTTCAGACTTTAGCCGACGACATAATTTCGT
>NC_020492.1:2382798-2386562 GCF_000184155.1 Fragaria vesca subsp. vesca
ATATTCATCATCCACATTCCTCCAATCATCAAAGATAATGGGACCGTCGTACGTGCTAAGACTCCAATGTACGATTGCATATCTTTTGCATTTGGTCCTACTGGTGTCCCATGGTCATCACACTCTATGGGAAGTTGAATCCCTCTGATCAGCCTTTTCGTTACTCTTGCCATTGTCACCATTTGTCTAGTTAGCAGCCGCAGACCCCCAGTAATATTGGGGTTTTCTTTCTTATTTGGTTGTTCTTTCTTCTTTTTCGACTTGGCATTCCTTGAAACAGAAGTAGACTGGGACTTGGCCTTTCTGGAATACCTGACCTTCCTTGGGGCTGACACAGTTTTCTCACTTGGAATCACATTCAGCTCAGCCTGACTAGTAGTAGCATTCATCATTTTAGAAGCCGTGGCTGTTGCTCCCGAGGCTGCATCCCTTTTCATCTGCTGCACAGCCTTGATTCATCTCGCAATATCTGCTGCATTCTTCTGTCCAGCACTCATGATTGCTGGAGCACCATCCGAAGCTATAATCGGCTTCATATGCACAGCCTTAATTCTTAAAGCGATAGTTTCAGTAGTTGCAGCTTTCCGCTTAGCATTCTTTGAACGTTCAGACATTGATGCTTTCCTTGATAGTGCCATTACCTAAAACGCAATTTGAAAAGAGCGATCAAGAAGCATACTATGCTGAAACAACCAAATAAGAAAACAAAGGCAGTCTACCGAGGTAAATAAAGTAAATATGTCCAAAACAAAAACACACAATACATAATGTATCACTTTTCATAATTGGCCAATAATCGATCTTATCATTAAATGAAAATATTTTTCAACACATACATAACATCTAACGCCAAAAACCAGCCATTGAATTGAAACTGTTGTTCTAATAACTTCAATCATAAGAACATGACAACCCTATTAGCTAGCATTCCATTCATTGCCATCATGATGAGGCAAGCTATCATTGCCTTCATTGACAGGAGGCAAACTACTATTATCAACCCATATTCCTTCATCACCATCTCGCATATGTCTACTAGGGTTATTCTCAGCTACATCATCAAAGGTGTCAACTGATGGCATTGTTGGAATAAACGGTTGTTCCTCCTTTAAGTCATCATCCTCATCGTCATCGTCAATCCCACGGTAGTCTTTATTCGGGCACCTCACTACAACTGACCATTCAGCATCTAGGGGGTCTTCAATGTAAAATATTTGTTTCACATGTGTGGCTAACACAAAAGGATCATTCAAATACCCTAACCTATTCAGTTTCACCAACGTAAACCCAAGTTCGTCTACTTTGACGCCCCTAGTACTCTCTACCCAATCACAGTAGAACACTGGAACCCTAAACTTATAGTAGTCAACCTCCCATATACTTTTAATAACGCCATAGAAGTCCATAACACCGTCAGATGGATTTTGATCCCTCGCACTTGCAACTTGCATAGCATTGGCAAGTAATGTAACACCATTATTCTGAAATGAATGGACGTTGTCTCTCTCTTTGGTGTTGAAGTCAACTCCATTGACATGGTAAGCAGCATAAGTTGGCACTACATTTTTTGGGCCGGTAGCCAACCACCTTACTGTTTGTGAAACATTATTAGGTTTTAACCTCAATTGATTTACAACCTGCCAAAAAAAATAAGCTACATTAAAATAAGAGGAAGCCTAACAATAGTATTTCGTCTTTTTAATCTAAAACAAACATTTGTACCATTAAAGAGTATTGGAATGCACATACCCTTTCCATTAACTAGTCTGGAAATGTTTCATTCTCTTTTTCCCTCATCCACTTCTTGTTCTTCACGTGATTTAGGTAAATTAACTTCAAGTATTCCTTGTGCTCCCTAGGAACCAATCACAATAAAACATGGTTATTAGTTCAGTGATAAATGATAAGGTTAAAGAGCATTAAAAAAGATAGAAAATCAGTAATGTGAAGATGTATATATATACACTTACTTAAAGTATGGCTGGACATCTTGAGTATTTTGTAACACACAAAGGTGGGCAAGGTGCATCTGCTTTCCATAAACAGATACCATGGTTGGCCGTGACAAGGGTCTGCTCTATTTGTAGTGTCCAGCTATGCTTGTAAATGGAATTCCCACAGTGGTACCACTTTGAGAAAGGACACGGTCTTCCAAAAACTCAATAGCTTCTTCGACAATGTACTTCTCAGCTATGCACCCCTCAAGAAAATGTCGATTTTTCACATACCCTTTGAACACTTTCATGTACCTCTCAAATGGGTACATCCATCGGAAAAACACTGGACCACACCATTCAACTTCTCTAACAAGATGGAGTGTTAGATGAATCATTACATCGAAAAATGAAGGTGGGAAGAACTTTTCCAGTAAACAAACCGTATCAACCAGATCTACTTGCATTTGCTTAAGTCTAGAAACATCTATGACTTTGCTACAAATTGCCTTAAAGAAAAGGCAAAACCGAATAATGGCATACCTAACAGGCTTCTCTAAAACTGATCTCAATGCAACCGGGAGAAAGTACTGCATCACTGTGTGGCAGTCATGTGACTTAAGACCAGCCAATTTTAAATATGCCATCGAGACTAGGTTCCTAATATTAGAGGAAAAGCCTGTAGGAACTGACATGCCAAAAAAGGACCCGCACACTATTTTCTTCTCCTTATGCAGCAAGTTCCAACTACCCAAAGGCAATTTGTTCTTTTTCTCACCAGCTACCACTTTTACATCAGTTTTGATGCCCATATCGACCATGTCCAAACGGGTATTCACTCCATCCTTGGTCTTCCCAGGAATATTCAAGAGGGTACCAATTATGGCATCGCAACAATTCTTCTCAATGTGCATGACATCAAGAATATGGCGTACTGGAATATATTTCCAATAATCAAGTTCAAAGAAGACACTCTTTTTTCCAGCAAGGTCTTGGTTGGTCAGGTGATCGCTTGGCAGGCTTTTTAGCTTTACCAAACTCACGAGGCAAACCTTCAACCCTTGCCAACACCTCTTCTCCAGTTAATGGTTCAGGGGCAACATCCTTCTCAATAGTGTTGTCGAATGCAGCAGCATGCCTTCTGTATGGATGATGTCTTTCTGTCCATCGGCGACTCCTCAAAAACACCATTTTCTTGCTACGTTTCAGCCTGTAGGGTTTGGTTTTATCAACACAAACAGGACGAGCATTATATCCTTTGGTGACACTACCCGAGAGGTTTCCATACGCAGGCAAGTCATTTATGGTCCAAAATAGGACACCCCTCAGTGTAAAATATTCTCCTCTTATAGCATCATACACACCGAAAATACCCAGCTACATTAACTTCAGATCATCTATTAACGGTTGTAGATAGACATTGATATCTTTCCCGGGCTGTTTCGGTCCTGATATTAACAAAGACAGCATCAGGAACTTCCTCTTCATGCATAACCAAGGAGGAAGATTATAAATGACCAGAATAACCGGCCAACAAGAGTATTTGCTGCTTAAAGCAGCGTGAGGATTGAATCCATCGGAAGAAAGGGCTAAGCGAAGGTTCCTATTTTCTTTCCCAAATTCTGGCCACTTTGTGTCGATCAATTTCCAGGTTGGTGAATCAGCTAGATGCCGCATCATGGCATCTTTTTTCCTATCGGCATGCCAAGTCAAGGCCTTCGCTGTCTTTGGTGACTGGAACATCCTTTTGAATCTCGGTATTATAGGGAAGTACCACAAAAACCTTTGACAGGAACCCTGTCCCCTCACAGCTCCATTCTTCCAATCTTA
>NC_020492.1:2402744-2420825 GCF_000184155.1 Fragaria vesca subsp. vesca
TTTTTCTTCTCCCGTTTTCTTTTCTCAGATGAGCTGCTGTCCAGATCTGCGAATATAAAGAACTTTAGCCGACGAAAATATAATTTAGCCGACGAAGGAAAATTTCGTCGGCTAAAGTATACTTTAGCCGACGAAAAATTGTTTCGTCGGCCTGTTTTTTTTTTTCGTCGGCTAAAGTCTTTCTTCTGGTAGTGTCTTAACCATTCAAGGTTCAGAAAATAACCAAATCTGTAACTCAACTCAAATTAGAACTTACCCCAATTTGATACCTCATAATGTGATCACCAATTCACAATAAAGACTTATTAATCTGAATATAAGCCATATATATATAAGGCTGGTCTCAACACCCATATATAATTCACTTGCTTCCAATACATGGAAAACCTAGTATTGCATCTCTTTACTTCAAACAGACCTTGTCTCTTTTAAAATAGGATATCAATTACACCTTTCAAACTAAGGTAGTTTCTTCTTGTCAATGCAACGTATTCCCACTTGATAATAATCATACCAATACCAATTGATCAATACTTACAGTAGCCTAGTAATATATAATTGAATTAAATTCAGTTTACCCCCTTGTGGTTTGGGGGTGACTTCATGTTAGTCCCTACACTTTTATTTTCATCAGTTTACCCCTTGAACTCTTCAATTTCTGTCTACCGTGCCCAAATTCTCATATTCCGTTTGAATTGACCTTTAGTTATCAACAGTTAAGGTTCGATTTGGACATATAAGGTCCGATTTGCCCAAATTCTAGATACTAGCCTCACAGTTATGGTTAAAATTATCAGTAGTTAACGTCCGATTTGGACAGAATATAGGACATTTGGTCACGCTCGAGGAAAATTCAAAAGTTTGAGAGGTAAACTGATGAAATTGAAAGTATAGGGATTAACATGAAGTTACTCCCAAACTTCATGGGGTAAACTGAATTTAATTCTATATAATTTTACCAAAGTATACTCATGCCACATATACTTAAATCCAAACAATAATTATCCAAAGTGGTCCGTCTTACCTTATGTATTCCTTATTTGTAAATTATTCTTCTTGCTGCGTTGTTGGACCAAGCAAGCGAACATCTTTAATCTGCTTTCATCGAACAGATATACGAATCATCATGACTAACAAGACTTGGGAGTATTGAACTCATCAATTTTTGGTGAAAGAATCTTACCTTAAATAGTTATCAAACCATCGATTGGATATTCTTCCATTTCTGTATTGTAATCATGTATACTGGACTTCTTCCTTCCTGTTTCAATAAACCAAAATCACTACTCAAGCCACTATCATAATCTTCTATACAAATCCAATTGAGTCAGTCTGATAGAACCTTACCCTTAATTTTCAGTTCCCCCACTTCTTTCTTAGCTCAGTTAGTTTCCATCGCCTTCCATTCTTCTTTCCTTGGAACCCAAGCTCGTCTCCATCGTCACCGACAATCAAATTATCAAACAACCATCAAAACCCAATCTGTCATCAAACCGAAATCCAAAATCAACAGGTTCTTGGGATTTTACCTCACAAGGACAATAGAAAGAGGATGAAGACCACGCTGTGGATTTCCATAACTCAACTCGTTGACGATGCATGTAACTCGTTCACTCATCTCCGTCGCCGTCGAGCTTATAAGATTTTTATTTTTTTTTGGACGAGCTTATAAGATTGGCTTCAAAGTTAGATCGGAGAGCAGTAGCCTTGTCGACTTGATAATAATTAGTTGGGGATGTTACAAGTTACTATCCATCAGAGAGACCAGCAAAGACAAAGAGAGGATAAGAACGGGAGAGACAGAGCAGATGCAAAAAGGTTCGATCAAGTTCTAGACAAGTTTTAAAGAATTATTGCCATCTCTCCAAAAAAAACTCTCTATCCTTTTTTCTCTATGCTGTTTTGAGAGTACTTTGTTCTTCCTCACCCTTGTGGTGATTCTTCACTCTTTGTAGTGATTTCTCATCTTTGTGGTGATGTCCCTAAGTCTGATCTCAGTTTTCTTGCTTTGCTTTTGTTTCTTATTTCTCTTTTCTAGCTTGAATCCATGCCCAATTTCTATCTCCAAAATCGAATCTTCCACCCATCTTCTCTCCCAACTTTCTCCGTCCAGATCTCCGGTCTCAAATCTATCCTCGTCCATGCTTCTTCAGTACGACAACTTCGAATTTGCTACCTCTACTCCTAAACGCGATTCGTCGTGTATCAAGTGGAAGGTGTGTAGAGCTTTGACTCGGGTGCATGCACCACCTCTTTCCTTGTTCTTGGTTCTTGATGTTTTGGGTTCTTTTACCTCTTTGTTCCTTGAGTGGTGATTGCAGAATAGAAGTGGTGGTGTTGATAAGTTTATGGGTAATGATAGATCCATGATTGGATTGATGGATTCTTCACACGTTTTTTGGTTCTTCGTTTTTGGGAGGTTTTGGCTCGGATTCTTGCTATCAGGTCTCTCGACGAGTCGTCTTTTTGGCTCAAGATGGAGTGCGACGACAACTTAGGTCATCTTTGTCAATGACTCCTTCCCGGCGGCCGGAGAGGATGTGTGTGCTAGAGCTAGGGTTCTTAACTTTTTAGTTTTGTTATTGGATCTAGCTATGTGTTTGGGCTTTTTCATCAAGCCTTGTAATTTCTACTTTAATGGACCCAATAAGTTAGGATTAAATGGAAATGGGCTTTGAACTTTTTCAGGTATAAAAAAGTTGAAAGCATATTTCTATTTATTCCAACTTATTAGGTTTTCTATTGTAATTTTTATGAATTAATGAAATTCCCAATTGTCCAAAAAAAAAAAGTTCTAGACAAGTTCCTCAATTTAACTTTATTAAATTTCTAACCAAACTGGGTTGGGCTTTTTCAAGCCTTCTCCATAAAGCCCAATATCAAACTCAAAATTTTTGAGTACAATACAATACTCTAGCAACATTAGTACGTCCACAAATAAAAACCGTCTGCTAAAGTTTATCAGGACTTCATTTTACATAGCCATAACTTTACGGGGTCTCACAACCCCGTTACTACAACTACTACTTTCGCATTCGCGCGGTGGCATGCCCTTAATGATTAAACGAGATTTTGCATACCCAAACTTACTAGTGTGGCCAAAACATTCTCTAAACAATGTTAGTCTTAGTCATAAGCCTGTAAGAAGAACCACAACCATACTTCGGTCATCAATTGTGTTATTGGGTAATGCAAGACTCTCTAGTGTCTGATATCAATTATTCCATCACTTCGATTTGAACAATAGATTTTAAAGAAGCAAATTTTGTGGCTAATGCTTTTGTGGATCTAGGTCAGTAACTTTGGTCAAGGATCCAATGTACGTGTTGATTGAAAAGAGCAAACACATTGAGGTACACAATGTATCAAAAAATCAAAGAATTTTGGAGAAAATTATTATGTGGTATTACACGTGTTTGGACCACTATATTACAATACCACATGGTAATCCACAATGTCATTGATATAATTCCCACATTTTTTTTCTCTAAAAGAAAATTGCTTCACACATACAATATCATATGTGCATGATATATATCGCAATATCATCAAAAAAGTGGTGATCAAACATAATCTCAATAAGAACGGATCAAATTTAAGAAACAAAAACGTATAAGACAAGAAAGATGCAGTTAATTTATCACAAACACCAGTTACATATTGACAAAATTCTACCACAAAAGAGAGAAATGTGCTCTATATTCGACATTTGTTCACTACTTGAAATGCGGTAGTTATTTCCTCTTCCAATCATTATATAACCAAACCTTGAACATGACCAAGTAAAGATTTAACTGCCTTCGCAATTGTTTGTGCAAATACAGAATGGCTTTGAAACTCGCTGCAAAACTCTCTAAATTTCTTATATTGAAAAGAATATCTGATCGTCCTAGAGTGTTTGTCACTTCGGCCACAAAACCCTTATTGCAAGTTAGCTCTCTAAATTCCTTGATAATATTTTGCATATATGGTTGAATCTTGAATGCTATAGCAATTGTGAATAGTTTCGAATATTTTGACAATATTTTCAGTTGGCAGGCACGATTTCTTACTTGTTAGCGAAATACATTATGAATGCCTAATTAGACCAGGAATTTCAAAACAAATGATTCATTTTCAGAAATTAAGTTCCACATTATGTTGGTAGATAATGTTTGCTCAACGAATTCTTGATGGTAAATTAATTTATCATAGTCGAAGAAGGAGGATGATGCAGCTGACAAGACAAAAGAAGCAGCAGATGCAGTTAAAGATGGAGCTAAAGAAGTGAGAGAGACTTGTGAATTCATGAGGGACACCGTAGAAACCACTGCCAAAACCGTAAGATACTCATACTTTTGATATTGGTAGGATTAATTTTCCCTTTGATGTGGTAAGGGAAAAATTTTAATTAAATTTTAGCAAGCTTCTTTGTTGCTAGGTGATGATATGATTTAGGATCGAGTCAATCTACTGTAAGTTATCATTTAGAAGATATCGATCTTTCGTATATGGTACTCCGCAGCATCAGCATGGAATCTTAAAACACCCATAACTTTATGTTGCACAATTGCTCGTATTGAACACTTGCATTAGTAGCAGCTATGCACATGCAACTATTTTGTTGAAAATTAACTTGTGAGTGTGTTTTTGGGAGATTAGATGGGCAAAGCGACCAAACAGGCGACAGAGAAAGTAACAGAAACAGCAGAAACAATCACAGATAAAACAAAGGGAACTGTCTCAGGCGCATGGGGGATGGCCAAGAATACTACTGAGATTATCAAGGACAAAGTAATGGGCAAGTAAACATCAACCACCGAACACCAGCAACTAATAAGTTCATTCATGTAACCAATATTTCCTTCTATTCACGTTGATTTATTTGTTTTGATTAAAAAGAATGTGAGTGATATTATTGCACAATAGCATTACAATTACAGTTTACAAATTTACAGTACTTGAAAGTATTTTGCTAACTTGCATTAGTTGCATGTTAATGTTATCTTAATCTTTGCTCTTACTCGATCTTTTTTTTGTAACTTTGAGATCGAGGAACTTCGACATCATCATTTGTAGTTTTTCTTTTTTCTTTTTTTCATGACTAACAGCTAGCTACATGCAGAGCTTCTATGTAATTTATAACTGCATTAGTATAAAGATCTAGGCCGGAAGCTATCTAGATCCGCTTCACCCTGTGTTTGACACAATCTTAATTATTTTTCTTCTTAATTTCTTTAATATATTTGCCGAGACTTCGAGAGAAACTTCATCGTCCAAGTATTACCAGGTACACTCTTTGGGAAAAAAAAGTATCATCACATACTCCTGTGACATCTTAATTATCTTTGTTTGTTTTTTTTTTTTTGGATAATAGTATGTACTATAATTTTTGAAGTAGTTCTTTTATTAATAAGAGGCAGTGTTCCAACTTCCAATTAGTCCCCAAATTTCAATACTGTACAAAAATATATGTTTAGCTAGCTAATATGTATGGAAAATCAGCTAGCCCTTAAGAGCAGGGATGGAGCTAGCAGAAAGCACAGACATATGGTTTAAACCATAAAAGGGTGTATCTGTAGCAACCTTATACAAACACCAAAGAGTATCTCTTTACTATTAATTCAAAGTATGAATTGCGCATTCTAAGCTTGAAACCTTTCAAACCTCGGCACAAAAGGTGTTAAAATTTAGTTAATGTTTGTGAATTGTGATGTAACAATCTTTATACAAGTATACCTCACCTCAAATAATTGTTGATTAAGTATTGGGAAAAAGACCAGCTCACTTCTTTCATTTGTCACATTCCATAACTAGAAGAGAAAATAACAAAAACAAGGATTTTCATTGTGACAACTCGAAAATAGTCGCAAAAACTTAACAAATACGATGAAATTTCATTTGTCGCACATAAGCTCATTGACGACAACCAATTTATCGCACAAAGTAAGTATTCATGACAAACTAACAGTTTTGTCGCCTATATGACATTATATAATACACTTAATGCCTTACAAAACGTCAATCATGCGACAATTTTGGGGAAAATACCCATTTAGTACTAATTCAAACCCCTCATTTCTCATTCCAATGATAATCTTTTACATTAGTCCATTTCAATATAAGGTAACATTTTTTATGTCCAAATGCACAAATCTTTATGCCCAAATACACAAATCTTTGCTAAAGTCTTAACAAACCATATTATTTTAAGACTATTTTATCCTCGCCCCTTAAACATGCATAGAGAGAAAGTGAAAGAGAGAGAATAATTGGCCAGAACCTCATCGGACTCCGGTCACCGGCCGCCGGACTCTGGTCACCGGTTGCAGGACTCCGGTCAACGGCTGCCGAATTCCGGTCACCGGTAACTCGGTTACTGTTGGTGCGGAAAAATTCGGGTAGAAGATTTCCTCACTAACCAATCTTAACTGGAGCGGGAATGAAAGCTTCTTCTCCTTTTGATTATGGATATGAAAATGGACCAAAAATTCACCAGCGAAAATGTCTCTCCCAATCTAAAATCTCCAAAATGTATTATATGGTGCTCTCCGACTCACCTTTCTTTTTTTCTTCCTCTTTTCAGATCCTCTTCCAGTCATATTTATAGCCATCACTCCTTGACCCTTAATGTTGAGCACGAGTGGATCCACGACTTCGTATTATGGATATCATGGAAAAGCTCCACTACCCTTTCTTCCTATTGTCTCGTTCTATTTCACTTTGTCGTCAACTTGCCGCATCTCCCTCTCATGCGACTTGATTTGACCGACACCCTATCCGGCCACAACCTGACTTGATCGTTGCACGATCCACGTCTGCATGATTTTCCTTCAACGTGACCAACTTCCACTAAATCACGTTCTTCCAACGCCGCTCCATAATTTCCTTCGTTGCCACGTTCTCCTTCACCTTGACTGGATCAACATGCTGCTCGAGCCTATTCATCCCCAACCAAATTCGTCCCTTACCCATTTCATTCTCCTCACGACCCATTTACTTACAACCTAATTTGTTCACCATGCGATTCGATCACGGCCCAATCCATTCGTGGACGGGTTGGGACCCAAAACTTCTTGGGGCCATACCGGATTTGGCCGCGACCAGATTGATCACGAGATGATTTTACTCAAAGTTTGACTTTTCATGTATAAAGGGATGTTTATTTGTATTTAAATCTTACGGTGAAAATATTTGCACCCACAATCCCCTTTTTTCTTTCTCCAGGAGTTCCGAGTGGAGGAAGAAAAAAATACATTTTAACCCTCTTGCCTCTAAGGTCTAAGTTTTCCTGAAGCTTCTCTTCAAATTCCTATTCCTGTAACCTTTGCCAACATGAACTCTTTTATCCTTCAGTCCCGTGACTACTTTTCTTGTAGCGTTGACAATTTGGTTTGACTATATTTTTTATTAATTTGAAGTTCTCTCGTAACCTAATTAATTCAGATTTCTCTTGTCTCGGACAAAGAGGAACTCTGACACCTTTTCAACTACTGTCCCTCTTCTTACACGCCTCCCTCCTTTATTTTCCTCTCACTTCATCGTTTCTCTCCCCTCTTTATTTTATTTATTGACATAAGAACTTCAACTCATTACCTTGCTCCTCTTTGCTTCCCCATGGCAATGCTCTTCAGGTCTTTTGCTGCTACTTGTTAATTCCAAGGTTTGCATCGACCGCCCTTCATCGTTCTCTGTTTGTTCCCGGAATTCATTGCAAAAATGTCCATGGTTTTTTAACTGATAAGGCTTTAACGATGATTTTTGGAGATCTTATCCTTCTCTGTTTTCTTAACGTGCTCCCAATCTCCTGTCATTTGGCCTAATCTGCTCCGACCGAAACCCACTTACCTGAACGAACTGCAAAATTTTTGGACTCCTAAATTTTCAGGTGATTTCCTTTCCTTTTCATGTTCTTTTACGTATTCTTTTACCTTCTATTTCGTTTTTTACTCATATGAATCTGGTATTGCTGCAATAGACTTTAATATTCGAGTATTTTAACATTCAGCTTTGTTGTGCCTACCTGTTCCATTTCGTGATTTTGAATTTCTACTGACGCTTTCCCACAAGATTTTCCCTGCTTCTAATACCTTGATCCTTCAAAATTGCACAGCTAAACGTTTCTATTGCTTTATAAAGGTCTTCAACCTTCTAAATAGAGACGAATTTGGTAGGGGATAAAAAAAAATAAAAAAAATAAAAAAAAAGCCTAAGCTTGGCAGTCGAACTCTAATACACATGCATATCTTGCTTTTATTAATGGCGCTAATTTTACGATTCTCAATTTCCTTTAGGGCCAGTTGCACTCTTTCCACCCTTTGCTCAGACTTCTCCCCCCCTAATCGTTATGCCAAGGAAATCTTCGCTAGACAGCACCATGGAGGTAGATTTTATGACTGAACTTCCCATTTGGTCGCCTAGAAAGTTTCAAATTCAAAGGATTAGGGAGCATATTGTTGACTCTGACCAAGTGACGATTTGCGCTGTCCCTGATGGTGCAAACGTCTTCTCCGGCAAGGGCATCCCGAGCGACGCCCTTGTGCTTTCTTCTCACCACCTTCGATTCCTTAGATTCCCACTTCATCCTGTGTTCCAAATTTTGTGGCGCATTCTGGGTGTACACCCAATGCAGCTTAACCCCAACTCCTACCTACTTCTTGCTGCCTGGCTTGCTATGGGTAGAAAATGGGAAGTGCCATTTGGAATCGGTGATTTCTTTTTCTGTCATCGATTGGTGCATATTGTCGAATCAGACTCTTTTTTCAACTTCTGTTCACGGCCACTTAGGGGGGTATTTGGAGAGAGGGGAAACAATTTCTCTGGATGGAAAAACGAACCGATTATGGTTCGTGGTGAATGGGCCGCACCCGAAATCCCAACAAATATCCCTAAAGCCTTCTCCACTGGTGTGCTTCTCTCTTTACTTTGTCTTCACCTCACAGCAATTCTGATTCTAATTTTTTAGGATTTTACTTTTCTATTTGCAGCTTATGCTTCAACTTCTGTGGACGGCCTTCTTTAGGAATCTCGCACTGTGTGGATAAAGGAAAACGTGTTACGCCGGAAGTGGTGTGTTGCTCAATTTGCCTCTAAAGCGGTTCTTGAGGATCTTTCCAAGCTTCGTACTGGAGCGATTTACTCCACTTGCTTTCAGTCTCTCGACAGTAATCTATCAGGAGACGCGCTGCTCAAACATGTTATTACGCTAGAGCGTCAATTCTTACTTTCTGATCGTACTCCCACTTTGTTTGCGGCAAGCCTCGAAGTCGAAGTAAGTTTAGAAAAGCAGGAGGAGGGCGGAATGGACGTTCGGCGCATCAAGGCGCCTGCACCTCAAGGTAGGAAGTTCAAAAAAACGAAACTGACCGTGGCCGTTGTCGAGAGTCCTCGCGGTGAGAATGCTTTCAATGGAGATGGGCCTAGCAACGTCAATAAAGAAAACACGACAATGTTTCCTTTGCCTTCGTCCAACTTAGGTGACTTCTCAAACGCATTGTCCAACGATTGCTCGTCAAACTTGATAAGCGGAGCTGATTTTGAAGCTTGCCCTTTGGCGTTGTCGTCAAACTTAAAGCCCCTTATGCAGCTCGCCTTCCAAAAAGGTGACGGTTCTTATGTTTTGGAAGGGGATCCTATTGCCTTCAACAGAGATTCATGTTTAGCGGTGCACAAACTCTGGCCATGAACGATTCTGATCGAGCAAAGATTAATGGAATCAGTGTCAAAGACATGGCAGCTTATATTGCCTTAGCCCTACAAACGGTAACATCTCCCTTTTTATTTCCTTTAATCAATATTTTGAGTTGTTCTAATCTTCTCTCTTTCTTCTTCTTCTTCTTCTTTCTTTTTTTTTTTTAACAGTCATCTTCAATGGTGCAACAACTTGTCATGAGAACGGATGCCTCCGAGATCTCTATGTGGGGAAGAGTGAAAGATGCTGAGCGGAAAGCCGAAAAGAATGCCATCATGGTTGAAGGAGTTGCGCAAGGCTCTCGAAAACAAGTGTCAGGTGTTGGAAACTTGCGACAAAGAGATATGTGAATTGAAGAACAAATTGGAGAATGAAGTCACTAATAGGGCAATGGAATTCGATCTAAACCAAAGTGAGATCCTTAAAAGCTCGTGCAAATATTATCGTCTAGGTTGGGTTCAAGGCCAACAGAGTGAGGGTGATCGGATTTTCGATGACCCCGATGCGTTTGACCGTGACATGAAACTAGACCACTCAGAATACGACTGGATTCTTGGCATGCATCCGTCTGACAAACCTGAAGACGAAGTTGACAGTGCCGTGGTTTGATTCTTCGCATAAATGGGTGTTCTTAGTAATGTTTAATAGTTGCCCATTTTCTCTTTTGTAGTTGGAAGCAATTATGGACTTCAGCTTTCTTGTTCTGAGGACTCAACCTTTTCTATCTTCTTTATAGTTCTTTTCGGTTTACCTATCTACCACGAGGAATTTTGGTTGCAATCCAAGTGATTGTAACAGACCTCTTAATCTATAAGTTGATTATTTGAAAACTTCTCCTCTTCTTGTTTAAAATAGATGAGTGAATATTTAAAATTGATACGGTAACAGGATAAGTGCCGGTCGTTCTTTGATTGTTCATGTTTAGAATTAAGGGATGAAAACCGGGTATATCTCAAACTCTGTAGATGATTCAGGACTGCCTTACAAATAAATGTTTAAAATATTGTTACATATGAATTCGGCAAAAAACTATACTTCCAGATAAGACGATATCTAATATTTGAATTTGAAATTAAGGTTGCTTACCGATTCCCTCTCACTCCGACCATGACAAAGCTGCAGTTACTGCTGCCCGAGTATTACAGGTTTTTTAATAATAATGTAGATTCGGGTTGCAAAATCTCGTCAGTACGGGGATAAACCGATATTGAGAACTTTGAATCACTATATTTTGGACTTCAAATCGCGTAGAGTTTGTTGCTGAATCGCTTTAATCAGGACTATGAAATTATTTCCTGTCTCTTGGACTGCGATATCTTTTACTGTCTCTTGGACTGCGATTTCTTTTACTGTCTCTTGGACTGCAATTTCTTTTACTGTCTCTTGGACTGCGATATCTTTTACTGTCTCTTGGACTGCGATTTCTTTTACTGTCTCTTGGACTGCGATTAATAAAGTAGAGGGATGTTTTGTTCAAAGGATTTTTATTACATATGCGAATACTTCAACAATACTTGAATGAAATGCGAAGGGACATGATCGGTGATCGCTATGAGCATCGATATAGTCCCCTACTAAAAGTTAAAACAACAAACAAAACAACAAAGTTCATGAAGCGGAGTTGGTGTTCGCTAAGAACATCAATCACGCTGTTTATTTCAAGCTAAAAATGACTGAAATGTAAAGAGATAAAACCTACTTGTTGGCAAATGTCAACCTTTCCTGATTACGCCTCACTAAGCATAGTGCCTTCGTAGGTGGATCGCATTCCACGGGCGCGGCAATGTTTTCCCGGTCATCACCTCCTTCAACTTGTATGCCCCCTTGCCAAATACTTCCACAATCTCGTAAGGGCCTTCCCATATGGGATTGAACTTTCCCGTCTTATTGTCTTTGGTATTCTCCACAACCCTTTTCAGTACTCTGTCTCCTTGGCGAAATGTCTTGTGTCTTACCTTCTTGTTGAAATACCTTGAAGTGGCATTCTGGTAGTTGGCGAGATTGATCGCAGCTCTTTCCCTTTTCTCTTCAAGTAAATCTAGGCTATGCCCGATCTGCCCATCGTTGTCCCCTTGTTCAACTGTTATGGTCCTGATCGTTGGGAGGATGGCCTCAGTTGGGATTACTGCTTCCATGCCGTAAGCCAAAGCGTATGGGCTTTCATTGGTTGGCTTTCTCTGTGTAGTTCGGTAAGCCCAAAGTACATGTTGCAACTCTTCATGCCACCGCCCCTTCCGTCGTTCGAGTCGGCGCTTAATTCCGTCAAATATAGTGCGATTGGTTTTCTCCGCTTGCCCATTTCCTTGCGGATAACTTCTCGAGGAGAATTGAAGGATGATGGCATATTTTCGACAAAAGGCCCTGAACCTCATGTTATTGAATTGCGTGCCGTTGTCACAGACGATATATTTGGGAATCCCAAATCAGCATACAACGTTTCGCCATATGAACTTGACCACGTCACTTCCAGTAATTGTGCGGTAAGCTTCAGCTTCAACCCATTTAGTGAAATAGTCGGTGACCAGAAGAACGTACTTGTATCCTTTAGAGGCGGTAGGTAAAGGCCTGACAATATCCATTCCCCATCGAGCAAAGGTCCAAGGACCCACAATTGCGTTGAGGTCTTCGGCAGGGTTATGGCTCACCGGAGCGTGATTCTGACATTTCTGACAGCGTTTGGCGTACGCTTCGGCCTCTCTGCTCAAATAGGGCCAGAAGTACCCTTGGGTTAAAACTTTGTGTGCTAAACTCCTGCCCCCTAGCCTGCATGGTATCCACACGAGCCCTCATGTATCTCCTTCAGCACTAGTTGTGCCTGATTCGACCCAAGGCAACGCAAATGAGGTCCCGAGAATGACCTTCGAAATAACTCACCCTCGATCATTATATACCGCCCGGCCTTCATTCGTAATTTCCTTGCTTCAGTTGGGTTCCCCGGCTGAATTCTGTACTCGAGGTAATTCATTATCCATCCTTGCCAGTCGTTTGGTATTGACTCTACTTGCATCACTGTCCGTGGCTGACCCTTTTCAGATGTACTTGGTTGCAGGATCTCTTCAATTTTTGTCACCGTCTGAGCATCTGGCCATCCTGACGCTGCTAGGGCCAACTTATCCGCTTCCGTATTCTGTTCCCGTGGAATCTTATTCAGACTTATTTCCTCGAACTCTGTCATTCTGCTTTGGGCTACTTTTTGATACGCCTCCATTCTCTCATCTTTCGCTGTGTACTCTTTGTTGACTTGTCTAACCACAAGTTGTGAGTCGCTAAATACTTTCAGCCGCTTGATACCGAGTTTCTTGCAAGCTCTAGGCCAATCACCAACGCTTCATACTCGGCTACATTATTCGAAGCTGCAAACTCAAGCCGAACTGAATTTTCTACTTTGACTCCTTCTGGACTGCATAACACTATTCTAGCTCCGGATCCGTGAACATTAGAGGCTCCGTCCGTGAACATTTCCCATGTTGGGTGCGCAAATTTTGCTTCCATATCTTCAGCTGATCCATGGCACTCGACTAGAAAGTCTGCTAGGACCTGCCCTTTCTGTGAGGTCCTTGGTCTATACTTAATGTCAAATTCACTCAATTCAATCGCCCACTTTGTCATGCGTCCAGACATGTCCGGGCTTTTCCAGTATTGCTCGTATCGGCTGGCTTGTGAGTACCACAATTTCATGGCCTTCAAAATATTGCCGCAACTTTCTCTTCGCCGTTACTAGTGACAGAATAATTTTTTCTGCTTGCGAATACCTTGTCTCCGTATCTATCAAACTTTTACTTGTGAAGAAAATCGGTTCCTACGTACCTGATTCCTCTCGACACAAGGCAGAACTTACAGCAACATCAGATACCGCGAGGTACAAATATAATGGCTCTCCTTCTTTCGGTATCGCCAAAAAAGCTCGACTTGCCAAATACTTCTTCAGCTCTAATAAAGCATCACGCTGATCTTGTTCCCAGAAGTTCGTGCTCTTGCTTTTGAGGGCTCGGAAAAAGGGTTTACAACGATCTGTTAATCTTGAGATGAATCGACTCAAGGCCGCGATCCTCCCTGTCAAGACTTGTATGTCCTTCTTTTTCTTTGGCTCTTCAGTGCGTAGTATCGCCTCGACCTTTTCCGGATTAGGCTCTATCCCTTTGCGGCTTATTATGAACCCCAAGAATTCGCCCGTGGAGACTCCGAAGACGCATTTTTTCGGGTTCAGCTTCATTCCGTAACGGCGAAGGATGTTGAATGTCTGGGCCAAGTCATGGATGTGGTCTCTCCTGCTCTTGCTCTTTACCACCATATCATCGATATAGACTTCCATCGTTCTTCCGAGCTGCTCCTTGAACATTTTGTTTACTAAACGTTGGTAGGTTGCGCCAGCGTTTTTAACCCGAATGGCATGACCGTGTAACAGTACAAGCCCCGTTCTGAAATAAAGGCTGTCTTTTCTTGATCTTCCTCTGCCATGGGAATTTGATTGTAGCCTGAATATGCGTCGAGGAACGTCAGTCGCTCGTACCCCACTGTTGCATTCACCATCTGATCTATCTTGGGTAACGAGTAACAGTCTTTCGGGCACGCTTTATTTAAATTCGTGAAGTCTACACATACCCGCCATTTCCCATTCTTTTTTGGCACCAGAACTACATTAGATATCCAAGTGGGGCACCAGACCTCTCTGATGAATCCTGCATCGAGGAGGTGGTCGATCTCATCGCTGATGATTCTGTTTCTTTCTGGGGCACACCTTCGTTGCTTTTGCTGATATAGGGGAAAATCTGGGTCTGTATTCAATCTGTGGCAAGCAATATTCGGATCTATTCCCGGCATATCTTGATGTGTCCACGCAAATACGTCTTGATTATGCTTCAAAAAATCAACTAACAACTTCTTCTCTTCTTCGCTTTGGAGGGTTCCTACCATTACTTTCTTATCTCCTCTCTCCTCGAGACTAACCTCATTAAGAGGTTCTGTTGCGCTTGGTTTTCGCTTGGGCTCTTCTGGGTCTGGTAGGTCCTCCATTAATTGCTATGCTTGCATTTCTTGCTCTTCACGAGGAGCAGAACTCTTTTTCCTGATTTCCATCGCATAAAGCTTTTTGGACAATAACTGATCTCCTCTGACAGAAATTATGCTATCCCCACTACGGGATGGAAACTTCACCACTTGGTACCTGGATGACGCTTCTGCTTCCATTTTATGCATCCAATCTCTTCCGAGAATTGCATTATATGACGATGGCCTATCAACCACCACAAAATCGATCTCCACCGTTTTATCTGCAATAGTCACCAACAACGTGATTTCTCCCATAGGCCATGTCTCGGTTCCCTCGAAACCGGTAAGTGGTGCTCTGCTAGGCTTGATATGGTTGTCGCCAAGTTTGAGTTGCCTGAATGCGTCAAGGAACATGACTTCCGCGCTGCTCCCTTCATCGATCATTACCCTCCTCATGAGGCAGTTGGCAACTTGGACTGAGACTACCAGCGCATCTCTATGTGAAAATTGCACCCCGACCGCGTCTTGCTTTGAGAAGCTAATGACTAGCTCCTGTCCTGGTCGTGCTTCCAAATTAACTTCTTTCTCAATGGCACATACCCTCCTTATTTTTTCTTCCCGCCTTATTTCTGACCGCAACCTTGTTTCATCTTCTCCAGGGGAGATTGGCCTTCCATGAATAGCTAGGATCTCACGTACGGACCCGCTCTTCTGGGAAACTTGGTTAGCTGGTGTGTTTGGATTAACTGTTGGGACCGAACCATTTCCTTGCACTATGTACTGTGTAAGCTTTCCTTTTCTCATGTGATCCTCTATTTGCATCCGGAGGCTGCGACATTGATTGGTGGTGTGCGAATATTCCCCATGAAACTCACAATAACGCGATTGGTCTCGTCTTGTTGGGTCTGTCATCAGAGGAGGTGGTTTCGTAAATATGCCTTCGTGCTTGTGTGCACGTAGAATTGTCGATGGAGAGATTGTGTATCGGGTCTAATTCTCTGATGGTCTTTGTCTACTCGCTTCTTGTTGCCGTGGACGCCAATTTTGGCTCCACTGTCTACTAGGTTCAGCTCGGCCCCCTATCAATCCTTCTTGCGTCCGTGACCCTATGAATGATGTGTTTCTTGCAGCTTGTGTTGCCTCGATCTCCTCAAGCCTGATTTCACCCTCAATTCGTGCCTGAATTTCGTTCATATCCTTGGCTGGCTTCCTCACCAAGTCTTTGTATATCGGCGAGCCAGGGAGGAGCCCTTCACGGAATGCAACTGCGGCATATTCTGATGTGCACCCTTCAATCTGTATCTGCTTGCCCCAAAAGCGGTCATAGAATGTCTTCAACCTCTCTCCTATTTTTTGCTTCACCATGAACAATGCCGCCATATCCTTCTTTCGCTTTCTGTTGCAGAAGTATTGCGAGACGAATGATTCCCTCAATTGTTCGAAGTTGGCAATAGACCCCGGCTTCAAATCACGGAACCACAC
This sequence comes from Fragaria vesca subsp. vesca, assembly GCF_000184155.1. NCBI lineage: Eukaryota > Viridiplantae > Streptophyta > Magnoliopsida > Rosales > Rosaceae > Fragaria > Fragaria vesca. The sequence continues at coordinate 2,418,886 of NC_020492.1, forward strand.
TCCTGCTTCACCAGTTAGGCTAGATGGAAAAAACTTGCAGAACAATCTCTCGTCATTCGTTTCAGTGGTCATCTGCTGCATAAATTTTTGGAGGTGGTCCACCGGGTCCGTAGTCCCATCATATTGCTGGAAGGTGGGAGTCACGAATTTGCGAGGTTTTTCTACATTTAATATTTCTTCAATGAATGGGGATTTTCTTATCCCTCGAGCAGCTGCGGCAGCTAATTCCCCCGGACTTGCATTTCTCACGTCCCTCAGCATCTTCTCGATCTGCGACTTCCAACTCTCCTCCTTGATTTTCTTGGCCTTCCTCTGATCGCTTCCTTAAGCGGATTCCGAACTTTTTCCTCCTGAATTGAGCACATCGTTGCGAGCAGATTTCTCCACGTTCGTCTCCACCAGTTCTTCATCACTTATATCATCATCTGACTCTTGTTCTCCTTCCTTACGTTTCTGCTTACGGGCTTCTCGAAGCTCTTTCTCTTTTCGTAGTTGAGCAATCTCCTCTTCCATCTTCTTCATCTTCTCTTGCATTTCTCCATTTTGATCGTCTTGGGATCTACCCGATCCAGTTCCATTGGGTAGATCATTGTCATGATCTTCCATTCCCACCATCTTAGTTTTCGGGAAACTAGTTTCCCACAGACGGCGCCAACTGTTGGTGTGGAAAAATTCGGGTAGAAGATTTCCTCACTAACCAATCTTAACTGGAGCGGGAATGAAAGATTCTTCTCCTTTTGATTATGGATATGAAAATGGACCAAAAATTCACCAGCGAAAATGTCTCTCCCAATCTAAAATCTCCAAAATGTCTTATATGGTGCTCTTCGACTCACCTTTCTTTTTTTCTTCCTCTTTTCAGATCCTCTTCCAGTCATATTTATAGCCATCACTCCTTGACCCTTAATGTTGAGCACGAGTGGATCCACGACTTCGTATTATGGATATCATAGAAAAGCTCCACTACACTTTCTTCCCATTGTCCCGTTCTATTTCACTTCGTCCTCAACTTGCCGCATCTCCCTCTCATGCGACTTGATTTGACCGACACCCTATCCAGCCACAACCTGACTTGATCGCTGCACGATCCACGTCTGCATGATTTTCCTTCAATGTGACCAACTTCCACTAAATCACGTTCATCCAACGCCGCTCCATAATTTCCTTCGTTGCCACGTTCTCCTTCACCTTGACTGGATCAACATGCTGCTCGAGCCTATTCATCCCCAACCAGATTCGTCCCTTACCCATTTCATTCTCCTCACGGCCCATTTACTTACAACCTAATTTGTTCACCATGCGATTCGATCACGGCCCAATCCATTCGTGGACGGGTTGGGACCCAAAACTTCTTGGGGCCATACCGGATTTGGCCGTGACCAGATTGATCACGAGATGATTTTACTCAAAGTTTGACTTTTCATGTATAAAGGGATGTTCATTTGTATTTAAATCTTATGGTGAAAATATTTGCACCCACAGTTACTGACCCCCAATAATCAGTTACTGACCCCCAATAACTTGGTTACTGACCCCCAATAATTAATTATTGACCCCCAGTAACTTAAATTTTCTCCGGTCGCCGGATTCCAGTCACCGGTAACTCAGTTACTGACCCCCTAATAACTTAGTTACTGACCCCCAATAATCAGTTACTGACACCCAATAATTGTTTACTGACACCCAATAATTGCTTACTAACACCCAATAATCACTTACTGGCCCTTAATAATCAGATTACAAACCTCAAATAATAACTTACTGACCCCAATAATCACTTACTACCCCAATATTCAAATGTAAGGATAAAAAAAATAAATAAATAAAAAAATAAAAAAATAAAAAACTCTAATGGCCTTGAGTTCATGCTCTGGCCACCCATATTTCTTTTCTGGACACCCACCTCCCCCGACGGCGAGCACACCGGCCTCCTCCACCGA
>NC_020492.1:2420845-2445154 GCF_000184155.1 Fragaria vesca subsp. vesca
GAGAGAGAGAGAGAGAGGTGAAGGATCGGAGTTTACCGGTGGAGTTTGGTTGGGGAGTAAGTGAGGAGTAATAGTAGATTGATTATTACTGGAGCTGAGTACTATTTTATGATCATCGAAAATGGATGACGTGGCGGTGGTGGTGATGACCTTGCTACGAAGCTGAACCATCGGAATCACAATGGAGACGGGAAGGTCCAATTTGGAGTCGGAGGAACCGATCGGAGCGTCGGAGTTGCCGTAAATGACCAAAATGACGAGGATCGAAGCAATGCGCAACCACAAGACAACGGAAGAGGTCTGTAAACGGAGACTCTCCATTTCCGATCAAGCTTGGAAGCTCTGGTTTCGTCTCTGTAGAGAAGAAGAAGCTCTGGAATTTGAACCGCCTTGCAAAGTCGAGGCAACGGCGGCGTCCGTCGTCCAGGCTGCGCGACATCCGTCGTCGAAGAAAGGAGAGAGAGAGAGAGAGAGAGAGAGAGAGAGAGAGAGAGAGAGAGAGAGAGAGAGAGAGAGCGCAGATGAGAATGAGAGGTGAGGGAGAGGAGAGAGATAATAAGATTAGGGGTAAAAATGTATTTTTGTTAATTGTTAAGAACTATTGGAATGTGCTAACAAATATTTTCCATTGAATTTGGCTATGAAAACCTTATTTGTGTGCATTTGGGCATTTTCCCTTTTTTTGTTAGTTAATGTTTTTGTGACAATATTTAGGAGACGAATTATCAAGAGATAATCGTTGAATGTTTATGTGAATTAGATTTTTTTTGTTTTTTTAGACATACAAAAACTTCCACATAAAAGATTATATCTTAAGGAGAGTTTTCAGTTTCCATAATAATTCCAGCAACTAGTTTCAATCTTATGAGACTTGACACAACATACATGTCTGGCCCACAAGAACATTTTAGAGTGCAACCTCCATGTTAGAACTAGTGGTTGAACGTACGAGGTCTTAAAATTAAACCCTAGGTGCATGTTTGTTACGGGGGATAGGACTGGACTGGACTGGCTTGGCTTACGTAAAAAAACAGGTGTTGTCCCACGTTTGGCACCACCAGGGACTATATTAAATGAGCATACGCAGTCCCCAATGCGCTCCACGCCTCCTTACATAGCGGCCCCAAAATTCATAGGACTGCACAACGCTGAAATGTCGTTCTTGCTCGTTCTCGGCAGCAGCCTCATCGTCTCACTCTCATTCACTGGTTTCTTTCGCTTTAGTCTTCTTGGGCGAGAAGATTTCAGGTTTAGTTTCTCTCGTTTCTCACACTCTCTGTCTTGTGTTGATTATTGTTCAATATCTCCTTCAACCCACTCTACCTTCTTCTTTGTCTGTGTCATTCGTTTTACTAAAGACTAGGAAGTGATGATCTATTGTCATTTGTTTACGGGCTGTGATTATTTCACAAATTGATTGAGGTATTTTGGTGTATGGCTTGCTTCATCTGCTCAAGTAATTTGATCTTAATTTTATCGCCTTTTTTTTTCTCTGAAACGTTTGTGCTTCTCTCTCTATAAATTCTATCTGATGATATAAATTTTATGATCAAGCGTGTGATCTGCTCACTATTTGATATCTGGAGTTGATTAAATTGAAAGTGTATAGGTGCTACCTTGTATCTAGCTTTAGAAGTATTTGTTCTTCTTATGTCCTCAAATATAATTTCAGCTGGTATTGTTTCTCAGAGTTTGGACTCATGGTCTATAGCATGTCAAGAAACAGATACTGTGAGCGAATTGGCAGACAACACAAAAGCAATCATGGTAAAACCAATGCGTTGTTGCATGGTAAAACCATCTGTTTATGCCCTCTGTTTGTGCCTTCTAATTTTCTTTATTTTCAACAATTCCACATTCAGTTTTAAAGAAAATAGGTGGTGATGAAATTCGATGGAGAAGCTGTTTTAGGAAGCATGGAGAGGCTGCATTGTCAGAAGTATACTGCTATTATGCTTTTTAGTCCTAAGTGACACTAAACATGGGTTAGGATTATTGAAAAATAAGCCTGGCTTAAGTAGTGTTGGACTATATTAGAATTTAAGCCTGGGTTACAGTGTCCTGTGTAACAAACATGGGGTAGTAGTCTAAACGAGTCTCAAAATAAGAGATGCAGCTGACAATCATAAAATGCTAGAGTTGCCTTAACATAACATACACCACAAAAGTAAGCCAACCATATATCCATTACAAGGTCTTCAAATTTCTCAAGTGATGGTCATCCTCCAACACCCCTGAACACCATTGCAACTAAGGAAGTTAGTTGGATACCCTGGATCGTGGCTGTGCAATGGCCCCCTTGGCGCTCTCGGAACCCTTGGCTTGCCAAAGGAGTCACCCACCACTGTATCAATTTGGTGGCTCTTCTGCCTTGGACCACATGGTCTCCGACCTACCGCCTCTGTCGCAAGCGCCGCAAGTGAAAGTCATCGTTGTTCTCACCGCCTTCAATGACTCCCTACGCGCGACAACTTTAACCTAAAACCGTCGCTCCACACAGAACGATGCCACTCCTGACACCTCCCAACTGGATTTCTCGATTAGAATCCTGTAAATCAATGCTCTGTCTTCACACAACGAGACTTTGCTTTTCCTGCCACCAGCACCAAGCACCCCTCAGATCTGGCTGCAACTCGAACCAAGGTTTGATCTTGATCTTCTACCGACGACAACAATGTCTATACCCCTCTCCGTAAGCGGAAACCGAGATCGCTACCGCCATCTTCCACGAAACACCAGGTTTCGGTTTTGACACCGGAGAAGACCTTAGACTCTGAGAAAACATAATTTGGTGAATTTTCTGGCTGTTGGCTTTATAGTAGTAGAGATTAACTGCACATCTGTTCGCGTATTATTTGTATTATTTTGTCAATGAAAATCTTCCACTCAAAACAGATTTGGGAGCTAGCCGAAAGGCAAGTCTGGATGAGATAAAGCCTCTTAAGACCAATTTGGTTAAGACAAAATTCCCTCATCTCATGTTGAATATATGTGAGCTATGAGGAGATATCCATTCAACACGAAATTTTGGTAAGTAAAGGGAATCTAGGTGAAGAATATTCCCTTTGTGGAAAATTTTGGTAAGCATAAATCTCTTTGATGTGAACTGATTGAGGCTAATAAATTGTTTATTCCAAAAAGAATTCTTTTATAGAATATTTTCAGTTATATTACAGTATAAGCTGATGGTTGTATTTCTTTATCTTTTATACAAGGAAAAATAAAATGATATACCTAAATAAATTTTATATCTCGAACTTAATCATTCCCTGAGGGACTCTTGACACCATTGTCCATTGCGAATCAAATGTAAGTTTTCTATTGTTCATCCGTGCAGGGGAGTGTTGAGAATACATACATCTCACACGGGAAAATTGGACTTTGTTTATGAGTTTATAATGATTTCGGTCACTCCATTTATTGCTAATTTGTTTTGGATATGAGCCCCAAATTATTTAATCACTACTAAGTCAGCGAGACATCATTATATATAAGAGCATAAAACCTTAAGATTTGTTTCTTTTTGAGTTAGCTTAAGCAATCACAAATATAAATGACTCTTCATCACTTACCATAGAAAATAATGAAAAGCAAAGAATCTGCTTCAAAATGGGTTCCAAAATCATAAACCACCTTAAGCATTGCTTAATCACATAATTTCATATCAGTTTTCTAATTTTATTCAAAAATTTATCCAAACTTGTCAGGGTTCTTGAAGGCTCCTCAAAGAGCCAGTATTGTTGTCCTATCCTAATTGTATGCAACTCCCATTGTTTTTCAAGAGTCTAAACTCTAAAGCCATATATATCTTGTGAAAAGAAGAGTGTGATAACGACTGCACACATGGTTAGTATTTTCAGGTCTTAGTTACCGGCTAGCATATGTAGTAAAAGGTGATGATCATTTCTTCATCAGCTAATCTGCACTTGACACTTTAAAAGCTGTCTTGGATTCTTGCCTGTTGGATTAGCTACACATAGTTCAGTCTTTGTTTCTGTATGCATGTTTATCTTAAACACTGAATCTATCTGGGGCAATGCCTCTGCAGAGAAAATATGTACCTTCAAAGGAAAATTACCTCCTTTCTCTATATTGGTCTATTAACTTAGCAGGACATGTTTCTTTCTCTATAATACTTCTCTTATTCATGTAAATTTACCCCATCAGTGCATTATTATGTGATTTTTGTCCCTCTTGTCAAGCCTTCCCTCCCTCTCTGTCCAGTGCCTTAGCTTACGTACATAAATGCATCAAGGTTATATAAACATTTGGAGCCATTGTTCAAAGATAATGAGGGTCAAATTGGCAAGAAACTGGAAGGGTTAACAGAACTGTCATAGCAGTCAATAGCCATTGCTGTAATAGGAGGTAAAGATTTACTTCTCTAGTCACCAGATTTTACCAACTCCTGGGTACTGATGAAACTAGATTTTTTTTTTAACAGAAAAGCTTCGACTTCTTGTGTACTGTGAGCTACTGTTTAGCATATGAACTTGGATATCCATCACAATGAAAATCAACTGTTTCAGGACAGGCAATTCCCCTAAAGCCAAAGGGGAGCCTTTTAGAAGACACATAATAGTGTCCTTTATCATTTAAAGGAAGTCCTTTTGTGCAGAAAGGCCTACCTGTATACAAAGCAAGCACAGCAGTCTAAGATCTTTGAAAAGGTACACTCACTCAGTGCAAAATTAGGAATCAAATTCTTGCATTCAGAATACCAACTAGGGAATGGGGAAAAAGTGAAAGGTCCACAAACCATTATTTCTTGCACACATGCAAGGAATCACAACCAGCTCATTCAGGGACCTACTGAGCCAAACTTTAGGGGTCAAACTATGAATGATCTTTCAGTCCTAAAGGTATCTGGATACTGATCTCTCCTGGATTTCTCACTAGATTCTTTCCTTCCTAGACAAAATTGTTTTGTTTGCGAATATGAGTGTTCTCACTGATCATTTTCTGTCCAGCTGAACATAGTGTTTTTAGGTTTAGGGTTATGAGTTATGACATTGAGTGGTAATTCTATCCATGTCCCCAAAGGAAACTTGAAGCATAACCTCTCTGCTTTCAAGCCTAACTGTTATTTCTGTAATTTGATGTCTTGGAAGCAAGCAGCATTTGATTTTCAGAATATTTCGGAAATACTCCAAATGCCAAAACTAGGACTCCTAGGTTTTATTTCTTGCTCTGCATACAAACTTTTCTTCTTTACATCAATAACACAAATTAAAGAGCTTGGAAGATGATCAAAGAAACTAATAACATTACAATCTTCTGCTTAGCTGTATATCATGTAATACCTTCTCACTTGAAACCTTTGGCACTAGAGGAAGAAGATGAGTAAAGAAGAGTGGATGCAGAAAAGCTTGTGTTGTTGCTTTTAGTATATAAGCTTTTCGTCGCTGCTGCAGATGTTGATGATGTTGCCAAAACTCCAGCAGAGTTCTTAATGTCTCGAGCAGCATCATTTGCCGGAGACCCTTTGAGAAGCACATCTACCTTGGCATACTCCTCCCTTTCATGCCTGATTTCCTTGAGCATTGCAGCTACATCTTTCATTGTTGGCCTTTCATCTGGGGATGAGTTTACACATAACAAGGCTATGCCTAACGCTTGCATCATTTCCCCTATTTCTGATTCTGGTCTTGATAGTAGGCTTGGGTCTAGGACTTCAGCGTTTCCTCGTCTCTGTCTCACCCAATCCACTACATGTAGACCATCTGGTATTGTCGGATCTATTGGTTGCTTCCCTGTTAAAACTTCCAATACAACTACACCATAGCTATAAACATCACTCTTCTCTGTAATCTTCATCATATATCCATATTCTGAAGAAGAGAAAAAAAGCACTAAAGTTAAGCTCAAGCATATAATTTTGAATCATGAAATGACATTGAAATGAAGTAATGCAAATTAAAAGAAATGTGAAAATCAACTGTGTGTGTATAGAGTACTACTTACCAGGAGCAATGTAGCCATACGAACCAGCAATTGTATTAGATGATCGAGCAAAATTTCCCTCATCAACAAGTTTTGCAAGACCAAAATCAGCAATGTAAGCCTCAAACTCAAGGCCAATGAGGATGTTATTGGCTTTGATATCTCTGTGAACAATTGGAGGAACACAATCATGGTGCAAGTAGGCAATGCCTTGAGCTGCACCTAACAGAACTCGGTACCTAAGTTCCCACTCAAAGGCATGTCCTGTCCTCTCATGGAGAACACTACCCAAGCTTCCATTAGGCATATAATCATACATCAGCAATCTTGTGTTCCGATTCCAGCAACAACCCAAGAACCTCACAACATTCTTGTGACGGATTGAACCGAGTGTTTTGACCTCTGCTGAGAACGAATCACGAACTCCACATTTTTCATCCTTGCAATATCCATTGTCTGCAGCAACTGTAGTTGGCCAGAGCTTCTTCACTGCAATGACTTCACCATTGTCCATATCAGCTCGATAGACAACCCCTGAACACCCTTTTCCAATCACATTGGTATCCACTAGGCTCTTAAGCACTTGGTCAACCGAGAAATTTAGCTTCTGGAATGGAGTGAATTGCCATGCCCATGAGCTCCCCAATTCTGAATCATCATCATCCCTAATAGTCCTTCGCGCTCGAATCACTGCAATTATTCCCATAACAACCATTGCTACTGTCAAGGTGATCAGCAATGCAATTGCCAGCTTAAGCCTCCTTGACCGCCTTACATCATTTTGGTTCCTTGATAATCCTGACCTGCCAACATCACTCAAGAAACACGAGTCCCGGTTTGAAGAACAAAGGCCTTCGTTTCCAGCTAAATCCATTGGAGACAGTTGTCTGAAAAGCTTGTTGTCTGGAAGATAGCCAACAAGGTTGTTGTGAGACACATTTAGAGACTCAAGAGTGTTAAGACCAGAAGAGAGTGGACTCAAATCCCCTTCAAGCTGGTTATACGAAAGGTCTAGTACAAAAAGCTTGTTGAGTGCTGATAGTTGAGGTGGGATTGATCCAGAAAGTCCATTGCAACTCAAATTTAGAACAATTTCAAGGTTTTCAATTTTTCCAAGCTCCACAGGAATGTTGCCACTGAGCTTGTTGCTGCTAAGATCAAGCACTTGCAGACTTGAACATAGGCCAAGTGATGCAGGTATTAATCCAGAGAATGAGTTCCTACTTAGAATAAGCTTGTTCAAAGTAACAAGCCGAGCCAAGCTTGCTGGTATCTGGCCCGAAAATTGATTAACGGAGACATCCAAGACTTGAAGTCCTGACAACGATGACAATGAATTAGGCAGGGGACCCTCCAGAGTATTGTTGCTGAGGTCTATCATTTGTAGCTCTGTGCAACTCCCAATGTCATCAGGAACTGACCCAGAAAGTCGATTCCCTGAAACATCAAGAAAATTCAAGCTTCTGAGATTTCCAATGCCTCTAGGAATCCCACCAGTAATCCTGTTATTTCCCAGCCTCAGCCTTACAAGAGAGCTGCAATTACCAATTTCAGGTGGTATTGAGCCCGAAATATCATTAGAAATCAAGAGAATCTTTGTGAGGTTTTGCAGCTGAAACAAGCCAGAAGGTATGCTGCCAGTGAGTGAATTGTGTGACAAATCTAGAGCTTGAAGACTACTCAAACTAGCCAAAGATGAAGGAATGCTTCCTTCAAGCTGGTTTTGCCAAGCAAAGAACACAGTCAGCTTAGACAACTTCCCAATCTCCGGTGGAATCAAACCGGATATCTGATTCGTATCAAGCTGCAACTGAATCAAATTCGTTGCATTGCAAAGACTGGAAGGTATTGAACCAGTGACATTGTTGTTACTAATCATAAACTCCTCAAGGTTTGACAACCCTCCTAGAGACAATGGAATAGTACCAGACAAAGAATTTAATGAAAAATCAATCATCCTCAAACAACTACATTTCCCAATCTCTTCAGGGATCACCCCAACAAGACTATTCTGCCACAACAACAACTGCTCAAGCTTCTTAAGCCTACCGAGCTCCGGTGGAATCGAACCGGATAGACTATTTTCATAAAGAAACAGGTTCACAAGCTCAGAACAGTTACCTATCTCAGCAGGAATCTCACCAGAGATCATTGTAGTGTATATAGACAGCGTCTGAAGCTTGGTAAGCTTACCCAAAGAGGCCGGCAAAGAACCCGAAACTTGAGTATCAGCCAAGCCCAAAACAGTCAAGTTGGTGCAGTCTCCAAGCTCATCAGGAATCCTCCCACCAATGTTTTTGTTCCCTCCTGCTCTCAGCACTTCAAGACCGGCCATTTTCCCGACATCCGGCGGGATATTGCCGGAAAACTGATTATCGAATATGACAAGATTCTTTAGGCCAATGCAGTTGCTTAACTCAGCTGGGATTTTCCCAGTTAGCTGGTTTGAGTTGAGAATCAAGTCTTGGAGATTTTGAAGTCTTCCAATGGATGAAGGAATGGAACCGACGAGTGAGTTTGAGCTGAGGTCAATGACTTGTAGCTCAGTGCAGTCACCGATGTCGGAGGGGAGTTTTCCGGTGAGATTAGCGCCGGAGATGACGAGTTTTCTAAGGGAGGGAAAGGAGGAAAGATTAGATGGGATTGGAAGCTCAAGAGAGATGGATTGGATAGTGATTTCTGTGACAAAACCACTTGGGGAACATGTTATGGAGGACCAGTTACATGGATTAGAGTCGAGAATGTTCCAACTGGAGAAGGAAGATGAAGAAGACAAAGAAGAAGTAGAAGAGGAGTGCAGCCAAGAGAAGAGAAGTGAGGCTTCATGGTTTGAGGCAGCAAAGGCAGAGGAAATGAGAAACAGATAGATAATAGAGATTATCGAAGAACTAGAAGAAGAGAAGGATCGCCTTGAGCTCGGTATCGATGAAACCGACGACATTTGCCTCAATTTCCAAACCTTTCTTCTCGGGTTTGCATCATTTGGGTATTGCAGCCCTTCTCTCTCTGTTTTAGCTTTCTTGCTTTGAACTCAAACTCAAGGAGAGGAGGACAGTTAGGTTTTTTTCTATACTATACTATCTCCAAAGCAAAAGCACAAAACACAGACTCACAGAGAGAGCCAAACCTAACAAAATAAACAAGTCTAAGAAAATGAAGCCATTGCCTTGAGATCGACAAAACTGCACCACCACCACCTCCTCCACCACCTCTCTCTCTCTCTAAATGGCAGAGGCCCATCAATTTATATACAAATATTTCTGCATCTCTATGCATGGATAGAGAGAGAAACAGAGAGAGGAGAGAGAAAGAGGCGTGTGTCTAAAATAGTGTAGTTTTTGACTCCATTGGGAGTATAAAGTGCGAGGGCAGTTAGCTAGAGAGCTCCACCTCCAAGTCAGAGTGTGTTGTTTTCCTCTCAATCTCTGAAACAAACGCTGTTTAAAATTTGCGCAAACAGACCGTGTTTGCTAGCTTGCTCGATCTCATTCACATTTGGTGATTGGAAACCTTCTGGTTTCACCGTTTCAGTTTTTGCTTATTTTCAACTTGCAATTGACCCGCCATAATGCACAATTATGGTGTGACATTTTCTCATTTACCATATATGCAAAATGAACGTTTCCACTTTTGGATCGATAATCAAGGGAAAAAGGAAAAGAAATTTGACATTTTGAGGCACTGATCATGGATATACATTAGCCATTTGTGGGATTTTTTTATTTTTGACAATTGTAGTTAAACATCAAGAACAATAAAAATCTTCCCTTTTTCTCTCTAGGCCAGGGTTTCCTCCTCTAGGGTTTTCTACAGATCTTTTGGCACGCCTCCTCTACCAAGAATCATGGTTGATGAGGTCTCCCGTTTAGCTGCTGCGATGGCTATCACGGAGAATGGCAGAGTTTCCATCGGCGCAGCCGGTGCGGTGGTGTTCTCTGGTCACTCTTATGCAGTGAGCAGGTTGCTGTCACCCAAAAAGAAGGTTGTGCCCAAGGCGTTTATGGCGACGATGGCAACTCTCTGGGATCTAAAAGGTCGGCTCCAGATCCGGGCCAATGGAGATCGTTACGGGTTGCGTTTCAATGAAGCAGCAGAGCGGAAAAAGATAGTCGAAGGTGGTCCATGGTTTTACGACAAAACCATGTTCGCTCTGTCCTTCTATGACGGACGATCTGATGTTGCAGCGGTGCCGATTCAATCTATGCCGGTGTGGGTTGAAGTGTTCGGTCTGCCGCCGGCCTTGATGACCAAGGAGGCTCTATATATGGTTGGCGCCACCCTAGGGCGGGTGATCAACCATGATCATTCGAATCTGATCTCCGGTGCAAGAGCCCGTGTGCGGCTGGAGCATGATATTCTTTCCCCGGTGAAGCAAGCGTATCCTCCTACGCGATTCGATTTTGGCGAAGGTACTGATCAAACTTCTATGTTGCTTACCTTTAAGTATGAAAGATTTTATGGCTTTTGCCGTACCTGTGGCCTTCTGGAACATAAGCCGGAGGGATGCCAAGGGCCTCCTGATATGTTAGCGGCGAGTTTGCTAGGCAATGGTGGGTTGGTCTCGAACCCTAACCCTAACCCTAGCTTGAGCAATAACCCGTTCTCAAACCCTAGGGCTTCAGGTATTCCTCTTCTGAAGTAAGCTAGACCGGTGATCTTCTCTCAGCCAGCAGTGAGTGCTCGGGTGAAGCTTCATCAATCAGTGGAGATTACGGTCCTTTCAGGGAAAAAGCGTGATGCCTCTGTGTTGATGGAGTTGGATCTAGGGAAGAGGCCGAAATGTCCTGTGACTATGGTTGAAGCCAATTCGGCTCCTCTGGGTTCTGTGTTGGAGCTTTCTCTTCCTCATTTTGCAAGTACTCTGATTATTTCTCCTCCCAAAAAACGCAATGTTGGAAGACCGTTGGGATCGAAGAATCGTCGTAAGGAGGTGATCACTGCAGCTGCTAAAACTCTAAAGCGGAGGAGGAAGACAACTGGTTCGGTCAAACGAACCCTTGCTCTTAAGGATGGTCTTGGAGTGAGTTCGGATACCTCACCAATTCTAGACATGATGGCTATGGAGGATCCCCTTACTCTCGAGGGTGGTCTTGGAGTGAGTTCGGAGGTCTCACCAGTTCTGGATATGGTGGTAGTGGAGGATCCCGGGGCAACCTCATTTGCGTAGGATGGTTCTAGGATGTTCGTTTTTACAGGTTTAGGGCATGCCCATCCCTGTTGTTTGGCTCTACTTCGGTTATGTTTTAGCTTTGGTTTTGCTTTATTTTGGTTGAACTCCATGGTACTTCTTTTAGGTTGCTTTCAAGCTATCTAGTATGGCTTCATTCTCTCAGCCCTTGCGGGCGGGTCATGTTGTAACTGTCATTTTTCTTTTTGGTATGAAAGGCTTTACGTCCATGTTTCAAAAAAAAATAAAAATCTTTAATTCGGTGAAAGAAAAGGTTTATAACAAGTATATCAATTACTTCAGAAACCTAAGGGAAATGCATTTATCCAAATATATTATCATTTTTTTGATATTTTGTTTTTGATGTAGGCTGAGTCCGCGGCTTGGCGCCGTGGGATTTGATAAGCAATTCAAAGTTGATTACAACCACATTTATAACCTTATAACCATAGTTAATTAGTAAAATAAAATCACTAAAAAAGAAAAGTCTCTCTCTCTAGGGTTTTCTCTAGGGTTTCAGAAATTTTTTGCAAACACATCTCTCGACAATGATGGTTGACAAAGTTTCCCGGCTAGCGGTGGCGATGGCGATCTCAGAGAACGGGAGGGTCTCATTCGGGGCGGCGGGGGCGGCGGGGGCAGCGGCTTTTTCAGGCCATTCTTATGTAGTAGGGAGGCTCCTCTCTCCGAAGAAGAAGGTGGAGCCTAAGGCTTTCATGGCCACGATGGGTTCCATCTGGGGTCTGCGAAATCGGCTCACTATCCGGCCACAACGTGAGAGGTATATTCTTCGGTTCACAGAGGAGGCAGATCAGAAGGACATGATTGAGAGCGGGCCGTGGTTTTATGGGAAAATGGTTTTTGCACTGGCGGAATATGATGGTCGCTCTGATGCAGTGGCGATCCTAATCGTCTATGTTCCTGTGTGGGTTAAAGTCTTTGGACTCCCACCGGATCTGTTGACCAAGAAGGCGCTCTATATGGTGGGTTCAACACTTAGACAGATTATCACTCATGATAACCATAGGCTACTCAATGGTTCCAGGGCTAGGGTTAGATTTCTGATTTGGTGAAGCAGGCGTTCCCTCCCATGCGGTTTGAGTTTGGCGAAGGTGTTGATCTGACAGTTACAATGCTCACATTCAAATATAAGCGTATGTGTGGCTTTTGTAGGGCTTGCGGATTGCTAGAACACAAGGCCGGCGGTTGTCAAGGTCCTCCTAACATGTCGGCGGTAGCCGGAGAACAAGGAACTGGAATATTACGGCTAACCCTAACCTGAACCCTAGCAGCAACTCCTCTATTGTTAACCCGTTTCCAGCTTCGGGTTTTGTCTTGTCCAAGCCGAGTATGACGACGGCAGTGCTCACTGCCTCCCTCCAACGTCTTCCTAATCCGACGTCGGTCGTCGCTCCCCAAGCTCAAGCTTTGGTTTCTCAAGCCAAGTCCCTGACGTACTGACTGGGAAGAAAAGGTCGGCTACGTCCTTAATGCTTGAGGATTATGGTAAGCATCAGAAAAGCACGGCGGCGGTTGGGACAACAGAGCACCTTACGCTCGGTCTAATCCTGGAGCTTTCTCTCCCTCACTTGGCAGGTTCGCTGATCGTTTCACCCCCGAAGAAACGTAAAGTCGGGCGTCCGTTAGGCTCTCTGAACAAAAAGAAGGAAGAGGCAATCAATCCTTGGTAGTTGGAGGTGAAGGCACAAACCAAGAGTTCAAAGTCCAAGAAGAGGTCCTTTGGTCCTGCAAAAAGGACTCTGAATTTGGGAGAGGAGGATTCGGTTAGCATTACACCGAAGGCCTCGATTGGTACTGCACCAGAGGATATGGCGGTGGAAGAGGTTGAAGACGCCGGAGCTACTCCCTCTATGTAGGGTAGTCCCGGTTCCTTGGAATAATAGGCTAGGGTTGGAGGCTCCAACTCTTTCTGTCATTTGCTAGTTCTCAGGTTTTCTGTTTATTAGTTTTGAGTACTTTCATGGTAGTTTCGGTAGGATGCTCTAGAGCACCCTTGCATGACATTCATTCTCGTGCTTTCTGTCACTTGCTAGTTCTTAGGTTTTCTGGTTATTAGTTTTGAGTACTTTCATGGTAGTTTCAGTAGGATGCTCTAGAGCACCCTTGCATGACATTCATTCTCGTGCCCTTGCGGGCATGTCATGTTGTAATTGTCATTTCTTTTTGGTTTATTAAAGGCTTGATCTCCATTCTATTAAAAAAAATTAAATTAGTAAAATACATTACGTATATTATTATTATTTTTTATATAACATGACGCATATTATTCAAACNTTTAATTATATATTTTGTTGAGAAAGGCTTTGTTTTTAGAGTCACTACCAGGACAAGCACTCTTAATTCGTCGGCTAAGATCTTAGCCGACGAGCTTTCGTCGGCTATAGTGTCGTCGGGAAAAGGTCGTCGGTGATGACTTTAGCCGACGTAAATTTTTTTTTCGTCGGCTATAGTCCCACAGTTAGCCGACGAAAAACATGTCGTCGGTTTTTTCCCAAACTTTAGCCGACGAACCAATTAAGATATTCGTCGGCTAAAGTGTGTAATAAATAATTAAAAAATAACTATAGCCGACGAAATTTAGTATATTTCGTCGGCTAAACCTTGTAAAAATTTAAAAAAATAACTATAGCCGACGAAACATGCCATAATTCGTCGGCTAAATCTTATAAAAAAATTAAAAATAACTATAGCCGACGAATTATGGCATAATTCGTCGGCTAAACCTTATAAAAAAATTAAAAATACTATAGCCGACGAATATAGTGTTTAAATATCGTCGACTAAAGTTGCTGGGTTTTGAAAAAAAAAACTGCAGAAACTTTCAGCCACCTCCAATCACGACCAAAATTTGACCGAATCTTCCGCTCAACATTTCGAACAACTTTCTAAAAGAAATCGAAGCTCAATTCTAAGCCTAAACAGGTCAATCGACTGAAAATATAAAAATCCCCAATTTTAAACCCTAAAAACTTCAAATCTTCGATTCTCTTCACACACACCGAATCGAGCTACCAAATTCTAGGGGAATGTAGTACTAATCAAACTCAACTTATCCATATATAGAACTCACCAAATGGTGACCTAAGGAAGGAGAAATTCGATCGACACCGAATCTGAACCGGCGGAGTTTTGGAGCTCGATTTATCCCTCACGGCGGCGCCACTCGATGCACCACCTATCCAGCAATGAAGTAGAGACGACGGCGAAGCTTTTGGGACAAGTGTGGCGGTCTCCGGTGGCTTGACGGCGGAGCTAGGCCAAAAAGAAAATCTGGCAGATAATAGACTTCTTACCATCCATCTTCGGCTATATAAAGAACTTTAGCCGACGAAATTCTTTATTTTCGTCGGCTAAACTCTTTTGAAAATTTTGGTTGACCGCCAAAAAATTTTGGTTGAAAATTTTGAAAATTTTTCGACTTTAGTCGACGACTTTTCATATATTTTCGTCGGCTAAAGTCTTTTGAAAATTTTCCTCCAACTTTGGTTTACCGCCCAAAAAATTTTGAAATTTTTTGACCATAGCCGACGACTTTTTTAATATCTCGTCGGCTAAAGTCTATAAATTCACGAAAACGCTCATATCTCCCCTTATATTACGTAGTTTGGTCAAACCTTCCACATGAAAAACTCTCACGTAGATGAGACGCAACCGCCTATATAAAAAATTTGAGACATTTACCTTCCGACGATAGGGCTCCCCATAGGGAATAATAACGGTAAATAAGGTTGACCGCTACTATCGGTACCGAGACTTTACCCGATTTACATGATTTTTGAACCATAGCCGTATTTCACCATTCTGAACACATCTTATTTCACGAGATTTTTTGATAATTTTGCTTCCTATGTAGAGTTGGTTTACAAAGTTGTATAACCTATTAAACAAGTTAGACAACATTAGTAGACACGTTGTGATTTTGATGACTAAAATTCACAAACCAAAATTTGACCGTCATATATGATCATTATGACGAAAGATGTTTGTGGTAAAAAGTTCAACTGGATCCGACAACGTTAAGGGCTCGATCGAAACGGTCAACCCTAATCCATCGTTACTTATCACACGAAAACGCTCATATCTCCCTCTATATTACGTAGTTTGGTCAAACCTTTCACACAAAAAACTCTCACGTAGATGAGACGCAACTGCCCAGATAAAAATTTTGAGACATTTACCTTCCGACGATAGGGCTCCCCATAAACCCGAATAATGGTAAATAGTAGACACGTTGTGATTCCGATGACTAAAATTCACAAACCAAAATTCGACCATCAGATATGATCATTATGACGAAATATGTCTATGGTAAAAAATTCAACTGGATCCGACTACGTTAAGGGCTCGATCGAAATGGTCAACTCTAATCGAAAATAAGAAAACTGCATTTTGAAGCCCGAAACGGACTCAGATGGCCAAAAAGCCTATGCATCATGAGTCTAACTCGTAGCGCCGTTACGCTTCCGGAAAGGTATCACAATAGTCAATCAGACACCAAACACCAAATCTGCAGCATAGTGAATAATAAGGGTAAGTCAACTATCGTCACCGAGACTTTACCGGAATACCGTAATTTTTCAACCGTAGAAGTATTTCACCATTCTGGTCATATCTTATTTCACAACTTTTTTGCGTTTGAAGGTTCTACGTATAGTTTTTTTTCCAGATGAGTTGTTGTCCAAATCTGCAAATATAAGGCACTTTAGCCGATGAAATTATATTTTTCGTCGGCTAAACTTTTAAAAATTTCGTCAGCTAAAGTTTAAAAATTTCGTCGGCTAAACTCTTAAAAATTTCGTCGGCTAAACTTTTGAAAATTTCGTCGGCTAAAGTTCACAGACTATAGCCGACGAAAAAAATTATTTAGCCAACGAAATTAAAATTTCGTCGGCTAAAGTTGACCATAGCCGATGAAGATTTTAAATTAGCCGACGAAAAAAAAATTCGTCGGCCTGGTTTTTTTATTTTCATCGGCTAAAGCCTTTCTTCTGGTAGTAAGTGGGACTTCTAAATTTGCTCAATATACCTCTCATTCTCTCTACACCTCCTTTTTCTTTTTGAGAAATTTTAAATACACACCTCTAATCTCTTAATACACACCCCTATTGTTTTATATTTCACATCAGATTTTATAGGTATGTTTAATTACAAAAACATCCATCAATTATTAGGGGGAAAAAAAAACTTCCGCTTCCCTAAAACCTAACTCTTCTCCATTATAACTACGCATCAAAAGAAAAGAAATAAAAACCTCTTCTCCAAAATTTATCACTTGAATTTTGATTACTGTCGTAATCACATATACTATTTACCGATTTATTTGGTTTTTTTTTTTTTATCTTAGTTTTTATCTTGCAGACTAAAAACTAGTTTTTATGCTATTGTACTTTTACTAGTTTCTTAACTTTTACTGGTTTCTTAACTTTGAAAAAATTATGTATGTTCAATATTTTTTTTCTTCTTCAAATTCTAATCGATTGATGTCATATTAGAGATTTGGAGTTCGAATATAATACTACTCTTTTGATTATAAATTGAAAAATATCAAGAAAAAATTTATAACCCAATCAAAAAAAATCTAACAGAAAATAAAAGAGAATACGTAAAAAGAATTGTGAAATAGTAAATATATAATAATTATATTAAATAACATATTATTATTAGTTTTAGATATTGAGGGTATTTTAGGCAGTTTGGGATGTGTATTTAGTATAATATTAAAATGAAAAACTAGATGAGTAGTGTATTAAGTAAGACGTGTGTATTAAGAGATTATGGGTGTGTATTTAAAATTACTCTTTCTTTTTCAATATAAACATTTTCTCACTATACCTAGCCTCATTTCAAATTCCTAACATAACCTTAGGTATTTATTGACATATATTTCAATTAATTACTTACTTTACCTCTTATTCACTCAATAGACCTCTCATTCTTTGTTTTATTCTTTTTTACCTTTTTGTTTTTGAACATCCATTATCCCTACCTTCATTTTTTATTTCTTTTTTTTATATGAACTATTCTATNTTTTTTTTAACTTTGTTTTCTCTTTTGTAAAGTGTTATTTTTTTTCCTTGTTTTTTATTTGAATAATTTGATCCTCTATTTTTANACCTCATAATAAATTNTTTTAANAAATCTATATTTTTCATAATCAATGATATATATATATATATATATATATATATATATATACAGAGCTTCTCAGCTGCAGATGTCCGCATTTATTCTTACGGTGCGGATTTTCACTTTACACTCACTTTTCAATCGAATTTTCACATCTCAACCGTCTAGTATTTAGATACTAATGTATAAATCATCTCTGCAAAATTTCAGCCAATTTGATTATCATTAAGGCACTCAAAACTGCGTTTTTCTGTTATAAACATGAACAGTTCAAGTTCGACAGAATTATGTTCATCTATTGGTTTAATCGAGTTTGAGTGCTTTAATGATAACCAAATTAGCTAAATTTTGCAGAGATGATATATACATTAGTATCTAAAGACTAGACGGTGGAGATGAAAATTCGATTGAAATGTGAGTGTAAAGTGGAAATCCGCACCGTAAGAATAAATGCGGACATCCGCACCTGAAAAAATATGTGTATATATATATATATTCTTTAATAAAAAGAAATTGGAAAACAAAAATATATAAGGAAAATAATAAAGAATGTAATCAATTATTATTGAATTGGAAAATCTAAAGAGAATAAATATAATATTTCATTTTGTATAATTTTTGTCCTAAATATGAGGATATATATATGTCATTTAATAATTCACAATAGAGTGAGGTCTAGTGAGCAAATTTAAAAGTCTCAATAGCCGCATTTTTTTTTATTAGAGTGAGATAGCAAGCCTCCACATTTTATAATAAGCATTCGGACTAAGGTCCAAAAGAGTGACACAGCAAAGCCACGCTAATCAATCTTGTTGGCCGGCCACAAACTGGTAAGAGTTTATACTCGAACTCTTGACATAAAGGTTCCATACTAGATAGTTCGACCAATATTACGACACCAGTGGTTATATTTTGTTGAAAAGTTAGGCAAACTCTTTAATTACCTAATCAATTAATTTTTAAACTTTGAAAATTAATATATATTCTTTTTGTTCAATCATATGTGTAAAATATCGTAAAATTTATGTACAACACGTATATAATACTTTCAATATCAAAATTACAAAAAATTAACCATTCATTTTTTTTTTCTTTTTGTTAATAGGGTTGGGCTTGATAAATGAAATTATCAGATAGGGGGAGTACCAAGCATAAACCCCTTATTGCAAAAACAAAACATTTAGACTACATGTGTCCAAAATAATATCAGGATCAGAATCTTTGTATAAGACATGTATTCTAACAAACGCCAAAGAGCAAAGAATGCTCTGATAACTACGTAATTTGCTTTCATTTAGCGCTGGCATAAAAGAAAGATAAGTCTATATGTGACCCGATTACAACGTAGGATATTTACCATAAGCACAACTTTCCCACCATGTTGTCATTGGAGTGTAAATCCGACAAAATTAAGCTTCACTGTGCCACTAGGCAATGACGGCCACTTAATGAAGTAAGGAATACACGGCTTACAAACCTAGAGCAGACAAGACACTTTGATTTTACATACATGTTTTTAATTTGATTAGTCATGCATAGTTAATGTAGGTACTTTTTTTCTCGCATAATACGCGACATAACTAATCAACAAAAATAAAGAAGAACAATCAGTAATATAAAAACTAGAGCACACTCCAAAGTCTTTAGCCTATGGCAAGCCCACCAACAATGTCACAACCCGAAAGATTATACCAGTAAGTGGGCCGAACCTAGCCCTCCCGGACCAAGTCCATAGATGCAACACCCACCATAGTGTCATATCATTAACATATCTTCGTATTCGTCCGACCCTCGATGCATGAAGCCAAACAACCTACGGCAACCCATAGTTGGAAGTTCTACCGCAAGATCTGACTTAACGTCCGATCACCATCATCAGCCAACCAATTGGTGTCCAATTTATTCCATCCCTAAGCTACGCTAACATGCATTTGAAAGTTGAATACAAGTCGCTACCCGCCAACAGCTACATGATATCGCTCTCAACCTGCAATCCATCCCTATTCTCATTAATCATATGCTGCAACTACTCCTTTCCCTCAAGAGAGACGAGGTAGATCGAACACTTCGACCTGATCCCATCATCAGCCTGAGACACGACCATAAGAGAACCTATCCATCTAGCTGCATCCAACATGCACCGATTAGGCCAGAGAACGTTGCAAACATTAGGATAGCTGGACCGGCATCATGCCAGCCAACAACATCAGGAGAGGGAGAGATTGTTTTCTAGGGTTTAGAGAGAGAGGCGCCGGCTTTTGTACAAAATATTCTTAAGAAAAAAAAAAGAGAGAAATATTCCAATTATACATAATACATTAATGCACATTGCTTGGCCACCTTGACAGGTTCAGAGTCTAATTACTTGGACATAACCAATCAAGAGTCTAATTGCTTGGACATAACCAATTAAACAAGAACAACTAAACCACTTGCCGTGATTAAGTTTTTGAAATACTTACCTAAAAACCTATCCAATAACGTTTTTGAAAACGATATTCATATAAGAGCATCTTTAACATACTCTCTACTTTAACCCCTTCGCTATTTTAGAGAGCGTGTTTAGTTTTTTTTTGGATGTTTTAGGAGCTCTAGCAGACTAGCCAAACTTGAGCTATTATGACTTTTAGCTATCTCGTTAGCTAAATGACTCAGATGAGGCTAGCTATAATTTAATATATTCATTGTAAGATATTTTATGTGATACATAAATATATTTAAACTATTTAATTTCTATTTGAAGAATAATGTCGATGTAATACTAGCTAAAATATAGAGCATTGAGAGCAACTTTAACAGACTCTCTATTTTAGTTTTTAGCTATTTTAGAGAACGTGTTTAACTTTTTTGGATGTTTTAAGAGCTCCAACAGACTAGCCAAACTTGAGCTATTATAGCTAGTGAGATAACTCAAATGAGATTAGCTATAATTTAATACATTCCTTGTAAGATATTTATGTGATATATAAATATATTTAAATTATTTAATTTCTATTTGAAGAATAGATGTAATGCTAGCTAAAATAGAGAGCATTGATGCAACCACATTTCTAAAATGACTAGCCAAAATAACATTTTAGCTAATTTAACTAAAATTTAACTTTAAAATAGGTAGCATTACTAAAAACGCTCTAAATGAATCTAATCAATAAATCTTTATATGGCAGCTTCATAAGTGGGTCAAATCAATTCAATATCAATCTAATTTTATAGGCCTGCAGCCACCATGGAGTTAGCACATAAGTCCTCGAGTCAAAGATGTGTTTAACAATTATAAAATTTAATGCATGAGAAGTCAATCATATGGTTCTTACTTATCTCATACTATATATCATCTTCAGTCTGTGAGTTATGATCTGTTTGTTGTTTATCCCTATTTATAATTTGTATTAATAAGGATTATAAATTTCCATTTCATTAGAATATAACAATATATAAGTGCCTCTTTGAGGGAAAAAAATAAAAAATAAACACCAATGTGTGTGTAAAAAGTTTTCAACAAAATATGCATATTTTTCATTGTTTTATCCTAACACTCTCAAAACTAGACAAATCAATAGCATAGCCTGAAAACTAAACCTGATCAGTCTACAACATGATAATGAAATTTAAGAACACCAGGAAATTTGATGGGAAAGAGTGACAATATCTGAACATGTATATATATACATGTGATTATGTGAAATGTGAAAGGTTAGAGTGTGAAGAAGATGATTGTAGATTGCTAATACAGCAAGCTTGTGCTAACAGAATGTCATGCATGCGCCTTAAGCGTGGCTTCAGAATATTGTTAATAATTTTAGATTCTAAACACTATGCATGATCGAATTACATCTTAGCATGTAAGCAACAAAAAGAAAATTACAGCACAGTATATGAGATTATGCACGCGCCAATAAAACTGGTATGGTATGGTTAATTATTAGCATCTGTGTTTTAATATTATGGTGTATCTGACACCTTTGATACATGTGATATCATGGTTTTTTTTTATGAGAATGTGATATCATGGTGAGATTTATTACCGTTGGATCCAATGGCATTTTGGGGCAGATACATCTTTATTTATACGTATATTTTACACTATAGACTCTGAAATGTTACTTGTGATCTGTGAATGCTCTGAGGAATTACAAGTCTTTGTGAATAATCACTATTTTAGTATGAAAACGATAGAATTATGAAGTTGTAGGGATGATAATCTATATCTTATGCGGAGTCACCAATCACTTACATTCAATTTACGGGCGAACCCACCTTAGCTAGATTGATCAGTCAAATTGGATACCAAGAATAATGAATGATTTTTCCCTTGGAACATGTAGGTGATAAATAAATTAAACCCCTTTTTCTTCGTTTCTCAAATTAATTCCCTATATATATTGGCTTTCATTTTGTCTTACAATTCTAATCAAGTTTCCAGATTCCAGATATCGAGTCTCGATCATGTTTCAGCTGTTGAAAAGTGCTCCGGCAGTGAACTCCATTAGGAGCCTCTCCCTTTATTTCAATGGCAGCGCCTCTCCCTTTTCAGGTGGAACCGGCCAAGCTACTAGAGTAATTAAGAAAGGTGGTCGATCTGACAAATGAAGCCAACCATCAACTAATTAAAAAGATAAAAAGAGGTCAAATATCTAGGACATACGTATCACGTGGCAGTACACCAAACCAACAAAACAGACGTAATATGTTACGGTAACACTGATGTTAATATAAAATTTCTTAGTCATTTTGCCGCCAAGCCGCAGGGACATCCATACCTAAGAAATTTTCCATACATGCAAATAGATCTAGTTTCTTTACGTTTTATACACTAGTTGTTTCACCGTTACTTACATGTCACCAAGGATTGAATCAACTAATACACGAGTAAATTTGTTGTTGATAAAACTTAAGAATGATTTCTAGGTTCAGAAATGAGGCACCCAGCTAGGCTAGGACCTTTAATTTGCCCTTTACCATCCAAAAAAAATCTCTAGAATTGATAAGTTTTTTCGATTACAACCAAACTCATAAGTTGGTAATAGCCGTTATCAAAGAATACCAAACTTAGTTAAATTTGATCAAAGAACTTGCATTGTTAAATAAGTTGTAACATGCATTATCTAATTGGTCGAGGCTGGATAAAAAACAGAAAAAACAACTTTTTAATCTATATATGTAATTCAATGTGTATAATTAAGAACAATGTGATACGACAAATTAACAAGAAAGAAGAACTCAATTCTTCTTTCAAACAATGGCTATCACCCAAGAAATCCTCTATGTGCTTCTTACCATACTCAGCTCATCCTCTCTTTTTCTTCATCACCATTCGTGTAATGCGCAATCACTTGCATCATGCCAATTCGGTTCAATTTATCAATTTGGGGATTCATTTTCCGACACAGGAAACTTGGCTCTCGTGGCTCCGAAAGTACCCTGCAATCAACCTCCCTACGGGCAAAGTTTGCCCAATAAAGCAACCGGCCGATGCTCTGATGGGTTGTTGATAGTCGACTACATAGGTATTATTATTTGTTTAACATATAGTTAATTGGATTCACTTAAATTAAGTTTCTGTGCATAGTTCTAAGGAACAATCATTGAAAATTACAAACTTGTGTGCATGCATGGGACTGTTACGATTGTATGTTTAACACACACACACACATATATAGTTAAGTTTTTGCTAGTACCTCCAAGAAATTAATACTTGATGGATATTGAGATCGAATTACAAACTTGGATGCATGCATGCATGCATAAACCCAAGTAACTAATTTCATTTGTAGTAATCATCCGTCTATCTTATTTATTTTTGAATTATATACCCTAGCTTATTCTAGCGCTGATTTTTAACAATTCATGAGGCTCGAGTCGTTCGATTAAGCAACAATAAGAAGTTATTTTCTTATGCAGCACAAGCAGCGGGTCTATCTTTTATTGAACCATATTTCAGCAAAAATGCCACTCATAGCAGTGGAGTAAATTTCGCAATGGCTGGGGCTCCTGCTTCTTCTTTATATGAAAATCAAGATTACGGGCAACGTATACCGGCTATGGATCATGAACAACTGGATTTGTTTTCAAAATATTTGAATGGATCATCTTGTAGTCAAGGTTGAGGATCTGCTTCCTCTTTTATATATAAAATCTTCTTTGAAGTGTAAGTAGATTCACTTGTTTCTTTTAGTTAAAAATTTATATGTTTGGCATGCAGATCGACTTAAAAGGTCTCTATTCATTGTGGGACAAATTGGACTCAATGATTACAATAATGGCTTATTACATGGAAATAAAAGTTTTGAGGAGGTAAAGAATATGGTTCTCAATGTAGTCCAAGCCATTAAGGACGCTGTTAAAGTAAGTAATCTATCTCCTTGTAAATATTTGCCTCTGCAGTAAAACTTCAAGTTTGAGCTCTTGAATTGG
Source organism: Fragaria vesca subsp. vesca (assembly GCF_000184155.1). Taxonomy (NCBI): domain Eukaryota; kingdom Viridiplantae; phylum Streptophyta; class Magnoliopsida; order Rosales; family Rosaceae; genus Fragaria; species Fragaria vesca. Next base: position 2,444,517 of record NC_020492.1, read on the forward strand.
TTATTCACCCATCGAGTTAAATTTTTTTTTTTTTTTTTTTTCAGTGGGTGATTGGTTACGGTGCTGTAAAAGTCCTTGTCCCAGGACAATGGCCAATGGGTTGTTTGCCAATTTACCTTTCACGTTTTCCCACTAATGACACTGCTGCTTATGATCAATTTCATTGCCTAAAGGATTGGAATAGTATTTCAGATTGTCACAATTACCATCTGAGAAACGCCATTGAAGAACTGAAGAAAGAATACCCTGATGTTACTATCGTATATGCTGATTATTATAGCGCTTTTGAATGGATACTCACTCAGCAAGAGGAGTTAGGTAAGTCACCTAATCAAAATCATACCTTATTGTTTCTAAGAAAACTATTGAAATGCATGCTCTAATAATTATATATATATATAGTCCGTTTCAGATACGGACGTCCGCACCGCTTTAAGGTGCGGATTTCCCTCCGTTCGCCACCGTACGGCACCGGCGAGGGCGCGCCTCCACCCTAGCGGACTCCAGCAGCTTCCCCGACCACTTTCCCTCCCCAGCGAGTCCGCCGAATTCCAGTTTTCCGGCCAGATTATCCAAAACTTCAAACAAAGTCAATCTGGCCGGAAAACTGGAATTCAGCGGACTCGCCAGGGATGGAA
>NC_020492.1:2445721-2466257 GCF_000184155.1 Fragaria vesca subsp. vesca
TACTATAATATATATATATATATATATATATATATATATATATATATATATATCTGTATGATATGCAGGGTTTGAGGCCGTAGACAAGTTATGTTGTGGTGTTGAAGGTGAAGCGGACACTAGTGAAGTGAAAGCTTGTGGAATTTCTCCTGAGGTGCATGTGTGTGCCAATCCGGGTAATCTAATTAGTTGGGACGGGATTCATATGACACAACAAGCGCACAAGTATATAGCACAGAAACTCATTCGAGACATTTTACCTGATCTTAATTGTGGCCAAAGTTGAGAGCAGCAAAGAGTTTGGGATCCTATAACTAGGAAAATTATCACTTGTAGTTGCTCAAACATTTGTGACTATTTTTATCAGGAAAAAAGATAGAATGTGTTTTAATTGATTTATGAAGAATCATCAACTTTTATACTTGCATATTCGGATCATTTAACTTGGATAGATCGATGCATGCAAAAGAAAGAGAAATATATATAATCTTTTCGGGATTGTTTATGGTGCTAAGATATTTGTCACACACTCATTTTACAACCAAATTAAACCAAAATTAAAAGTTAATTGTACCACATTTACAACATTAGCAACAATGTTACTAGATTTGTTTTACAGATTTACATATAATTAAATCAAATTAATTATTATATTGATAACAAATTGTTCATAAACTTGTACCTAGTATCACAAACAAATCTCCCTAATCCTTTCCGCCCTATATGTACATAAATTAAATTGAGAGAAAAAGAGAGCTTATTCCTTAAGTGCTGTTCATATTCAAAAGATAGTGTGGTTCTAAGATCTCCTCCAATGGATCCATACAGAAGTGAATCAAATCTAACATTATATCATGAAAAGAAGGAAAAGAAAAAGAAAAAGATAATGATATATATATGGGAAGTGGATTTGAGAACAACACGAGGACATAAGACTCCACCAAGCTAACCTTGTTGATAAAAATATTTAGGGTTTGGAAGGGAGTGAGAGTTCTTGAGTGGATTGGTAGCTTTAAGTCCAAGTCTTTTAACAAAGAAACAACAAGAAGAGCAAAGACACATCCCTGATTTTGATGCCAAATACACGTGAGGATGGGAATCCAATCCAACCCAAATTTCTTTTTCTTCCACTATAATATTTTTCTTGTATTTTTTCTGACCAAACCACACCCTCCTCCCTAGTCCCTCCTTAACAAATCATTTCTACCTTAACAATTTCTATGTTAATCTATTACAAGTGACCATAAAGGACCAAAGAGATCGATGACTAAACATATATAAAGCTAAACGGCGCTGCTTGCTTGCTTGCTTCAAGTTTCCCTGTTTCCAGGGTCGTCGTGGCCTTGGGAAGTTCCCCTTATTCGAATCTATACACGTTGGGGTTTTCTCAGTCACCACCTCACTATCACAAACCCTAAACTCCAATCAAATTAGTGAAGACGACAGCATCACCATGACGTCTAGGGTTTCGGCTTTTCTTTTGGACGGCTATTCTTGAGAAGCACGATTCGAAACTATATACGGCCGGTGATTGGTAAATTCCAATCGAATATATTGTTTGATATATAGTTTATATGTGTGTAAATCAAATTAAACAAAGTACATTCATCTTTTTTTTTTTGATATTAGAATTTGAAACTTCGGGTGACATTAATCTAATTGCAAAATACGAGCTAGCTAAGTTAATGGCCATGCTTGCTATTAAAAGGTTTAGTAAATAGGTTTTATTAGAAATATCGAGCTGTAAAACATAGACAAATAGTACGTATATATGATGGAAGAAATGGCTAAGTCACTGATCGATCATGGGAACTGGCCTTTTTTGGACCCATTATATAGGAATCTTTGATTATCTACTGCTCTTGTTTTATTTAAAATCCCCTCATCGACTGTTTTTGTTTTTTTTTTTCCCAAATGAAATTTAAAAAGTCTGGGTGCAAGATTAATGAGGAAAATTAGATGAATGTGATTGCAGGATTTGCAGCTGATGTAGATTAAGCTTTTTACTCTACAACATCTTATATGCAGTATTTGGTATGCATTCTAAATCCATTAGTAGTCAAGGAGAAGCATTCGATCTATTGGTATGGAAAGTCTAGGGCTCTAAGCATAGATGACTTTTCATGTTATTTAGCAAGCAAAGAGAGATCGACCAGCTGCCAAGAGGGGTTGTGATCATTTGAAGCTTTCGAACACCTGAATTTGTACTATAATTTGACTAAATTTTCCGTAGCCAGCAGTCCACCACTCAGCGCAGACTGCACAGTCAGCAGAGCACAAGAAAACAAAATCTTTTCTAACTCGGGTGGAGGAAGAACAATGTTTAATTTCAGGCAAAAAAATTATGGACCATGCATTGCGACGCCTTTCTAATTCTTGAGGAAGACAAGCTATGGATATATATCATACTTTTATTTTACATATACTTAGAACAAAAATTACAATGTTATGAATCAAATTACAACATTGAGAGCAAATTTACCAAATTTATTTACACTATTTACATGAAGTTAAACAAAATTACAAATATGAGAACAATTTGTTCAAAAAGTTGTAAAATAGTTGTACGTTTTATAATTATAATTATTAGATTACAAACAATACGACTCAGCATTACCATTTTAACCATAAATATGTTGTCACATTTGTAAATGTAGGTATCACATACGGGTAGGTACCATAAAATTCTCTTCTTGAGGTTTGCTACTCATTAATTCATTCTAAGCATAAGTGAGTATTGCAACAACAATAGCCCGAGACCGATTCCAAGTAGAAAATTGGTACAAATTGTCCGCAAAAGCAGGGCCGGTCCTGAGAATTATGAAACTTGTAACGCAAAATTTTGAATGTGAACTTCTTTCACCCAAGCTTGAAAGTCGGAGGTCTTGTGCGGCCAAACCACAACAAGCACACCCTCAGGGCCACCCCTAGTTTGAAAGGTGGTGTCAATAATGTATCAAAACTAGTAAAAAGTACGGGCTTTGGGTCTGTTCTTAAACTTTGGGTTTCAATACAACCTAAAACAGTGTCCATTAGGAATGATTGGGCCGCTCCAGACCAGACTAGAGAGAAAAGCAAAACAATGAGAACAGAAAGCAGACAAGTCTGACTAGAGAGAAACCCAGAAACTTTGGTCTCTCTTTGTATCACTCCCCAGAGAGAGAGAGAGAGAGAGAGAGAGAGAGAGAGAGGAATGGGAAAAATGGCGGCGTTGGGAGCAAGAGGGGGCGGACTGGTGCTGCCAAAGCCGGTGACTTTCGTGACTGGAAACGCCAAGAAGCTCGAAGAAGTGCGCGCCATCTTGGGCAACTCCATACCCTTCAACTCCCTCAAGCTCGACTGTGAGTACAATCAATCTCTTTCTCTTTGATCATTTTTGGGTTTTGATGAATAATATTAAAGGTCTTTTGTTGTTGTTTATGTTGAGTTTTGGCAGTACCGGAATTGCAAGGGGAGCCTGAGGACATCTCCAAAGAGAAGGCTAGGTTGGCTGCCCTTCAGGTTAATGGTCCTGTGCTTGTGGAAGACACTTGCCTCTGCTTCAATGCCCTCAAGGGTCTTCCTGGTTAGTCTCTTTATCTCTTTTTCGACTTTTCTTATTGTTGGTATTGGTTGTTTCTGATTGATTGTGTAAATTTCAATGCAGGGCCTTACATGTAAGTTTTCCCTTCTGACTTGCTCTCGCCAGGTCAACTTATCTTTTGTTGCGCAAAATTTGACATTTTTATCTTAAGGAAAGATTGGATTTTGGTTGAAGTTTGATAACTAAAAGGCTCATGTAGTCAGCTTTGTGAGTAAATATTTGTTATTGCTTGCCGTTTTAATTGTTTGTAGTTCAAGGATACCCAATTGAGTAGTGATTGACACTGTTGCATACATGCGGATCCCTTTCTATAACTAAGGAAGTTGTATAATTTCTATAGCAGAACACAATTTTCTTTTAAAACGAAGTCACAAATGGTGTTGCTGTCTAAAAACCACCTCTTTCAAATATGACTTTATTGAGAAATTCGATGCAGAATTGCAGCATATTTTTTCTCTTCTATCTGTTTATTGCTAACTAGGGTTTCCCTGTACATGTACACTGTTGATTTCATTAAGGTATATTCATTTGGCCTGCTTATTAGTTGGATTGATCAATTCTCTTTATTCTTCTTTCCTTTCTCTTCTGTTTTCATTTCACAATTCCTGTCTCCTTGTAACTAAGCCCCTTTTTTTCCCCTAAGATGAGCACTACTCTCTCATTCAAGCTCTCCCTCGTGGAGCTTTTTGAATTTAGAGAATCAGACAATGATCCAATGTTGCACTTGGTTTCTTCTTTCATTATAGAACAAAATGTTAGTCTTGGTTTTCTTGTGTTTACTCTGTGTGTACCCCTCTTTTAAAACAATATAGAATTTAGAACTTGAAGATGGTTTATGATGCTTTCTGAACGGGGATGCTGTCATTGTCTGTGCTACAAATTGGAAAAAAATTTCTTTTTGTTTGTACTGTGGCTATCATCCTCGAAAACTTACAAATCCATGGTGTCATATACTGACAAAATGATTTGTTCGCAATATGCAATTAGTCGTTTCAAAATTTTGTATCTAAACACTGATACTCCTTGAGTATGAAAATCTATGGAATTGACCAAGTATTGATACAAGTTAAAAATGCCAAGGCTGTGAGGAATGTCGCTTTTATGACTTTCATGTTGCTGCTCCTTTTGGTTGAGAAAGAGACATATAGGAATATATAGGATTAAGGCAATGAAATAGAGGAAGGAATCCATGAAACTACGTGTGACTTATATTTTGAGATTTTTTTTCCTCCACTTTCATTCATAGTTGAGGGATGATATGTTATGTTGGCTCAGAAGGGGGTCCTCTCCCTACTAGGGTTCTAACAAGCAATAACAATACTCTGTAACCTTCTACTTTTCCTCATTATCCCATCCCTCCCCCTCTCCCTCTAGCAAACTTACCCTAAAGTGAGAGACAATTTTGTAGGTTACTGTCCTTTTTATTTTTTTCTTTTTCTTTTTTTTTTTTCTGTTGACATCTTTGTGTTTTTTTAACTGCATCTAGTCATTATTTAAATTGTTGTAGCTAAACACTAATACGGTTATGTGATCTTGCTTTGACTTTTCAAGTATTTCTTTCAACAATGTGGTCCTAATATTTCTTACAACAATGCAGCAAGTGGTTCCTGCAGAAGATTGGACATGAAGGTTGTATTATAAGCTGTTTAATTGTGTAACATTATAAATTGTCTTTTTGGCTTGCTCAATGGTTCTTACTTGTTTATAGGACTCAACAATATGTTGATGGCTTATGAGGATAAATCTGCTTATGCTTTGTGTGCTTTTTCTTTCGCCATTGGGCCTGATGCTGAGCCTATTGCATTTCTGGGTAAAACTCCGGTATGTAGACTACTATTTTCTTATCCCAAATATTCCAGGTGTATTCTTACACTTTACTCTTTGTTCTATACCTCTGTATAACCTTTAGTATAATAAATCTCTGGATATGATTTTCATGATACCTTATGCATTCTGCTCAAGACAAATGTGAATGTTCTTTGATGATAATCTGTATACTATCTATGGTTTCCTATTTTGGTTGTGGTAATCCCTGATATTCTTCATTTGAGTGAGGATGAGTTGAATGACACCTAAATTAATCATGCAAAAGATTAAAGAACTCTCCTCATGGATAAATTAACCAACCCCCACCCCCCACCCCCGACCCAAAAAAAAAAAAAGACGGAGAGAGAAAAGTAGATATCTTGCTCAAGTCAATAGAACTAGAAAGGCTTGCCTGAAACCAGGAGGATCATTGTGGCGCACATTATTTATAAAGTGCATTAATATAGAAATGTAGGTTATGGTTTGGTTTCTACTATTGAAATTTGAAAATGAGTCCTCTATCTACATCTATTTTCTTGTGCCTGGTTGATCACGAGTCCTCAGACTTGATCATGTATGACTTAATTCTAGTTGACCTGAAATAAGTCCTTTGAACAAGAGAATATTGTTTGTTGGATTCGTAGGATTAAACTAGATGCTGAAAGGTGTTAGAAAGTGATCCATCTGTGCTTATGTTGGTGTTTAAACCAAAAAAAAAAAAAACGAGATTTCTACAAGGAATTTGGAATTTCCAGCTGTTTGGAATAAACAGCATAAATAGTTTCCACAAACACCCAACCGGGTGGGCACTAACCTGCATTTTACGAATGAATATCAGGGGAAAATAGTTCCTGCAAGGGGACCAAATGATTTTGGATGGGATCCAATTTTTCAACCTGATGGTTATGAGCAAACGTGAGTGTTATCTTTATTTGAAGATTCGATTTTTTTTTCTCAGTGGTCCGCATTGGTACTTGAAGCTGAATCTCGTTATTTATTTTGTAGCTATGCCGAGATGTCAAAGGAAGAAAAGAACAAGATTTCTCATCGCTACAGAGCTCTTGCACTAGTGAAGTCTCACTTTGCTGAAGCTGCATATACTTTTGAGACCAACTAGTCTACCTAGGACTGAGTTTCTTCATCATGTTGCCTCTGCATAGGCTTCCATAGTATGCAACCTTTTCCTGTCATTAGCAATTCTTCCAGTCTTGTTTGATGGTCTACAAAAGCTAGAGGCAAAGTGGAAGTTACAGTTCAAACCATTTAGTATCTGTGCTCATGCGAAAATGAGAGGTTAGTGGAGAAATACTGAAATAGCTTTCTTGCCTGTGTTTTGAGCTACATGTTATAAACTATTAAACTTTTCGACTGCTATGCTCAATTCAGAGAAAAGTATTATGAACTATAAAGGTATGAACTGTTCAAATAGTTATGGAAACCGTTCTCTAACTCCATTAGTGTCACTCTTTACTAGTTTTATTTTTACCCCATATAGAAGTTTACCGTCTTTGTTGACGTCGTTTACTTAATCTGTAAATGTGAATGAAAGAGGATTTTACATAGCACCCAATTCAAACCAAGTCATAAGGTTGTTTTGTTCATATTTTTACTTTATGGGAAGTACTTCAATGGGAAATTTCCCAATATCCAAACAAGATCTTACACGAGATGTGATGGAAATTTTACAATCTTAGTCGACGTCGTTCAGATCATCAATAAAAATGATTGAAATAGGACTTTGTGGTTCCCCCAATTCAAATTATGTCATCAACTTGTTTGTTCATGTTCTTACTTAATAAGAGAGTCGATAGACTTCAGTGGGAAGATTCCCAGTTCTAAAACAAGATCTTATACATAGATTTGGAATCAGGTAGTTCTTGTCATATTCAGTTTTACTCGGTTTGGGTTCCAAAATGTAGACTAGTGTTGGTCTGTGGTTAACTTGAAAAAAAATGAGTAAATTTACAGACTTCCTATCCAATAGGCTGCCTAAACCCTAATGTTTGGCTTCGTTGATCCAACTTTGAGTTCTAAGTAGGAGGCCTTTATGACTCGTTTCGTATCGTAACCAACCAAAACAGTTCCTCAGACTAAAATGAACTTGATCACTACTTCCCAACGTAGGAATGGAATTTGGTCGAGGAAAATATACAGTCACCTAGATCTTGTTTATTGTCTGATATGGACTAATGTGTTTGGTACTGAGCTTCGATTACCTGTGTCAAACAGCTGCTAACATCAAAATGTGTAAACTATCATCGAGAGTTGTTTTATCCTATTGTATCTGCCCGTTGTAAAACTCTGGTGTACAACAAATGTGATGATAAGAAATGGAGAGGAATAGACTGTTTTGTTACTTGGGATAGAGATGAACGAAATTGGAATAGGATTCTTGGTGAGCATAATGAGATTTTCGGTGCAGGGAATTTCCAAATATAGCAAAAAAAAAAAACAGACAGACAGGGCAGTTGGGGGTTTCCATTGTATCCGATTCCTTGTCTATTTCTCTCAAATATCTCCGTACCACTATTACCAATCGTAATGTTTTGAGAAAACAACAATTTTCAATTGAGCTCTTAGATCATTCATACCACTATTATCCAATAATGTTGTGCAGATAAATTCTCTCTATTTTAATGTGTAATTTCCAATCTTGTCTTAGAACCAACATGTCATTTTTAGACATTTCTCCAATTTTTGACGGATGAGACACTTTTGTATATTCGTCCATCACATTTTACTAGTTCTCTTCAGGACTTTTTTATTATATATATATATATAGCATATATCAAGCCGTGAACCGTCCGATCGTTTATGTTATACAAATGTGTATAGCAGCCGAACTCGTTCTCTTCGTACAATATGAATTTCGCACGTAACAAGAAACAAGAACCACACGAAGCAGAAATTGCATAAGAACTTTCTGTTGCCGTAGAAAGAATCGGTTGCAGAAAAATGGGGGTTAAGAGCGATATATGGTCCCATGCCTACAAGGCAAGGCAAAGGGTCGAAAGAAAATGATCCTCACATGCCAAATGGGCCATGACTCACATGGAAGCTAAAAATGCTAAATCTTCCATCTCTATTTTGGTGATATCATGTAACACCATGAAATAGGACTCATCGCATAATCACCATCAACATTTATTTCTTCTTCTTCTTCTTCTTCTTCTAAACAAGTTAGGGCTGGTGGTGGTGGTGGTCACTCTCTGGTGGTGGTGATGGTGGTGGGTCATTTTGGGCACCTCCACATGCTTCTGCCGTTGCAGCTAGCTAGCTTCCTTCTATCCTTCTTCTGCAGACCTGACCTTTCAGAATATATATATCCGTTGTGGAATTGATGGTACTAAATACCAAAGTATGTTGCTATCTGAAGGACTAGTTTTGTACTCATGTAAATGCAGTAATGGTATTGGGTATTACATTAGATACAACCATTTTTGCGCTAGAAACAAACCTATCCTATGACTTAAAGATCTTTTGTTAAAACAACGATATTTTCTACCAGATAACTGTCATATTATGTTGTCAGATTGCCAACTGGACCTATCCACATGAACTTCACCTTACAGTTCGAAAGCATCTAATGCAACTTCTTACAATTATTTTCACTTTTAACTTAGGCATGCATACCACGTTCATGTTATCCTGAATCACATCACGATGGAGTCAACCTCACAATTGAGCAAGGTTCTTGACAAATTTGGTTCACACTTTATGTACAGAAGATAAAGTTTTGCCCTCTTTCGTAATGTTTTACTTGTTGCAGTCCTTGTTTTTCATATATCACTTGATAGTTATGGAGAAGATAAGATGATTGTTCCTTGTGGTCTCCTGTTTCTGCTAAACAATTACCAGAGGAAGTTGTGACAGTCAAGTAATGAATGAGTTGGTAACATGATGCTAAAGGTGAGGGAAAGGGTGATGATGATTTAACATGTTGGTTTGTTGGTTGGTTAATGACTTGATTTGTATCATGTGGTATGTTGGGAGAGAGCACATGGAGCAATTAGAAATGCCAGTAGAGAACCAAACATTGATGATTGATAGTTGAGCATAATGATATTTAGAGAGAACCCACTTGTATTGCACAACCAAAAGTAAAAGATTGCTTCCATTGCCATTTGCCAAAGAAGAAAAAAAGCTTAATAAGTGAAAAGGTACAAAACATCACTGCCAATTGCTATGCTCTCTCTCTAGAAGACTGTAATGAAGTCCTTTCATAACCCAAGTTTTGACATTCATATCTCACACTATTTGCTTGTAAGACTCTAGACAAAAGCAGAAACCCAGAAAACCATTCATATCCTATAATAAGACCCCAAATGTATGCAGATGAAAAATACTGACACTGGGAGGGAAGATAGACAAACAAGGACACACAAACTGTGGTTAGAATATGGTGGTGGTGGTGGTGGTAGATAGGATGAAACAGAGTAAGACCGAAAGATAGGATATAAGGAAAAAAAAGAAAAACATGAACAACACTTCTGCACCTGCTCCTAAAATGGCATTGTATTTTTCAGAGGAAGCAGACCGAGGTTGAGCAATGACAGAATAGACAGTTTGGCGGGGGTGGGAGGGAAATGGATTCGGGTTCAGATTTGGACTCGACAATATAGTGACATGTGTAAATAATGTACACTTGCCAGATTTTGAAGAATAGAAAGATGGGGTGAAGAAACCAATTGGTGGAATATTTTGAAATTGGGTAATGTTCTATATAAGTGTAAAGCTGAGAATGAGATACTACGAGTACTAGCAGGTACGTCCTCTGCGGCATCCAAGTGCACCAGCACCAGCAGTTATGGTTCCCACCATGGCCGATGACTTGGCTCCCAAGCTTGAGGCCCTGGCATAGACAGCTGACGCTCCAGCTCCAGATGGAGTGAAGAAGGCACCATTGAGTAGAAGATCACCTTCTGACCTCCAGTTCCAGCCCCTCCACTGAGTTTGCGATGTCTCCACTCTCTTGGTAACCTTCACAACGCGATTTTTCACCAATAATCAGAAAACTTAGTATGTAAACTTCGTCATAATCAAAAGGTAGATGTGAGTAGCGATTAAGACAATACCTCCTTTGCAAAGGGGTTGGTTGGAGCTGCATATCTGTTGCCTTGGCTGTTGATAGTGGGGTCTGCACTTCCACCGATGGCATACATTTCCCAGTGAGTGTAGTCGTTGTTCACCACATGGAAATATCCATGTCTGCACCTGCATTATTCATAGTTCATAGCAGCATTAACAAATGCAACTCTGCTACCAAGGCAAAATCCGATTTCAATATTGAATAATGTCATAAGTAGGGTTGCTGTTTCTTGCAGCCAAGTTTTATGTCCAGAACTCATCCTAATTGAAATCGACATATCAGACATGGGAAGCTAAATATGCCGGTTCTAGTTGAAAAATTACCTTGGCATTCTCTGGATAAGTCCCTCTCCAAAGTGGTTGTAGGCAATAGTCACTTGCATTTGCTTGTCCCTGGTATAAGAATCGCTGTGGCCCAACAGCATTACCTGATTCAATTGCATAGATAAAAATGTCAGTATCACAACTAAAATATAGATGGAAGTAAATATTAATCGGGAAGAGGCATTAGACATACTTCATTGTGGTGGGTAAGGTGGTTGTTGGAGATGGTAATAGCAGTTGACCCCATGACAGCATCAACAAGACCATCAGCACAATTGGAGAGGGAATTGTGATCAACCCAGATATGGCTTGACCCGAAGATGGAGATAGCATCACCATCAGCCATTGTCCTCCATCCAAAGTGAGATGGGGAGCTCCTCACCAAAGCATTTCCTGTGGGCTTGCAGTCATGGATATGCAGACCATGAACTATAACATTTGTGACAAACTGGATTGTAATGCATGCTCCATTAGCAATGTGGACATTGACTCCACGGCCATCAATGGTCTTGAAGCTATTCATGATAAGCTCCTGCTTCAATTGGATCACCATGTCACGTTTGAACACAATCCAGAGGGGCTCATCCTGGATGACAGCATGGCGCAGAGTGCCGGGTCTGGGGTTAACGGGATCATCATCATTAGGATCAGTGACAACATAGAAGCGTCCATCACGACCACCAATGGCATTTCTGCCAAAACCAATTCCACAGTCTGCAAGACGCTTGCGGTTCTTTTGCCAGTTGGGATCACAACGCCAGCAATCATCAATGGGATTTCCAGTTCCACATGAGAAGTAGCCCAGCTTTCTCCTTTCAGTGCTGTTGCGGATACTCCTGCAATATCCAAAGTGTTTCTACTATTAACATTACTGTCAAAAAAAAAAATTGTTCAAACATAATTCAAGCATGATCATGCCCCAGTGACAAACAAGCAGACAGATAGTTCATGTCATATTCATGGTAAAGTGGGATAGTAATTTCCTATAAAATTTTAGTGATGGTAATTTCTGCCCAGTTTCCTTTTATGTCGTAACTTGCTCAGCCTGGAAATTGCAAGTAGTTTGTCCCATTTATGAAGACAATTAGGTCACTATCCATAAAGAATACAATTGCTGGTTAACTGTTGTCCATAAATGAAATCAGAGTATATGTGACATTTTTAATCCTTGTTTTTGTTCAATAATCATATTCCATTTGTAAAAAGTAACCAAACAATATAACAATCTAAATCTTACCAAATCATTTCAGCCAAACATCATAAGAAGCTTAACAATGCTTTCACTTTCACAAGATCTTTCAAAAAAATCTCCACATAAAAGTAGTACTGAAAGTAACAAGAACAACAATTAAAAAAGCAGGCAAAAAGGTGGGGTTCAAAAAGCCTATGGCATCTTTATTGGATGGCCTCCTTTGTTTGACACAAAAATGTACTCCACCATATGAGTAACTTCACAAAGTGAAATTCCAAATCAACACAGACCAAGCTATTATCAAATTCACTGGCTCTCAGCACCAGATAAGGTATTTATTTATGTTTATGAGCATCAGACACCATGTGGGATTGCATATGCTCATGTGTAAACTCTAAACCAGTGATTTATAACAGAAAAGGTTCATTTGAAAATGCAAGCAATCCCAAACACTAAACAAAACTGGTAAGCGGGTTCAATTCAAATCCGAATTGGGTTAGTTGGGTTAGGTTCCAATTCCCTCAATAGGAGCACCAATCACAGCTACATTTCCCCCTTACCCACCAAAACTGAATTAAAACTTCCCAGTACCAAAAAATAAAAATGAATATCACTATCTACCATCATGTGCATTACAGAGTCACACATGCTCAAACCAGAAAAAAAAAATATATAATCATAATCAGAAATAAAATTGAGTAGGACCATATATAAGTTAGCTGTCATTATCCAATAGAGAAAGAGAGAACGCACATGTCAACCATGGCAGCAATTTCATCTGGGTTCTCAACTGCATGCTTATTCAACCCTCCATCATCATTCTCATTCACCCTGAAGAATATTCAATCAACCAAAAAATAAAAAATAATTAGCTCACAACAAAAAAAAGAATTAGGTAATTACAGTTTTAACCCCATGTGAGTCCAAAACATTTCACTCTCGGACCCAGGACCGTTGAGGGTGGGTGGGACCAATCAGAGCGAGACACGTTTCGGTGGGAGACACGATTCACTGTGGGGACTCTGCCCGAGAGGCGAGTGCAGACAGTGTCGAGTAGAAACGGTTAGGGGCGGTTAGTCGGCGGTGCGAATCCCGTGACGAAATTGCCCCCGAGGATAAACATGATGAGGAGTGAGGTGAAGAGTGTAAATTAGAGTCGGTGGTGAGGGTAAAATTGGAAATGCGGTGAAAGGAAGAAGGGTGGAATCCGAGGGGAACGAACATAACGGCCCAGATCTAGGGATCTGGATCTCAACGGCTGTGATTGCCATGTACGGTTAACCCCAACGGCTCAGAAACGAGAAGGAACACACGCGACGGTTGAGATCCGTCCACGTGGACAACAGTAGAAAACAAAACTGAAAATAATTAACTCTGGTTGGGTCAAAAGAAAACCCACCTGGGCGCCATTGATGAATTGCTCGAGCTCTGCAACTCCTCCGTTCCACCATTCCTTCACAACACAAAAGCAAAGCAAAGTAAGCAAAACGACGCCGTTTCAGTAACTCTTAAAGCCAAAACAGAAATGCCTAATTTGTAGGACCCGAACCCCCAAAATTCCAAGAAATTCTCAATTTCTGAAGCTCGTTTTCACTAAAAGAACAACAAGAAGGAGAATGCAGCTGAGATTTTCTGCTCTGGAAAAATTTGCCGCAGTAGTAAAAAAGAAGAGAGGTTAAAACCTGAGGATAGGGGTACCGTCGAGGCTGACACGACCGGACATTGCAGCGACGAAGCAGAACAGAAGAAGCACCGACACGCAGGCCGTAATCCATTTCTTATTCTCCGAAACCGCCATTGCTATCTTTCTCTCTCTCTGTGAGTTAATGTGAAGACACTGAGAGCTTGAGCACACAAAACGCAGTGTTTTAGTGTTTTGTGTGCAGAGCTAGAGAGAGAAGAGAGAAGAGCCAACAAAAAAACCCAAGTCAGAGAATGAGCTCCCACAATCACCCTCCTCTGCTTTATATACACACACATGCACCCACGCACACTAGTACAGTCCTCTCCTCCTCCGGTCCCGTCTCGTTAACGCCGTTAACCGTTAACTCAGTACTACTCTTAACTAATAACGCCGTATCATTTTTTCTCTTTTGGATTAGGTTCACTTTCACCCAACAACCAAACAACCCCCACCACCAACATTAACTGCTCTCCTACACCCCTTTCTAATTTCTTCACTTTTTTACTTTTTACTTTTTCACTGTACCTCCCCTAACTAACTGTATACGCCCTTCACAACCGACGGACTCCCTTTCACATTGCCACGTCAGAAGAGGCCGTTACGGAGGAGAAGTACGGATGGGATGGGGTGGTCACGGGAACAGATGTCACGGTATTCTGCTGGTTCTGCGCCCTATTTTAATTTTTTTTTAATTTTTAATTTAATAATTATTAAAATTTGGGTAATGGCGTGTTTGGGGTGGGATTGTAATTCCAGGCGCCAATCACGGCCTTGTGGGTTTTTTGGTTTGACCCGCCCATGAATCAAGTAGTAGTAGCATAGCTGAGAGAGGAACAATCAGCTTAATTAAATTGTTTCTGTGGAATTTAAGGCATTGTTTGGTGGCAGTTTTGCGGGGCTTTCCTTCCCTTTATTTTTGGGTTTGATTTTGGAAGACCGGAACTAGATGTACAAATGACGCCTAGCTTAGAATGGTAATGATGGGGTGTGATTGTTTGCATCATGTGAATGTGCTCCATGTGAGCTTGAATTCTTGTGATGCGATTTTGTTAGGGATGTTCCATTGATCATGTGTGCATATTTACATCAACACTAAATTTGAAAGGAACATAAGAAGCCGGAGATAGCTACATGAATCTATCTAAGCAGTTGTATGCTCGTGCCTTTCATTCTTTCTTGTTGATTGGTATTTTTGTTTTCCGTTGTTCCATCTTTTTTGTGTTTGCTTTCGTTTCGGTGAGTTTATGTACTTCACACTATTTTGTCAAACGCCTGAAATCTCATACTTTAATCAGAATAAATAATTATTTGTGTCATAATACTCGTCGTAACTTCTACTTCCTATTTTTGTACTCTTTTCTCAACTGTAAGTTATAATACGCCTTCTTATAATATGTTAAATCTGGTTATTTAGGCATGTGGAGATTTTAGTACATTTTACCTAACCATAGATTTTAGGCAGGAGAAAGTGATTTAGGACACCATAAAATGAGAAAATTGCTATCCATCCTTGTCATGCAGGTAAATGTAAATTCTCAAAACTAATGAAAGTTACACATTTACAATGACTATGGGCAGTACAGTGAATTTAGCTCTGAATGTTAAAGCTTTCACACGTTACACGAAACTCTCAGTTGGAGGGTCATGCTGTTTTTCGGTGAAGGGGGAATTGAAGCCATCAACTTCAAGCCATAAATGTACAAAAAAGAAGCCTCTGGAAATTTAATGCACAAGAACTTGTGGCTAAAGCATCTTGTAATTAATTCCAACCCCTCCTCCCTTTAATTCGTTATAAAATTTCACAAGCCAATTAATAGAGAATAAAATTGCAGGAAAATTTAATTCTAGAACTCTTTAGAATGGTAAAACAACAATTTCCTTATTCCATCCAGTGTCTTATGACTCTTGTGAGTCTTATCCTTGTAGGCAATGGTGGACTTAGAATTTTAGGTTGGGGTGGGCTGAAATTTTTTTTTTTTTAAAGTTCTTTAATTTGTTTTCTTCCATATTTTACATATCACATTTTAGATTAAAAACATATCAAATAATCACGTAGTTAACTGATCATTAAGAAATCAATATTATGACAGTTTATATAAATTCGATAAAAAAGTTAAAGATAAAAGAACATACATACTCGAATTGAACCCTACGCTCTTGAATAGAAGCAAAATCTAATAACTAAGCGCACAATCACCGCTATAACAATACAGTAAACGAGTGTATAATCCTTAAACTTAACAGGACGGAAAAACACAATCTAATAACTATGAATCAAACGTTGGTACGTACTATTACAACCATATATCTATATATACACACATCATTAGCATTAGTCATCTACAATAAAGGAAGCAAGCAAGCAATTGAGATTAGAATTAGAATATCAATAGAAATACAGTGCGATGGGATGATGGGATATTAAGACTATCAAGACATTAATCAATTGAGATTTGAGATGATGGGATATTAGGACTAAATTTGATCAAGGCATTAATCAATTGAGATTTGAGAACTAGGTCATAAGACACGTACAAGACTCCAAGAGAATGACTGATATAACTAAGAATCATTATCAATCATACCTGCAGATTAAAGAAAGAAAGCTTGGCACTTGGCTTAGAATTAGTAAACAAGCAATTGAGATTAGAATTAGAATATCAATAGAAATACAGTGCGATGAGATGATGGGATATTAAGACTATCAAGGCATTAATCAATTGATGAGATTTGAGATGATGGGATATTGAGACTAAATTTGATCAAGGCATTAATCAATTGAGATTTGAAAACTAGGTCATATGACATGACACGCACAAGACCTTCCAAGAGGATGACCGATATACCTAAGAATCATACATGCAGATTAAAGAGAGAAAACTAAGCACTTGGCTTAGCTGCTTCGGCAGAAGAGAATAGAGACGTATACAACGACAAAGAAAATGAAAGGACTAATTTCAGTTTACCCCCATCAACTTTAGGTTGATCATCATGTTAGTCATTTTTCTTTCAATTTCATCAAAAACACCTATTCACTTCCAATTTCCATCAGTCGTGTCTAAACATCTGTTTTCCATTCAATTCCTCCGTCATGTAATAACTTGATTAAGAAGAAAACCAAATTTGAAGTCGTTGAGCCCATAAAAAAAGGGCAAAATAGACAAATTTTATTCAATCCCACCAAAATCACTAAGGTTAGGGGGTTGTGATAGGAACAAAGATGTGTATCGATATGGGGAAAAAATGGTCAGAAATGTTATTTTTTTCGAAATTTAACTTTTTTCTTGATGTCATGTCATCACTTGACGGAGGAATTGGATGGAGAACGGAAATTTGGACACGGCTGATGAAAATTAAGAGTCGAGGGGTGTTTTTGATAAAATTAAAAGAAGAAGGACTAACATGATGATCGACTTAAAGTTGATGGAGGTAAACTGAAATTAGTTAAAAAAGAAATAAAGAGAAGAAAGTTGACCTAAAAATACTAAAGGAGCAACTGCTTTTAATAAAATAAACAATATATATGTAATCAGATAAAAAAAAGAGGAAATTTTTCAAATGGTGCCTCAAGTTAAGTCCATTCATCATTTTGACATCTCAATTTTGAAAACTATAATAATGGAACCTCAACACTTAAACCCAACCCAACATTAGTTCCCTCCGTAATTGACACCGTTAAGTTGGACTTTATCTATAGGCAAAATTGTCTTTTCATGTTTTTCCTCCTCAAATCTTTTCCCTCCACATACATTTCCCTCTAGAATAATGTCCATTTTCCCATTAGTATCAGAATTTATGGGGAGCCATGTGTTGGCTGCATACAAAAATTAGAGACATCTAGAAATTATAATACACCATTGGCCATTAATATCCATAATTAAAAGTAGTTTTTGCAACCCACCAGTGAGAGAAAAAATCAATATTGATTAAAATGTATTTTGTATCAAATACAGAAGTTCATGAAACATATATACTTAATAGAACAATTAAAGGTAACTAGGTAATAGGATTCACATTCATATATAACTGATATTTTCAGGTCGAGAAACTCTAATTCAATTGATAAAGTTTGTGGAGGGAAAACATTAAGAGACAATTTTGCCCATGGACAACATCCAACTTAACGGTGTCAATCACAGAAGGAACTAATGTTTGGTTGGGTTTAAGTGTTGAGGTACCATTATCATAGTTTTAAAGATTGAGATGTCAAAATGATGAACGGACTTAATTTGGGGCATCATTTGAAAATTTTCCTCAAAAAAAAATCATATAGACTAAGTTCAATTACATAAAGAAATTTGGGGTGGGCTGGTTTTCATAATTTAACTTTTTTAATTATAAATATGCAACAAAACAATGTTTTCTCAAAATCTGGGGTGGACTGTAGCCCACCGTAACCCGTGTGTAGGTACGTCTTTGCTTGTAGTCATACAATCGTGTCAAGCTATGAAGTTATTTTGCTACATATCCAAACTGTCCAAACATAAGCTAACTTTTTACCAATAACCCCGTACCGCCGTGTGAAGTACAAGCAAAATATATGTAATGTGACACTTAAATTACAAAAAATCATAAAAATAAAAATTCAATAAATTTACGAGCCGTGGTTCCAAGACGTTCTATAGTCATTCTCTACCAGTTCTCAAAATAAATTCTAGGCACATATTCAGTATAGCATATGACAATGTGTTGACAACTTGACATTCATGGGCATGTCAATTTGGCAAGCATTAGCCTTTGTAGGGGGTACCTCAACGGGGCTGTAAGGGGTACACAACTATGAAAGAAAAGTTATTTTAAATAAAAACAAAAGCAACTATAACATGTTTTTGACCGATCACCCTTTCGCATACTAGTTTCGTAATACGACTGTCCTACTAAAACATCTCTCACTTGTCTTTTCATGACATTTGAAGTAAAAGAAGTGATATGCGAAGAACATACATACCTAATCACCGTTGAGTTCCGATTCCGTCCAATTTATTTACCAACCTCACAAAAGCAAGAAGAAGCTTCATACAAAAAGTAAAAGTAAAAAAAGAGAAACAAATCAAAGACCGGGTCTGACCGAAGAGGCGGGAGCACCCAAACTTTAAAATGCTGTGTTCGTTGTTGGCCCCAAGAAAATTGGCAAAAGTTTCTAGTTTGACTAATATTCAAGCTCAAGGGTAGTTTGGTAACTTTCCCTTTTTCCGACGGGAAAGAACCAAGTGGTGGGAATCATGTCAGCTCGGCCACGCTTTTGCGATGCTATTTAGGAGGAAATAATGATGTAGTACAGAAAGGTACACATGCACATGAGACGACAATGCATCATGAACTACTACTAGAACAACCACCGCCATTGATTGTATGGACCAATTTTGGTGGCATGGGTGATTTTTGTGCCCCCTTGACTTAGTTAACAAGCTTTCTTACTATCATTCACATTGATCATTAGTCTACTTGTAGATTAAAACAGGTAAGTTTGTTTGCTAAATGTCAAGGGGTTGTTTACTTACCTGGAACGAGAGTTGAAGAGACTTCGATTCCTAATTTAGCATTTGTTTCACGAGAGTTTAACGATATTTACATACGCTAGACATTAAAATCAATGATAATTTTTTTATTTTCGTGTTTTAACAAAGAGTGTGGGTAATGAAAATGATCTCGTCTTGAACCAAATTTCCCATGCCATAAACACATTGAGAGGTTGTTCATAACCCAAAAGCACCCTCTTGTGTTTGCTTAGCAAACAATATTTTCTACCAATTAAAAAACACCTCCATGTTTTTCAATAATTCAAATTCTCATGCATTTCTATTCCAATTTTAAATTAGTGTCAGTATCCCCGTTCGTATATTGTTCAATTCCTTATCAACCTCATTCAAGGCTTGTTTTTTTTTTTTTTTTTTTGTTAGAATAACCTAATTCAAGTTCAGTGACCGCACTCAAATTCAGATGTTTTGAAGAAAAATACCAAGGAAAAATCAAGGGGGGAATCAAATTAGACTAAGGCACTAAGCTAATGATCGGTCCGCTATCTCCATGCATGTCATGCATTTTTCTCTCAACATGCATTACTTAGATTCTACATTTAGCTAACTCAATCACATCGACTTTCAAGTAAGAACAAATAATTCTAGTAACATTTCCAACCAACTTTTGCATTTTCTTTCCCAGTCCACGTGATCTCATGGAGGAGACCGCTCAATTTCTAGTTCATAATTTGAAAATTGGCGCCCTATTATAAAAATCAAAGAATTTAAGAGATTTTTTAGTGATTTAATTGTCATCAAATAAATAAGCGATTCTTCGTAATAATTAATTTAAACGAAAATTGATAGACGATCGAACAGTTTTCAATCGTTTAAAGATCGAGTATTATGAAAATTGATTGATCCTACTCATTAGAATAAAGAAAAACGTGATGGAGAAAGGTAAAGAACGCAAGAAAAATAACAGTAAATGATTTTTATCAATCATCAAATAACTAAAAAAAACAATTGCAATTGGTGCTGCATGCAAAGGGTTACAATCGATCAGATTGGTCCACAATGGTTGACAATTATGGGGGCAGTGCAGTGTCTTAATCTTTGGTTAACCAAACCATAATGACTCGAGATTAACCACTTCCAAATTCAACTCCCTCTCCTGCCTTAGCTTTCTTTAAGAATCACTTTTTCGGATTGGTTAATTCGTTGCGTTGATGAGTACTGAGGTAATTGATAGGCTGAGGTCCACATGCACCACCATCGAGTTCATACCTTGACATACAAGCAACCAAGCTACCCAGAATATATGCATGAGAGAGAGAGAGAGAGAGAGAGAGAGAGAGAGAGAGAGAGAGAGAGAGAGAGAGAGAGAGTAGAGAAGAGAG
>NC_020492.1:2466462-2468419 GCF_000184155.1 Fragaria vesca subsp. vesca
GAGAGAGAGAGAGATTGGGGTCTCTGGGTTGGTGATTAACAGTTGGGTTGTATATATATTTACTTAGTGGAATCATTTACATAATGAAAAGGGAAAGGGAGAGAGATTTCGTAGGGCAAAGTATGGTACCAAAAAAATCTGGCGGGTGTAGACAAACATACGAGTAAGTGGGTTGGCTTTTTTGCTTGCGCTTTTGTTTCACCTTTGCCCAAAGTAATTGAGTTGCAGCCAGGACTTGACCAACCCCTTGATTCGTGCTCTATTGGAAATGTTCGAATGTTCTTTAATCAGTGGAGCTGCCGAGTATTTCGGCCATTAACCTTTCTGTAATTAGCTTGATTGTCTTATTTTTCCCTTCTTCTTTTTTTTTTTTCTGTTTTTTTTTGCTTCAGTGTTACACGCACTCTTTATTTGGCAATGACAGTGGGTTTGTTACTGGAATAGAGCTCGATCTGTTGGGTTATTCGAGCGAAAGAATATAGGTGGTAACATCCTTAATTAGAATGAGATCATGAACTACGTTAGGGATTTTCTTAAGAGCAGTGCTTCTTGTTCTGGGAAATTCGAAAGGGCAGTGTCGTACGTATTGTTGGTGTTGTTTGCAGAGGCGGGTTTAGGTCAAAGACAGTTGCGCGCAGCGGCTACCGGTAACCGGCCAGTCTTCTTGATGTGTCGTGTGTGGCGGTTTGGGGCCAATCTTGGTTGTAGTGTGTACTCTATACCAAACTACAGCGGTGCTTCACCCCAAACCGTTCAGATTATGGCCTTGGAACTCGGCCGGATTCAGTTACAAACTCTAAACATCGACCCTTAATAAGTTTAGAATCTAAATCCTTACCCTATAACGACGTTAAGTTGATCAAAACATTAACGTTATACAAAGTTTGAAAGTAATGGATGATCGATGCTGTTCGTATACATAGGAAGGTATTCTCTATACGTTCAATTTGTACACATTTACGTGCATACAAGGGCATCTGGAATGAAATAATCTTTGTATATCCATTTGTTCTTGAGCCCCTGAACAACCAAATTTGGGGTCATTAGTTCACATGGGATGTTAGTTGATGGTTTGCCCCATTGAAATTAAGGAAAAATGGTGGAGCTAATTTCATTTTCGATCAAGAGTGGCATGTTGGCTGGTGGATTAGGCATATATTTCAAGGTAGGGTGGCTAACTTCATGGACAAGGATGGGGATGATATGGAAAGCACCAAACATTGAATACCTAAACATGCTACATGCTACTGCTTACTTCAGATTTTTAAGTGGATTGTACTCTGTACAAAACCCTGTTGATCGATTTCAACATCCACAAACAATATTAATCTAAATGGCTATCCAAATGGGATGTGTTAGTTCGTTGTCTTCCCTACTTTTTCTATCCATGCATGATGGAGTTTCTGAGTTTCAAGTATGGAATGAGATGTTGGCAAAAGCTTACCTATCACCAAGTTGAGCAAACTATTTGATTTTTGTTGTGTGAACTGCATGCCTAAATGTGGTCGGAATTGCATATATATGTCAAACTCAGTGCATGTATATCTCCAGATTTTGATTTATTGCCTAGAGAGCCTTAATAAGGCCTAAGATTTATGGCCTTAATCCTATGTAGCATGTCATGTCACATAGACACATCATCAATTTAATAAATCATGTCATTTCATTCAAAAGTAAAAATACAATCTTAACCTTAATAATTAATGGATGCTACATACTAATATGGAATATTTTCTTACCCTTTTAATATGAATGCATATATACCAAATTTAGTTAATTTATTAATAATAATAACCAAGTTAATAATCATACCAAATTAGGCTTTTATACCATAAATCAATTTCGTAAATTTCTTAAATTCCTTCTATCTTTGTGATATCTATATATAAGCTATATTATGTATCGAATTTTTAAAATAAAATAAAAATAGGTAAATCTCTATCGAATTTCTTTTGGA
>NC_020492.1:2468439-2469989 GCF_000184155.1 Fragaria vesca subsp. vesca
GGACATTTTACCTCATTATGGTGGAAAAGACGGTAGTATAAATATATACGTGTCATATCCCCTATATAAATTATTATATTTATATAGGGCTACGACGATTGCGTCTAACGCTCACGTCGCACCATAATGGAATTTTTACCTCAGTATGGTGGAAAAGCACGTATAACTAGCTAGCATTCCTTCATATACATATTATTCTCATAATCATCCAAATATGGATATATATATATATATACACTCACCGAAATTCTCGATTTCGGTTATTCTCCAACAATGATGAAAATTGCCAATTATCATAAAAAGCAATACGCACACGACTCTACCGAAAATCTCATTTTCGGTAACTTTCCAAATAACACGATAGCCATTAAAAATGAGAACATTTACTTCTGAAAATGACTTCGCGAAAATAAACAATTCCATAAATTGATATTCAATAAAATCAATCATTTAATGTAGAATCACCGCATGCATATATTGTCACATCCCGACCCTTAAATTTTTACCTTATTTACTAGAGTGATTATAATAAGAATTTTACCGTCTCGATCATTGAGTAAATAGTTTAATTGGTCCCTAGAGGGGTTTCGGGGACGATTATGTGCGGAGGATTATTCGTATGAGGAAAATACGACGACGGTAAAAATGGTAAATTTTAACTAGTAAAAGGTAATTTTTATTCGGGTATTATTTTTCGGGGTGTTTTTATTTTGGAAGAGTGGGTTATAAGTGGATTGGACCGGTTTGGAGAGGCCCAAACCCATCTCCCTCTTTTTCTCTTCTCCCTCTCTCCCGTTTTCTCCTTCCCTCCCCCGAGTTTTCTTCCTCCCACTGCCGGACTGTCCAGCCGCCAGCTGCCGCCGTCCGGCCAGCCACTGGCCGCCGCTCCACCCCAGTTCGGACCCCCATCTCTTCCTCTCCCTCCCCGGCCTAGCCCCCGAGCCTCTAACCCGCAGGAAGAGGAGAAAACTCGTCGGAAACGCCGGGAAGCATTTCGCCGGAACTCCCTCCCCCGGCCACCAATCCGGGCAAGCTTGGTATGGTTTTGTAGCCCTCCAACCCAGCAGCCTTGCCCTAAAAGGACTCACTCCCTCTTGAGCTAGGTAAGGAGAAATTTGAGGTAGAAGTTTTATGGTGTTTTTGATGTTTTTAGTCGATTGCCCTAGTTAGGCTTGGAATTGGTGTTTGTGCTAGTTATGAAAGTTGTAGAGCATGATGAGAGGATTATTCTGTCAAAATTTCATAGGTTTTGGAGGTCGCCGGAATTGGCCTCCGGCCGCCGCTGCCGGCGGAGCCGCCGCCGGTTAGGAGATTTTTAGGGTTTTAAGTGTGGAATATTAAGAGGAGTATATTGATGTGATTTATGGAATTTTTGGATGAGATTTGGATAGGTTTGTGAATTTCCGAAGTTTGGTATTTTTGGCGGTTAATTAATGTAGAATCCGGCCGTAGGATTTAAGTCGTATTTTGGGGAGGTTGTATTTACGACTGTTGAGTATGATATTTAAGTTCGGATCGTTCCGATTTAAGAATATCGAAGTTAGGTAATA
>NC_020492.1:2470009-2472358 GCF_000184155.1 Fragaria vesca subsp. vesca
TATATATATAGACACACACACACTTTATTTTGGACGAATTATATATATATATATATATGTAAAAAAATTCCTGGACAAATTGTTTTTTCTTAGAGAAATTATATATGTATATATATTTCATAAGAATTCGTGTTTTTGATCAAGTATATTCTCATCAAAATATATGTATTTTCACACTATATGTTACGTTTAATCTAAGCATGATAGTGATGAAAAGAAAAAGAGAAAGAAAATGCTACAAATATATATTTTTAATTATAAAAGAAAGACAAATCAATTTTTTTCTCTTAATAAAAAGACAAAATAATCAAAAGTCATTGGATTTATAAGGATAAGATTGTATTTTTGCTTAAGAATGACATGGCATAATCTTTTTAATTGGTGATGTGTCTGGGTGACATAGCATGCCACCAAAGATTAAGGCCATAAATCTTAGGCCTTATTAAGGCCAAGAATCATTTTCCTTAAAAGTATAGGGTGAGCCACCATGGCTTTCTACAATTTGATCGAGGGCAGTATTTAGTTTTGTCTATCTATCTAGCTTCGAGTCATAGAAATATAAAACTCGTTTATCCTTTTGATTTTTTCTTTTTTAATAAATGACTGATGCGGTTATTTTTAAGTCTTCGTTACTGAAAAAGAATTTTGACGGGGGAATCGTTTATCCTTCACTTAATTAGAGCTTACTTATATATTGAAATTTTGATACTATAGAAAGAAAAGACGACTATATCGATTCTCTATAAAATGGTTATATACATCTGGTAAATTTCAAGAACACGATGAGACCTTGTTAGGATTAAACGCAAGCATCAATAATCATAGATTCATAGGATATCTTCATCAAAATAAATCAGATAAATATCCTTCAAATGACATACATTCCCCTTTTGTTCATAAATATTCTGGTTGACATGATTAATTTATAAAAATTTAGATTCATTCAAATGTTCAGGGAAGAACGTACGTACTATTGCTTCTATCTCCTTAGGGTTTGCCTTAATCATCGATCCTAAACTATGCACTATAATAACAAATTAAAAAAGGGGTTGTTAGCTAGCTAGATTAAGTTTTTTAATTAATTAATGAAATAATTGTGTATGAATGATGGAATAGCCCGACATGAACAGACCCTTCGTCCATACATGTATTGCAAACTAAGATACCCAGCGATGTTGTTATCAAATCCAGATAATTAGGTTTTGTTCTCGATGATACACACACACACACATTAGCAAGCTGTAATCGAATGATGTATGATGCATCTTGTAAGTAGACCACAAATTTTTGTCCCCAACAATACACAATTTGGTGCACATCAGCACATGGGATTCAAATCATTCAATTATAGTTATGATCTTCTTGAATATATATTGGTGCACCACCACAAATAATAATGCTACATTAGCTAGCTTAGCTTGCTTCAAATTATGTGTTCGTTGGAGAATCGAATCACATTTGATTTAATTGATTATAGGTTTCGAGGTAAAGTCTACTCTCTATCTGTTGAGATATCGTTACAGTAGACTAATTTCTTATATTCGTAGATTAATTAACTCGATCTTTGTAGCCGTAGACAAACTCAAATACTAAGCTGAATCAATATGATTATGAAACCAGTATCGAGTTGGTCTATTTGATGTATCGATATATGAACAAAACACGGATATATGCATCAAATAGACTAACTCGATACACTGTTCATATATTTGGATAACTACGTTGATTTTAGAACGCAACCGATCGATCGAATATATGCATGCATGCAAGTAAAGCTTTTGATTTGTTGAGAGGTGACCATCGAGCTACAGAGGCAGCATGTTAGAGCTAGCCATGCCATGTGCATGGTGGAACCATGGATATATACACCAGTTGTCACATACCTTTTTCTTGTACGAGCCACAATTCCATTCGTGTATTTTTGAGAAAAATTTCAGGAATATCCATCCTAGATTAACCCTAAAGTAATGAAAAGTGGATATATCTTGTTATTTCTCTTTTCGACTAAGACGTTCATGTTCCTAGCTCACTTATTTTTCTTGGATCGATCAACTTGAACAACCATTAAGAGGTGTAGTTAAGCTGTTTAAGATATAGTTCAATTCGAGCCAGATCGAGTGGGTCTAATATTGTGTGATATGACTAATAAGGTGTGTATGACACAACAGAACGATGCATATAGAAACTTGATGTTGGCATAGTGCTTGCAAGTTTGCGAAACGCTTGAGATAGATATACATATATGGATAAAAATACAAAATGAGGAGCATCACATTTTACTTTCAAAGCGGTGTCCGGTATTTGTAATGGAACTTTATATATATATATATATATATATATATATATATA
>NC_020492.1:2472378-2476255 GCF_000184155.1 Fragaria vesca subsp. vesca
AGCCCTATATAGACCCATGAATTTATATAGGGAGTATGGACAAGTGTAAATACATACATATATTATAGAGTCTGAGAGGCTCGATATTTTATGGGATAAAAGTTGTATCGCTTGCGGCATGCATTCGATTTTTCCTTAGAAATTAATTTGGGGAAACATAAATATTTTATTTATTATTTTATTTTTGTCCACTCACTCTAACGTTATTAAATTTTTTCCCCTGGGCCCTTCGTTTTAAATTGCCCAGTCTGCAGAGTTCGGGTTGGATCTAGTAGGAGACGAGGCATAGTCACCCGCATTTCTGCCAGTTTTCGTCAGTAGGTTACATGTTCAACCTACTCGTGTTTTCTTTCTTCCGCTTGTGTTTAGTAGCTCTGAATACTTTGGGATTATTGTATATTATGTGTAGAATTTCTGAAGGATGATTATGTGATGTTCGGAAGTGTTGAACTAAGAGTGTAATATGAAATTTTCGAGTTAGGGTTGTCCATCTGCAAGGGAGATTTGCTTAATCTTTTCAGTAAATTTTCCTTGGAGGTGGTCCCCGCACGACTTACTCCGGGTTTCAGGGTGAAATTTGGGGTGGGTCGTGTCATATATTTTAAAACAAAAGTCCACTCACAACTTTCAGCCTAAGCCTGACGTCGATCCGATGCCTCTTCCACTCGAGCCTCCTCACGTCCTGATCCAAACATATAATTAATTTCCCACTAAAAATCCAATAATTAAACAAAATGGGAAAAATTAAACGTGAGCCTCCCACACACTCATTATTGCCCAACTTCGCCATTCTTAACTCAAAACGGCTCAAACTTCACCGAACATACCGGCAACCCTAATTACAACTTCCCTCATAAAATGACTTAAATCCTACGGCCGGATTTTACATTATTCAACCGCCAAAAATACCACACTTCGGAAATTCATAACCCTATCCAAAACTCATCCAAAAATTTCATAATTCACTTCAATAAACTCCCCTTAATAATCCAAATTTAAAAACATTAAAATCTCCCAACCGGCGGCGGCCGGAGGCCGATTCCGGCGACCTCCAATGCCCACCAAATTTTAACAGCAGATTCTTCTCCACTCCCTTTACAACTTTCCTAACTAGCACAACCACAAAATTCAAGCCTAGCTAGGGTAATCGAACACAAACACCTAAAAAGCCCTAGGATTTCAACTTCGAATTTCTCCTTACCTAGCTCAAGAGGGAGTGAGCCCTTTGGAGGGATTGATGCACGGGAGGAGAGCTTCACAACGAGCCAAGACTCGCCGGCTATGGCGGCCGGAGGAGGGAGCTCCGGCGAATGGAGCAACCGGCTGCTAAGGGAGTTTCCTCCCCATTCGGCGGCGTAACCGACCCGGTCACCAGCCCAGGCGAGGAGAGGAGGCGGCGGCAGTCCGAACGGGACCGGTGCGGCGACCTGGCTTGGCCAGACGGCGTCGGCGGGTGGAGGATTCCGGCAGAGGAGGAGGGAGCTTGGGAGGGGAAGGAAAAGAAAAGAGAGAAGAAGAAAAAGAGGAGAAGAAGAGAAGAAAAGAGGAAATAAAAATGGGGTTTAGGCCTCACTCACCAACCCGGCCCAACACCACAAATATTACCTAACTCCACCAATTTAACACCCCAAAACAAAATACCCTAATAAAAATTACCTTTTACTAGCTAAAATTTACTAATTTTTACCGTCGTCATAATTTTCTCTTACAAATAATTGTCCCTTAAAACCCCTCTAGGGACTAATTAAAACTATAAACTCATTTACCGTCGTCATACTTACCTTTTACTAGCTAAAATTTACTAATTTTTACCGTCGTCATAATTTTCTCTTACGAATAATTGTCCCTTAAAACCCCCTAGGGACTAATTAAAACTATAAACTCATTGACGGAGACGGTAAAATTTTTATTATAACCAAGCTAGTAAATAAGGTAAAAATTTAAGGGTCGGGATGTGACATTATTTCTTTTTCTTTGTCGTTGTATACGTTTCCATTCTCTTCTGCCGAAGCAGGTAAGCCAAGTGCCAAGTTTTCTCTCTTTAATCTGCAGGTATGATTCTTAATTATATCGGTCATCCTCTTAAAGGGTCTTGTACGTGTCATATGACCTAGTTCTCAAATCTCAATTGATTAATAATGTCTTGATCAAATTTAGTTCCAATATCCCATCATCTCAAATCTCAATTGATTAATGCCTTGATAGTCTCAATATCTCATCATCCCATCACACTGTATTTCTATTGATATTCTAATTCTAATCTCAATATATTACTTGCTTACTAATTCTAAGCCAAGTGTCAAGTTTTCTCTCTTTAATCTGTAGGTATGATTCTTAGTTATATCGGTCATCCTCTTGAAGTCTTGTACGTGTCATATGACCTTGTTCTCAAATCTCAATTGATTAATGCTTTGATCAAATTTAGTCGCAATATCTCATCATCTCAAATTTCAATTGATTAATGTCTTGATAGTCTCAATATCTCATCATCCCATCGCACTGTATTTCTATTAATATTCTAATTCTATTATCAATTGCTTACTTACTAATTCTAAACCAAGTGTCAAACTTTATCTATTTAATCTGCATGTATGATTATTAGTTATATTGGTCATTCTCTTGGAGTCTTGTACGTGTCATATGACCTAGTTCTCAAATCTCAATTGATTAATGTTTTGATCCAATTTAGTCCCAATATCTCATCATCTCAAATCTCATGTGTATCAGCAAGAGGGGCTAATCCGAACGTGGTTTGTCTCCATTCAATTGAGAGGGAAGCCCCCGGGACGCTACGGTGCCTTAGCTGGTTCCCGATCCTCCTTCAAAAGTGGGAAAGAGAGGCGGAAGGCGCCCCTTCCAAACAATGAAAAAAATCCGAGGAACTTCGAAGCTTATAGGGCCTCCTCTTGTAAGCTAGCTCCATTCGATCGATCGCTTCCGTTCATAATAGATTGGTTGTGAATTAATTGATTAATGCCTTGATAGTCTCAATATCCCATCATCCTATCACACTGTATTTCTATTGATATTCTAATTATAATCTCAATTGCTTGCTTATTTTATTGTAGATAACTAATGCTTTTGATGTGTATATATATAGATATATAGTTGTAATAGTACCAACATTTGATTCATAGTTATTAGATTGTGTTTTTCCGTCCTGTTAGGTTTAAGGATTATACACTCGTTTACTGTATTGTTAGAGCGGTGATTGTGTGCTTAGTTATTAGATTTTGCTTCTATTCAAGAGCGTATGGTTCAATTTGAGTATGTTTGTTCTTTTATCTTTAGCTTTTGTTATCGAATTTCTATAAAATGTTAAAATATTAATTTCTTAATGATCAGTTAACTACGTGATTATTTGATATGTTTTTAATCTAAAATGTGATATGTAAAATATAGAAGAAAAAAAAATAAAACAATTTTAAGAAAAAAATTTCAGTCCACCCCAACCTAAAATCCTAGGTCCAACATTGTGTGTGTGTGTATATATTTATATATACAGTCCGTTTCAGATACGAACGTCCACACCGTAAACGGTGCGGACGTCCGCACCTGATAACTGTTGTGTATATATATATATATATATATCATGAAATTAGATTAATTTATAATTAATTTGATCAAGAGATTAACGTAATCTTGTAAGGCTATAACATATTCGATCCTATAATGCAGTTCATTGCATTTATAACTAGTACTGTCTATGCAGCTTGTAATCACAAGGAAGTAAAAGCTAGCGTCAGAGATAGATAGCGAATTAGGGCTCTCTTGCATACCCAAGATGAATTACCTACCCTACCTGGTCATTGTTTGCCCATAATGCAACTCGATCGAACACGGAACCAAATTTGCCAACCATCAAATTTGGTGGTCA
>NC_020492.1:2477761-2496042 GCF_000184155.1 Fragaria vesca subsp. vesca
CTTAATAGTTCGATTTGTTTTGTTTTCACTCTAATGCTTCAAGTATGGTCTATGAGGTTTATATATGATAAGGTACGAGTTCGACACATGTAACTATGTTAATCAATTTTTCAAAAAAAACTATGTTAATCAATTCACAGAAGAAAAAAAAGAAAAGAAGACTAGCTTGTTTTTCTCATTGATTCAACATCTAACAATGAATATCGTTAATAGTTAATAGCTAAATACAATTTAATCACCACATGTAGTCAAGTTGGTAAGAGCATGTAGGTGTGGAATCCTCATACCCAAGTTTGAATCCCGCCGACGTTAATTGGAGTTGTAAATCTTAATTTACTCTTGGTGACCAAGGGCCGGGGGAATGAAGCATTCTGACATGATCCCTCGACGCGGATTAGTCTCTGGGCCCATTAAGCTTTTGAGGATCGGATGCCGTCGTTGATACTCTAAAAAAAAAAAAAAAGCTAAATACAATTTTCGAACATTCCTCTTTGTTTCGAGTTTGAAGATTTTCTTACCCATTTTATAAAGGCTACTTACATTGTATATACAAGTTTCCATTGAGGATTGACTGATTTGAACTAATTTTACTAATTATGCTATAGAGTGTGAGGCAAAGAAAAACTAGATGAAAACAATGTTGGATAGAGAAAATAAGTGTTATTTTAGCCTATACAACGTAACAAGTGTTATTTTAGATTAGTCGTCATCAAATTTTGATCGGGTAATAACGTATATATAGTTAGCTTACCATAATTCACTACGACATTCACCATATTCAATTTGATCATGTGTACTCATTGTAACAACTTATTAAAGCAGTAAGTACACTTAACTAACTGATGGGTATCACAACTCCTAACTCATAAAGGTGAAGGCGATCGATGCTAATTCTAAATCTGCCTTGGCTAGCTAGAAGAAGCAACATCTTTGCCATCGCAATTAACTCCAGAATTTTGGGTTCTTTAACTATTACGTACTTTGCCTTTTCCTTCCATCATGGTTACACCCAATACATGCAGCTCCAAATTAAACCCGTTTTAATTCCATGCATGTGTTAGTTAGGTAGATCAATGTAATGATATACTCTTCAAGTAGTTATAAGCATACAAAACAAAGTATTATTGATAACTAAACCCACAAATTACTCTAACACCAACTAATCATTCATAATTCTTAATTATTCGTGACAAGAATAACCTTCCAAACTATAAGGTTACGTATATAAACATATAACTAATGCAATTATATGATATCCAATACATGAAATATCTTATCCTACCAAAACGATCGGATAAATATTGTTCGAGCTACAAGCTTAACTAAGTATCACTTTACATATATCCACCCATAATTATGGATTACTTTGCAGCTGTATGTATTGATTGTATTCTAGCTTCCTCCTTAATCTCTTTTAATTTCTTGGATATAAAGTTTAATGGGAAAGCTTTACTTTAAGTTCTAGATGAAAATGAAGAAAAATATGAAATAGTCATGCATAACCTGTAAAAGATGCATGCTTTATCACAAGTCAATTTGTCATCATGATGAGTTCGTCAAATCTAGACAAAGCCAGCTTAATCTTAATCAATTTACTGTTGTCCAAGTTTTTCATTTAAGTCGGTCAATCATATTAACAATCCTTGATACCTAGAGCCTTAACTTGTATGTTAAAAAACGGCTGATGTTCATAAATTATCTCTATACGGCGATAATTTATAACTTATATGTGCGTGGATTATGACATGTCTTGCAAAAAATCTAGGACGACATTTATCATTCACATCAATTTCGCTCGATCGACTCCTACTCGTTTAGGTAATTAACGAAATGAAGCATATATTGGATGGCAGCTGCAGACCGGGTGGATCCAATAAGACAGGATCTCAAAGTAAAGTCACGAGACATATATGCCAGTACGACTTGATTGGATGTTCAAAGTACGTAACACCAGGAAAACTCGACCGAGTTTGGGGGAAGCAATAAGATGCAAACTCAACTCAAACAGCAGCTTCCATCATTCCATCAAATCGTTCATGGCTAACAGCTGTAGGATATATCGAGTTTTCTGCAGACAAGCACATTACATATAGCACCAAACTCGGTACGGCATGCAAACTCGACCTTGTAATCCAACGTAATAGCAAACATGCGCACTTCGAATAGTACTATTCTGTGTCGGTGAGTGAGGACAATCTTTCTAGTGGGTGCTAACTGGCTTTCCTTTGGTCGATCTCTGCAGGGTGCTTACTATAATAGATCATGGGTATGTCTCGCTTGTCATTTTCAATCCAGCTTATATATATCCTAGTCTGCTCCAATTCACATATACAACCCTGTGTGTGTGTGTGAATTGAAGAAAATGGCCTCAATATTGTGCATTTCGATCTAGTAAAACAGCTAGAAAAAGATGAGGAGATATGGCAGATTGGGGAATTTTCTTGACCCAATTAGCTTGAGATTTATACTTGATCGCTTAGGACTCTTTTAGGACTAAATCTCTACCCTAGCTAGCTAGCAAACCCTAGATCGGATCCATGGCAACAGTAAATTTGATAAATATAAAAGGGTGCGGCTATTTCCACCCCACTAAATGCTAAGTTCACCCCAGGTCTAATTTTTTACCTTTAAAATTCCAATTCTGCCATTAAAATTTTGTGAAAATCTAGTTTTTATTTTCTTTCTTTTAACTTACAATTACAAAAATGATAATATTTCATCAATATAATTGACGCATACCTCCATTCTTCTCAAACCACATCCTATATTCTCCTCAATCTCTTTCTTGAGTTTTTTCTTTACGATTATGAATATTATATATATATATGAAATACTACGTTTGAAACCATAAATAAAATAAAAATAAGAACTAACAATCTCATATATCACACTGTATAACCACCATGTTGAAGATTGAAGTGATTTTCAAATCTGATTTGAAAAATGTAGAGATTTGTTTTTTGTTTTTTTTTTTCCAATGTAAAGATGTAGATAATTGATGTTGTTTGGATTTTATTTTAATATTATATTTTCACAAAAATTCTTGATTGTGGGGTTAGTATTGGAATATTTAGTTTAAAATTGAAATATGGGGTGAAGAAAGCATTTGGTGGGGTGGCAATAGCTGCACCCATATAAAATTAAGCGCAAGCACAAGAACATATAAGAGTTTGATTGTTATACAAATTTATATAGTAGAAAAGTCCGAATAGTGAAAAAAAAAAAAAAAAGAAAAGAAGAAGAAGAAGAAGAAGAAGAAAAATATATGCAAGCTAGTGATCCATATATAATACCCAAGCTAGCTTCGATGAAAGACAGAAAACACCATGCATCTGCAATATGTCCAAGCAACTAGTTTTGAATAGTAAGAGATGAAAATTAAAGCATGTCGAAACCCATCAAAGTGAACAAGAGGAACTAGAATTGTGGCTTTGTGCATCTAGCTAGCTAGTGTTTAGTTCGAGCTGCCAATCCTAACTAGATCGATGAATCCAAATCAAAATTTGCTCGATTTGTCATGCATTACTTGATCAAGAAATGCATGCATGTATATATCGATCATTTCTGGGCCAGGAAGATTTACATGCACGCACACAAGTAGTAATGAGTCCCACAACACAAAGGGTCCTATAGTTTCACATGCATTGTTGGTTCTTGGTTGACATGAAAATGGCAAGGCATAAAACCCCTTTAGGAACTTTCTATGATTTGCTCTCTGCACGTATATACAACAAGCAAAGCACACATTAAGACCAAATCAAGCATATTCCCTATAGCATGCATGCTCTAACTCACTCAATTCTCTGCCACAATCGATTAGATTCCTTCCTCTTTCGATCATTTCCCCAACCCATTGCTTCTCAACCAAAATGCGTAACATATAACTTTGTAAGGTGCGGATTATATAGTACCAGTGTATGCAAGATTTAGGGTTTAACCTTACTACTCTGCATGCAGTTTGGTTGGGATAGTTCGATCTCCGAAACACTTGTCTTTTCAAGACTCGATCATCTTACTAATGATAGTCTGTGTCTAAAAAAAACAAGTGCTAGTTTTGAAATAACTTAGAAATTGAGCTAATTTCATGTTCATGGACAATAAAAATGCCACATTGTGATTTTTTCTTTTTGCTGCAAAAGACTACTACTATGCACGTAGTAATGCAGCTTGGTCTTACATAATAGTCTCCTTGTCGGAAAAGCGAGACTGTAATTA
Organism: Fragaria vesca subsp. vesca; assembly: GCF_000184155.1. Lineage (NCBI taxonomy): Eukaryota > Viridiplantae > Streptophyta > Magnoliopsida > Rosales > Rosaceae > Fragaria > Fragaria vesca. The sequence continues at coordinate 2,481,977 of NC_020492.1, forward strand.
AACTGCATGTTTGTGATCGATGGCGGATTTAATTCAATTTACTTATTTTTAAAGATAAAGGCAAAGTTTATTCAAACAAAAAAGAGATAAAGGCAAAATTTGAGTTGCATTGAGAATTTTTGAACAAAAAAAAAGTGAAACTAATACTCATTTTTGACATTTTAGATCCATTTTTCATGTGTGTTTTTACAAATGGAAGATGAAAGACTGAAAGAGGGTGTCAATTTGACTCCAAAAATAAGGTTTAGTCCCATTTTGCTTCCAAAATAATTTATTTTATTGGGTCCAAAAACAGCGGAAATGGACCGAGCCCAATTAGCGAAGGCGCCGAAGCTCTCTAGACCTTCATTACCACGCTATTTGAAGCAGCACGGCCACTAAGGACGACGACGACGACGAAGGGCCAGAGAGGTTAGGAATCTATCTCTCATTTCCCCCATTTATGCCGTTTTCCCCATTTCTGTTTAAAATTTACAACTCGGAACTGAAGAATTTTAATCTTAAAACCGAATGATCTCAATGATCTCATTCTCTTCAATGGTTTAGAACTAATTGATTTACATTCTAACTTTCTTGTTGTATTCTAAATTATCGCAAATTTTTGTTTGTGATTCTATCTGTGTCATTTACAAGGTATCAAGAACAACTTCCAGAGCTTGTTTATGACAACTGCCAGAGCTTGGTTATGAAAATCAGTGATAGTTACTTGTATGAAACAAGTCTTTTTATGCATAAGATGTTTCATATATTGTTGGGTGAAAATAATTCCATTTGTTGTTCTGTGATTGATAGATTTACCTCATTTGTGGTTGGGGTCAGGTATTAAATGTGAAAGGATAGGCGGAAGCAAAACTTGTGGTCAATTTGATAATGGTGTTGATGTTATCGTACTTTAAGTTGGGAGTTGGGACTATATATATAGATTTGTAACGAGGATATTTTAGTGGAAATTTGACATCGTAAACGTAATGCTGTATGATAAATTGTGTAGGATTCAGTGCACCACGGTGCACATGAACCAGCCACTTGTGTTAACGGTCGTTAGTTTGACCAAGCCATTCCGTCGGTTAACCAAAAAAAAAAAAAAAATAGTAGCAAAAATAAAATTACCTAAAACAAAAACCTTAATTCGTAGTTGCTCTCTGACTGTCTGTTCACGGTTTAATCCCACGACTGAAGTCTACGATTCAAACCCTCCAAAAACTAATTGATATCCTTAACCCGACCAGGGCTCTTGGTCATCGAATTCTTGGTTATTGCCCGGAAATGATGACGAGGTCGTCGTGGTGTTCATGGCGACGGGTTGAGGAGGAGGACTGAGTGAATGGGGGTGAAGTGGGGAGGACGAGGGTGAGGGCGAGACAGATTGATGAGTGGGGATGAGAGAAGAAGACAACGTCGTTTTAAGGGCGGCGAAGTGGGAGAGGAGGTTGGTGATGGCGGGGTTAAGGAGGTGGCTCAGATTAAATTATAACTAGAGGTTCACCTGCATCTAGGTGCATCCAAGAACTTTCAAGATATGACATACCGTACAGACAAAAGACAAGAAAGCTTGTTGTAACCAAAAAATAAAAAAAGATAGGAAAGCCTGTGAATTATTTCTTGGGTTTTCTTGCTCAAATAAGACTTGGTTTGTCCCAAAAAACTGCAGATTGTCATGGCCTTTTAGATTGTCATGCCTTTTAGAATTAACACTTTATCCATATTAAAGTTAAAGACTTATGTTTTAACAATTCATTTTTTTTTATTTTATAAAACGGGGTTTAGAACTTAGTCTAGCTAGAAGTCTCAGCCCACGCCCGATTTGAAATTTATTAATAAAAAAGAGAATTACAAATGTTGCTTTGAGAGTAAACCCCCAATAAAAAGAAATACAACCTAAACGGGGGAGAAATTTATTAACACATCCTTAATTACTAGGTACACATCTCATACTTAATACACCACCTATCAACTTTATTGTTTTAACATTTTATTAGATACACATACCCAAATTTCTAACAATACCCTCATTTAAAATACACAACTTATTCACTAAATACACATAATTTTCACCTCATCGACATCTTCTTCAAAATTTATTCTCAAGAAGCCTCTTACTCAAACCGATTTTAAAATTTTTTGACACTAACCAAATCAAAACAGAACAAGAGAATACATCACCAATTACGTCACCAAAGTTCTTAACGAAACTTTTAGTATTAGAATGTTCAATCATGTGTAAAACTAAATTAATCGATTATTGGGAACCATTGCATAATATTCTTATGTGGTGTCCAAATATTGGTACTTGATTTAAGCTAAAAATTAAAAAGTGTTAGAAGTGCAATAGCTAATATACTAGTAGAGGAGAAGAACACTCCCAAGTGGGATAATTTATTTCAACTATAGGTTTCTTTACTTTTGATATGAATGTCTCTTTTGGTAATTTTACGTACACACAAAACCGTCTATAATTTGTATAAAAAAATATATGTGTATCTAACATTTAGGGATGTGTTAATAAAATTTCTCTAAACGAGGACCATGACAAAAGATTACAATTGAAAAAAGAACTAAAATTAAGTCCATTACCAAAAAACCTAACCAAATCTATAGACTGTTACCGTAGATAAATCCCTACCATACTGTCTGACAATGAAATCAGGAATTTCTTCTCACCAGCTGTAACTTGCGTTTAGGGCACCATAATTAGCCGAAGCATCAGCAACCGTGTTACCTTCTCGGTATATGTGGGAGACCTTAAACTGCATGTAATACCTCAAAAATTCGATATTAGTTTCTAATATTATTTGAGATTTTTATAGTTAGACATTAGTGTGTTTTTGAGGTTCGAATGAAGAGCTGAAGTGTTCAGACACATAAATTACCCGAAACGGTTCTATTTTCTTTAAGGGTCATAGAGTTGACTTTTTATTCGTTGGGTTTCTCGGTATATGTGGGAGACCTTAAACTGCATGTAATACCCCGGAAATTTGATATTAGTTTCTAATATTATTTGGGATTTTTCGAATTAGAAGTTAGTGTGTTTTTGAGGTTTGAAGGAAGAGCGGAAATGTTCGGACGCATAAATTACCCGAAACGATTCTATTTTCTTTAAGGGTCATAGAGTTGACTTTTTATTCGTTAGGTTTTCTCGAGAAAAAGTTGTAGAGCACGACGATACGAGTTCGTAGACACGTGGCACGCGTTAAACGTACTTTCTTATCAAGAAGTTATGGTCAGCAGAAGTTTGGCTTTTTGGGAATTTTTTAGTATAAATAGGAAAATTTCCTTTTGGTCCTCATTATTTTCAAAAACCCTAATTCTTCCCCTCTCCTTCTCTCTCTCCAACCCCGAGAGAATTCAAATTCTCCAGCTGACCCGACCCGAACCCGGCCGAGCCGACCCGGTTTTTCTGGCCAACTCCGACCGACTCAAGCGACGACATCGGTCGGAGTCACATTGTCTCGGCGGCACAACCTTCCCTGTGGTGGTGGCTTACTACAAAAATGAATTTAATTAGCCACCACAAATTGCCATGGCGCGGATTTGCCGTCACCATTGGTCCAAATTTCGCGACGGCACTACAACGGCAACTATTCCGTCGCTAAATTAAAACTATTTTGCAACGGCAACTCTGCGTAGTGGCAAAAAAAATTAAGTTTTACGACGGCAACTCTGTGCCGTGGCAAAAAAATTGATGTTTTGCGACGGCAACTTTACGCCGTGGCAAAAAAATTAAGTTCTACGACGGCAGAAAGAAGCCGTGGCCTACTTTATAATCAATGGCGACGGCATGTTACCGCCGTCGCTAATTTTTCCTAATTTTTTTTAAAATGTCAACTTGAAAATAAAAATTATGCTTCCATAATGGAGCCCTATTACGGGGACATAAATGTCTCAAAACTTAATATGGGTTTATACATCTCGTCCCCACGAGCATGTGAGCATTGACAGATCAAGAAATTAATTTGTGAGGATGTAGATATAAGCGTTTTTGTTTGACGGTTATTCAGTGTTTCGAGTTGACCGCGTCGATCGAGACCAAAACGATGACAAAAACATGTAATTTTTTTACCATAGTCTTATTTCCTTATAATGATCAAATCCAACGGTCGAATTTGTTAAATTATTTGTGCTCCACCTTGTTCGTTTGAAAAGGTATGCTTTACCCTATAACCAATAAACATGTTATACAACACTAGTAGGCATATAATGATTTTGAGTGATGCCAATAATAAAAATTAAAAATTAATGAATTTGACATCACCTATTTTTTAACACAAATTAATAAGTTCTCTGTAGAAAAATGAACACAATTGGCCTTTGTTTTCATATCGGTCAAATGAGTCAACTTAAATTTGTTTATACTTCACTAAAGAGAGCCCTATAACGGGAACATAAACTTCTCAAAATTTTTATATGGATTGATACATCTCGTCTTCATGAGAGCGTGAGCACTGACGGATCAAAAAAATAACTTGTAAGGAAGCAGAAACGAGCTTTTTAGTTTGATAGTTATTCAATGTTTTGAGTTAACCGTGTCGATCGAGACCAAAATGGTGACAAAAACATGTAATTTTTTTACCATAGTCATATTTTCTTATTATGATCAAATCCAACGGTTGAATTTGTCAAATTATTTGTGCTCCATCTTGTTCGTTTTGAAATGTATGTTTTCCCTTGTAACCAATAAACATGTTATACAACACTAGTGAGCATGAAATGCTTTTGAGTGATGCCAATAATAAAAATTGAAAATTTCTGAATTTGACATCTATCACCCATTTATTTAACACGTATTAATAAGTGTTGTGTAAAAAAAATGAACCCGGACGGTTTTTTTTTTTTCCATATCTGTCAATCAGGTCAACGTAATATGTACTTATGTTTCTCCAAAGGAAGCCCTATCACAAAAATATAAATGTCCCGTAATTTTTACATCGATTGATGCATCTTGTGCTCACAAGTGCTTGAGAATTTTTGTAAAAAGTCTCTCTTCTCTCCCCAGACGTGCAACCATCTCGCCCCCCCCCCATATCTCTCCATATCTCTATCTTCTCCCACTGCCAGCGCCATAAACTCTATGTCCGGCCACCGTCTCTAGACGCCACCCACACCAAACGACGACTCTCTTAACCATGATCAAACCCAACTTGGTTTGGCTACCGGAAACACCTCTAGCCCCCCCGAGCTCAGCTACCTTCCACTCTAGGATCTGCCGAGCTTGATCCGCCCCCTCAGCCTCACGGCCACCATGGGTGAGATCAACCTCCCTTCCACTACCAAATCCCCATGGTCTGAGCCTCCAACACCTATAACATCGGTTATGATGTACATGTGTTTGATTTGAGGAGTTTTGGTGAGCGTAGAGGAGCTATGTAGTGGAGGAAAGCGACGACGACATGTCGGAGGAGGCTGAGCTGGATTCGGTTTGGCGACAGGAAACGCCTCTTCCACTCTAGGATCTCCCGAGCTCGATCCGCCATTTCCACTACAAAATCCCCATGGTCTGAGTCTCCAATACCTTGGATCACCTGAGCTTTGCCGTGAGCTCCGCCAGCCTAAGCTACTAGCTTGGTAACCCCTATTCCTCTTGTAAGTTATATATTGGGATGGTAAAATAGCCCTCATTTTCTATTTTTATGAATCAGATTCTAATCCATTCGTTTCCACAGGTACGTACATGGACTTCAAGGTAAGTTCACAATGTTCACTGCTCTTTTCACTTTCACTTATCCTCGTTGTTCAATTTTTTCATATCATGAAGTTAGGACTGGGCATTATCTTCAACTTAGATTGTAATCTTTTCATGATTGTTTTGATGTTGGAAAAAGTCTATTATCAATTATGCTATGGAATGTAACTGCATTGGTGTTGTTTTAGATTTTTTTTTTTGGTCAGTAGGGTTCAAACTTCAAATAGACTTCCCTTTTTCTTTTTGTGGGTATTATGGATTGATATAGGCCAGCCCAAATAAATGTTGTCAGTAGACTTTTGCACTAGGAATTCAATTGTTGTAAAGCTTGGTGTCTATTAAGTGACATGTTATGATGGCGATATGTTCTCAATTGGTTTTATTCCTAATTTTCAATTGAAGTTTGATGGATTTTGTTTTATCATTTATGGTTTAGTCAATTAATCAGGAGTATTAATCATATATACATGGATGTTGTGTTCTAATTTACGTGCTAGTCCTGTATCTGGTTTTCAAGAGAACAAAGTGTATTTTGTTTGAACTGCCTCTCTGTTGATTCTGAATGTTTACGATTCTTGTTTATGTTTATATTTCTTGGAAAAACAGTGCAAAGGAAGGTGCTTAATTTCTCAGTATTAAAATGATTTGCTCTCTTCTTTCTGTCTGAGTGGTTATTAGTTATTTTGTGTAAATACTGCAGATTGTCTCGTGCTACTAATTGATCGATTTGATGAATATTAACTAAACTTACTTTGTTATAGGTAAATTTTTAAGATTATACATACAGATGGCAGTGGCATTCTATGACATCAACTCAGTTGCTAGCCTTAAGAAATTGGCCGGTACTTGCTCGCTTGCAGCTACATCATTAGGTATCAAGCATCAAAGGATGATATCACTGTGCATGCTGCTCGTTCCAAGCACCCATCATCTAAATAAGTGAATGCATCACAGTGGTACAAGCACATTGCTACCCTTTTTAGGATTTCGTAAGTTTTCTGCTTTGATTCATTTCATTACTTTTATTTATCAATGTCCTGTAAGGTTATGAGATGTCGATTGAATGGTATATGATATTGTAAGGGTGTTTTTGGAGAAGACTAGTGTCAGAATTGAGGGATGTGCTCCCATCAACTATCACAAGGGAAGCACGCAGTTGCCACACCTCCCGCTGGTGATTCAAAGGCAAGTATTCAATTTCTCTTCTACAGACTGATATTTCTGTTATATACTTTGCTTGCTACCTACTTTGTTTGAAATGCTATGGTGAGATTGAACTCCTTTCTTTCATTTGCTTATAGAATCTGCATAAAATTGTACGTTATACTTATGTGTTGGAATATGGTACAATACTCAGGCCTCTACTACTAAAGATGACGATGACAGTGATGTGGATCTCTTTGGTGAGGAGACCTAAGAGGAGAAGAAGGCTACTGAAGAACTTGCAGCTGCTGTCAAGGCATCTACCAAAAAGAAAGAGTGTACATGTCACACCCCGGTTCTTAAGTTATTTTACGGTTATTTACTTTGGTATTATTTTAGTCTTTTACCGTGTTGAATAACCGTTGACTATCTCAAGGCATCTACCAAAAAGAAAGAGTGTACATGTCACACCCCGGTTCTTAAGTTATTTTACGGTTATTTACTTTGGTATTATTTTAGTCTTTTACCGTGTTGAATAACCGTTGACTATCTAAGGACCCTATAGTTGACTTTCTTTTCCGTTTAGAATTTGGAGAAACTTTCATTATGAAAGTTGTAGAGAACGTTAATACGAGTTCGTAGACATGCTATGTGTTAAAATCGGAGTTAGCATGAAAAAGTTATGATTTAAGAGAGTAAATTTTTGAGATGGTAAAAAGGGGTAGTTATTAATGGGTATTATTTTATTTTTTGGTTGGGTTTTTGTAGCGGACCGGCTGTGGAACAGCCCAAAGCCTCCCCCTCAGTTTTTTTTCTCTTCCCCTCTTCCTTCTCTCTTTCTCCCTTGAGTTCCCCCGAGCCCCTCTCCGCCGGAAAACTTCCAGCCACCAGCTGCCGCCGTCCGGCCAGCCACCAGCCACCACTCCACCCCAGTTCGGACCCCCATCTTCTCCTCTCCCTCCCCGGCCTAGCCCCTGAGCCTCTAACCCGCCGTAAGAGGAGAAAACTCGCCGGAGACGCCGAGAAACTTTTCGCCGGAAATCCCACCTCTGGCCACCATAGGTCGGAATCTTTGGCTCGTCTTATAGCTCTCATCAAGGTGAGTATTCCCTCAAAAAGAATAAGTCTATTTCGTAGTGGTTATAGAGAAATGTATAATTGAAGTTCTAGAGATTTTTAGATGATTTTAGTCGATTACCCTAGTTAGGCTTGGAATTGGTGTTTGTGCTAGTTAGGAAAGTTGTAGAGCATGATGAGAGGAAGATGTTGTCAAAATTTCATAGGTTTTGGAGGTCGTCGGAATCGGCCTCCGGCCGCTGCTGCCGGCGCCGCCGCGGTTTGGGAGATTTTTAGGGTTTTAAATGAGGAATATTAAGGGGATTATATTGATATGATTTATAGAATTTTTGGATGAGATTTGGATAGGTTTGTGAATTTCTGAAGTTTGGTATTTTTGGCGGTTAATTAATGTAGAATCCGGCCGTAGGATTTGGTACTTTTATCTCTTGCGGCATGCATTCGATTTTTCCTTAGAAATTAATTTGGGGAACAATAAATATTTTATTTTTTATTTTATTTTTGTCCACTCACTCTAACGTTATTAAATGTTTTCCCCTGGGCCCTTCGTTTTAAATTGCCCAGTCTGCAGAGTTCGGGTTGGATCTAGTAGGAGGCGAGACATAGTCACCCGCATTTTCCGTCAGTTTTCATCAGTAGGTTACATGTTTAACCTACTCGTGTTTTCTTGCTTCCGCTAGTGTCTAGTAGCTCTGAATACTTTGGGATTATTGTATATTATGTTTAGAATTTCTGAAGGATATTTATGTGATGTTTGGATGTGTTGTATTAAGAGTGTAATTTGGAATTTTCGAGTTAGGGTTGTCCATTTTCAAGGGAGATTTTCTCAATCTTTTCAGTAAATTTTCCTTGGAGATGGTCCCCGCACGGCTTACTCCGGGTTTCGGGGTGAAATTTCGGGGTGGGTCGTGTCAGTACATCTCTCAAGGCCAAGCAGTAGCTACTAAAGAATCACTATATTGCTGGTATATTTGTGTACATTTGAAACTTTGGTTTCTAGAAGTTAATTGGTTACACTTAGTTGGTTTTTTGCTTGTGTTAAAACACTAATTACTAGAAACACTTGATTACTGGTTGATATAGTTCTTCTAATGCAAGAATGGCATTTGAGGACCATTAATTGAATGTTAAATATTTTTTTTAATATCTTTAATTCCTTTTTGCACAAAAAAAAATAAATAAAAATAAAAATCTAGCATGCTAATTGCTTGCTAGATTTTTTTATAATCACAAATAGAACTTTGCGACGGCAAGTTTGCCGTAGCCAATATATAGGTGAATTGCGACGGTGTAAGCTGTCGCTATTTGCCGTAGCTAAATAAGCGACGACCTTTGTAGTCACTGTACGCCGTCACAAAAGGGTGGCGACGGCTCGTTGCCATAGCCAAAAGCAACGGCCACGCCCTCAACGGCGATGGCAAAAATGCCATAGCCATGTCGTCGCGGTTGCCCTTTAGCGACGGCAAACTAGCTTTTATCGACGGAATTGCGCCGTGGCTAATTGAATTCTTTTTTGTAGTAGTGGTGCGTGCGAATCGAAGCTTGGAAGTTCTGCTTTGAGACCCGATCGGATTTTCACCTCAGGCGGCGGCGATGCATCTTGTAACCGGTTTGGATAGGAAGTTCTTGGTGCCCTTGTTCGACTTTCGGTGGTCTTGAAGCTCGACTCATAATGTAGAGTTGTTGAGTAGGACTTCCCCTTTCCGGCGGTGTTTCGACCCGTTTTTCGGCCGAATTGGTTGAAACATCAAGTATTAAAGTTGCTCACCTTGCTTCAATCTACAAGTTTTGTGTTGTAGGTTTCCCCAAAATTCGAAGTTGGTGAGATGGCGCGTGAGGCTCACTCTCCGCCGCCAGCACGTCCGGGTAGTGTGAGTGGGTTTGTTGCTGTGTTAGCTAGCTTGTGTCGATGTGAGTGTGTTAATGTGTGTTAAGGCTAAGTGTTGATTAGGTGTTGCTTTTAGGTACTATGTTACTCATAGATGTTTGGGTGGTTGTGAACTTTGAAATTATGAACTTAAAGGCAGCGTGGATAGGTTGTTGAGTGTCCGACGACCTTAGGAGGTCTCGGAGGAATGATTGTTCTCCTTTGGGCAACCTTCAAGCTAAGGTTTGGTTAAGGGTGCGTTGATTTTTGTTTGAGTAGTTACTAAAGGTTAATAATTGTGTTAATTAAGTAGCTTGTGGAGTTGATATTGAGCTTAGCTCTTGAGTTTGTTGAAGACACAGCGGGAGTATTTAGGTGAGTAAATCTCACTTGGTTCATAATGGAACTGTAATTGCTTTATAGTTCATTTATCGTAAAATTATGAAATTGTCTTGGAAACAAAGTTTTGGTTTAAATCACATGAACTTGATCGACTACGGTTCATGGGTAAGTAAAATGGGTTCTCATATACAAATGATTTTTAGAGATTTACGAATATGAACTATAATTGGTAATGGTGGGGCGTATGACTATTGATGTGGATATTTATGCCTTGTTGAAATATCTGCTTTTTGATAAGATATTGTGAATGATGTGTTGCTTGTTTTGGTTCTATTGATATTGATACATTACACTTCATGTGAATAAGTGGTGACATGTTGTGTTGAGATATATCATTTTGGAAGAGTAATTGTTGTGATGTCTAAGTTGAGCTAATTGTGACTCATTAGATGTTCTAAGTCAAAAGACTTATGCTTGAATGGTGATTGTGTGCCTTTGTAGTGATTGTGTGTATTAGTTGTGGTTGTGTCTTAATGGTGATTGTGAGCATTAGTTGTGGTTGTGTGCCTTAGTGGTGATTGTGAGTATTAGATTAGGAGCATTCGTGGTGGTGTCAGTGAACCGGGAACCAAGCCTTGGCCGGGTGATTGATTACGGTCAGTTTAAAACTCTAGTCTGTCTGTCGGTACTTCATGGGGGATGACTAAGTATTGACGAACCCATGAATACGTGCTTGTCTAGTTACTTGTGGGGGATGACTAATTGTTGACGAACTCATAAGTAAGGGTGGAGAAATTATTGTGTGATGTTCTTACGTGTTATCATTTAAATTTCTTGCTTTGAATATCTCCTGAACTATGCATTTCAGCAGAAGATTCTTTAATCTTAATTGTGTGATTTTAGCGGAATTTCCTGAACTACACTTTTGCAGGATTCATTTATGATTTTGATTGATCGTGAATTGTTGTGTTTTCTTATTTACTCTCTTTTAAATTCTCTTACTTTTAAGCGATTTCTGAACCAAGTTTCTAATGTAGGAATTACCTGTTTTACCTTATGTGATTGTTGGGTTGAGTCCTTTAATGTAGATTTACTCATACGAGCTTTAAAAGCATACCGGGTTCATTGTTTACAACCCGGTGCACCAATCCTTTAATGTAGATTTACTGATACGAGCTTTAAAAGCTTACCGGGTTCGTTGTTTACAACCTGGTGCATCAAGTCATGTTATAGAGGTTGATTTTGCAGGTGATGATTTTCAAGATTGAGACATAAAGGTCTAAAAGCTGCTTGTTAAGAGTTGAATATTTTATTATTATTGAATTGTCGCTTTGTAGTAAGCTCTTTAGAGCATGATCTTTATTTTTACATCTGAAGTTATGTAAACTTTGGAATGTAATATATGACCCAATGATTTGAGTCTATATTGACTGTCTATTTTCGGTTTTGCTTTGTAGATAAATGTGGTTGTTACAAGAGTTAGAATTATTATTTTTTGGTTATCATACCTTGAATTTGGATTTTTTATTTATCTAAAATTTGGGGTGTGACACTGCATCTGCCGACTGTTAAATAAATCATTATTCCATGCCATCTTGAGCCTCCATAGGGTAAGGAGAAATTAAACCTTAAGGCAACTAACAACCAAGCCTAAAAGCCCATAGGTTAAAAGGGAAAAAAATCCAAAATAAACTAAAAAACCTAAAATAATACTGAATGCCGAATCAGATTAATAAAACGACATTTTCTGGCTTAAATCTGACACGGCTCACGAAAGTGAGTCTTGTAGATCTCGTCGTTCCCATTCCGGAAATGTATTATGCATTCCAAACAGATATTCTGGTCAAAAGTTACTCCAAATCAGATTTGCTTCTGAAAATCAGATTTCGCACGAGCAACTTAGAAAGTCTAAAACAACATCTTTTTGAATATTCTAGCGGCTAACAACCTCTTGAAATGAGAATTACCGATATTCATATCATTCTTCTTGATTAAACAACATCTTTGTGATTTTTATTTATTTTTGTCTAAATTTGGCTCATTCTCGTCTTACATCACCATATAATGAACCTCTTTCTTCTCCGAGTGATATACAATTCAGATTATTTATCTGTGTTAAAGTTAAATATTTAATAGACAATACTAATTGATTGTCATGCTAACAGATATGCTTGATCCAATTTTGATCTTACAGCAATGTGCAGGGGCAGTGTTGTATAGATCAGGAGTGTTTCTTATTAGTAACTTTGTTTCAACGTTTCTCAATCGAGCTTCCCGATTGGTAAACAATGAAAGGGTCATAGTACCCGAAATTCAATTTTAGCATTTGGCGAAGACACAACATCACGTTTAAAGAGAAGACGGCTTAGTAAAAAATCTTGCTACATTTTATTCCAAATTGCTGCAAATTAAGATGTTACAACATGCTAAAAGTCAATCAAGAATTCTCATATCACAAGAAATCAAGAATTGCGGACCTAGGCAAGTGATGAAGTATTTACTATACTTGCTATATATCTATTTTTCGTCAAGGGTAGTTACTGTTCACTAATGACAGTAAAATAACGATTTTGTCCTTGAATTGTCTGCATTCCCAGAATTTATCTCTCTTTCTCTCTAAATCTCTCTAGATTCTTCTCGCCCAAGATCTCTGTGTCTCTCTTTGGTCGTAACTCAGACCTCTCTCTCTGTCTCTCTCTTCAAGCTTCCACCGCTTAGTTCTCTCTTGAAGATTCCGAGAGAAAGAAACCCATGCCGTGAACTTCAATATCCGATCAAGATCAATCTGACATCCTTTCTACCTATGAACAATCTAACATCAGAATCCAGACTTTTTCCAGGAGCCATCTGGCCATTTTGATCGGTGTGTCTTCTTTTCCAGCCATGGTACCTCGGTAATAGTAGCCATGTCTAAACCCGCAGCAAGGCGCGTGCTACCTATCTTGAGGCTAGGTTTGGGTTATTGTTTTTGTTGTGGGTTTGGCTTTGATTTCCTATTCCTTCTCTGTTTCTGTTGGTTTTGAACTGATTCGGGTTTCGATTTTGAAGGGATTTTGTTAGTGTTGTAGTTTATGATTTGGGTAGAAATCGAGTTCTTTTTTAGTTATGAGGTTTGGGTTTGAAAACGATTTGATGAATGTTCTGCATATTTACTTATTCCTGTTAGTTTTTTTTTCCCACAGTGCCTGCATAATCTAATAGAATAATTTTTACTTTTGTGTTGTCGCAACTAGCAAGGGGATATATGATGGTCTTTTTAGTCCGGAGCGGAGACAAGTAAGAGAATGGGAGACTGTTGTTGCTGTTTTTCCACAGTGACTATGACACGACCCACCCCGAATTTCACCCTGAAACCCAGAGTAAGTCGTGCGGGGACCACCTCCAAGGAAAATTTACTGAAAAGATTAAGAAAATCTCCCTTGCAGATGGACAACCCTAACTCGAAAATTTCAAATTACACTCTTAATTTATCGGATGTGAACATCGCATAATATACAAAAATTCTAAAGTATTCAGAGCTACTAAACACAAGCGAAAGCAAGAAAACACGAGTAGGTTGAACAGGTAACCTACTGGCGAAAACTGGCAGAAATGCGGGTGACTATGCCTCGTCTCCTACTAGATCCAACCCGAACTCTGCAGACTGGGTAATTTAAAACGAAGGGCCCAGGGGAAAACATTTAATAACGTTAGAGTGAGTGGACAAAAATAAAATAATAAATAAAATATTTATGTTTCCCCAAATTAATTTCTAAGGAAAAATCGAATGCATGCCGCAAGCGATAAAACTTTTATCCCATAAAATATCGAGTTTCTCAGACTCTATAATATATGTATGTATTTACACTCGTCCATACTCCCTATATAAATTCATGGGTCTATATAGGGCTACTACGCTCGCGTCCAACGCTCACGTCACGCCTTAATGCGGTGCTACACTACGCCATCAAGGTGGAC
>NC_020492.1:2500179-2504192 GCF_000184155.1 Fragaria vesca subsp. vesca
AACTAGGCTAATCGAACTAAAACAACTTAAACACCATAAAACTTCCACCTCAAATTTCTCCTTACCTAGCTCAAGAGGGAGGGAGCTGTTTGGAGGGGTTGTTGCACGGGAGGAGGGCTACAAAACCGTACCAAGCTTGCCCGGATTGGTGGCCGGAGGAGGAAGTTCCGGCGAGAAAACCGATTCGGCAGTCGGAGCTTTCGGGTGGCACCGCTCTCTCACGGCGGAGCTAGGGCTCCTCTCACCGGTCTAGAAATGTTGCTGGGAGGGAGACCGACCGAACGGGACCGGTCCGGCGGCGAACGGAGGTCGGACGGCGGCGGGAGGACAGCCGGAAAACCGGGCAGCGGGAGGCTCGGGGAGAGGAAAAGAAAAGAGGGAAAAAGAGAAAGGGAGGAGGAAAAAGAAAAATGGGTTGGGCCTCCACCGGTCCAACCTATATCAACCCACTTCCAAAAAAATAAAAACACCCTGAAAAAATAATACCCGAATAAAAATTACCTTTTACTAGCTAAAATTTACCATTTTTACCGTCGTCGTATTTTCCTCATACTAATAATCCTCCGCACGTAATCGTCCCCGAAACCCCTCTAGGGACCAATTAAACTATTTACTCAATGATCGAGACGGTAAAATTTTTATTATAATCAGGCTAGTAAATAAGGTAAAAATATAAGGGTCGGGATGTGACAGACTAAGCTGAGGTATGATGCTTGCTCTCAACTTTGTTTCATGTAAATAATGTAATTTACTTCAAATATCAACTTAATATTATAGATATCAGATTATGGCTGGAGGTGAAAAGAAAACATCATGTTAAAAAGTATTTGACAATAACAATAGCAGAGAAGACTATCATGAACCACCAATTTATGTCATACGTACATGCACCTCATTTCACTTATATATCATAAACCGTAGCTTGCAGAATAGTTTATGTATCTTCCTTAAAACTTCTGCTACTGTTTTGGTAAAATGCGTAGTAACTAATATCAGTTATAGTATTGTGCAGGTTAAGAGATGATTAGAACTTGCGGCAGTAGTCTCTATAAGAGGAATTTGGGCATAAGAAGATAACTGATCCAAGAGGTAACCATTATTGACTTGATCCAAATAGTTTCTTTATGTTCAGATATACTTTTTTGTTTTAATATAATGAAGTTTTTATCTAATTAAAGGAACTCGACTTTTTTTCAAATCCTTTTGTCTTACCTTACGCATTCCATATGATTTAAAATGCTTTCATGTTGATTATAATAGAGAGCTTTTGTACTTTGATTTCTATTTATAACTTTGACTGTTGTTTTTTACCAATTGTAAGTTTAGTCAAGTTCTAGCTGTCCTATTAAAATCTGTATGCAATTTACAGTTAGTGCGCTTTAAGTTTTTTTTTTTTCAGCTTCGAGCCAGTTTTTGTTTTAATATATTTTCTTTGGCATTAGGTACATCGTTAATTAATGGAATATTACTGGAGACCTATGTGATGGCAAAATATCAGATCCTTCACCCACATGGAACAATGTTTCTTGGAATTTGAAGGTAATGTGACCTTTTGATGTGTTCTATGTTTCGATGTGTAGAGGAGAAGGTTATAGATGGTTCCAAATTGATCAGCATGATGTTAATAACCTCATACAGTGATTGAATATAATCTGATGAACAAGAAACAAAGAGGAAGAGGCATCCAACATGGATGTGGTCTTTTCCTTTTATAAACTGCATGCAACAACAAACAACTTCGATCATGACAACAAATTTAGGGAAGCAGAATTTTGGAGTGTTTACTAAAGTAGTCATCAATACTTATAGTTTATTATTTGACATGACTTATTGCGAACATCAACTTTTACAAATTGTGTGGTGTCTAATAATGAGAATGACATTAATCCAAGTATTGGAGCAGTTACTTTTTTGGACAACTTACAACTGCAACTATCAGTAGATCAATTCAAAATACTGTAGTAGCTCCATTGACAATTTAATAGAAGTAAAAGCACTTGCATCACTTCAGTAGTGTAACATGTTTTGTATCCTGTTTTTTCAATTTGTTCAACCGCAGCATACATCCATTTTAGTTTGGAAGGTATTGAGACAGATTCTCCCTGTTCTTCTATGTTCAGTAATAATTGATTGGAGTGTTGTTCAATACAAATACATTCATATGTTATAATCCTTCAGATATATATGTCTCCATAGCCAATTAACTATTATGACTATATTGTTGTTAATTTATGATAGGGAATATGTACTGTCTTGGCCGAGTTGAAGCAATATCATGTGAGCACCTTTGGAGTGGATGGATTTGATGCCCTTTTTCATTAAAATGGGATTAATCAAAGAAAATGCTGAATATGCAGAGAGTCGACTGAAGGAAACTCCGTATATGCTGTTATTATCAAAGCATCAAGTCATTTTGCAAACAGTCTTTTCTCTTAAACTTCTATTGCATTTTGTTATGTAGAAGTAAAGGCCACTTTGTTATGTAGAAGTGAAGGGCCTTTAGTATATAGCAAACAGTGCATTGCGGCTATATATAGCAAACGGTGAACTGATGTACAACACTAATCACAAAGGAAAAAGACACTAGAAAGTCCCGGAGCAACGCCCGGGCAATCTTTCTAGTTTTATCACTTATTTAATAATCTTAAACTCAGGCAAATCCAATTGCCTCCCGGTCATGCGTGGTACCATTACCTTGAAAAAACCAAGAAACCAAGTACAACCCCAGGGATAAGAAAACAAATAAACATGCAGATAAACATGCAGATTCTGTCACATATAGAGAGTGGGAATGCATGCGATAGTAATAGCTTACGCAATTCTTGTGGAGTTACGGGATGAGGTTGATTAGTGATAGAGGCAACCAGTTTATTATAACGTTTAGGTAGTCCTTCAAGGATGCGAGAAGTTAACTCACGATCGTTGACAGGAGACCCTGCCGCTTCAAGTCCATCAGATATTGCTCGAGCCTCTCTGAGGTATGCTTCCATGTCGTCATAGTATTTGCTAAAATTCAGGTTTTTGAGGCGAGCCTTGAGCCCTGGCACACGAGCTTGAGCATTCTTTCGAGTTCTATGCGACAGTAGCAGGTCATGCAATTCTTTTTGAGTTACGGGGTGAGGTTTATTCTTGATAGAGGCAACCACTTCTTCATAAAATTCAGGTAGTCCTTGAAGGATGCAAGAAGTTAACTCACGATCGTTGATAGGAGACCCTGCCGCTTCAAGTTCATCAGCTATTTCTCGAGCCTTGCTGAGATATTTTTCCAGTGTGTCCAATATGTTAAAGTCCAGGTTTTGGAAGCGGGCCTTGAGCCCTAGCACATGAGCTTCTGCAGATTTAGACAACACGTCTTCCAAGTGCACCCATAGAGCTCGTCCGCTTGTGCATTCTCTTGTGTAGCGGATTAGTTTCGGAGATAAGCTTGCATTGATCCAAGTCAGAAACATTTGGTCCCTCTGTATCCAAATGGTATAGGCAGGGTTTTCGCGACTGTTTTCTTTCTCGTCTTCAACAGTAGTCAGGATTTGTGGTGGGCATTGCTCTCTTCCTTCAGCGTGATTCAACATATTATAGGCCTTCAGAACTGGGATGAACAAGGACTTCCAGAGAATATAATTATTTTCGGTAAGTTGGATTGGCATGAGTTGAGGCGCCGGAGGTTGAAGAAAGGTTGCAGATGATGATGATGAGTCTGCCATGACAAGAGGCGATGCTGAAATTTCTGAAAGGTGATTTGCAGAATCTGAAACATATTTACACAAACAATACTTAAAGATCTATTCACAAAGCATCTGAAACACATATATGTTCTAAAACAAGAACATAAAGTTTTTCCTAGCTGAACCAAGAATTACCTTGTTCTTGGTTGAAAGCCCTCTTCACAGCAAGATTTCCCTGAAACATCTTCCCTTGCTAATGATGTTAACTGCACACAACTGGATAGATCAATAGACTCGCCTCCTTTATATAGTGATCATTGTATCATTCTGGATTCTATCCCATAACAGAAT
>NC_020492.1:2504968-2511828 GCF_000184155.1 Fragaria vesca subsp. vesca
GAAAATGATTTGCTAGCCTTGATCGTTTTCAAACGTCAAGCAATGACAACAGAAGAAGATATACATCTCTGTTGACCTAGACTAATTCATATATATGTTGGTTAACAAGTCTTCTGCCAATCCAAACGTGAAGATAACAAACAATATTAATCTAAATGGCTATCCAAATGGGTAGTGGCGGATCCAGGATTTAAACATGGGGTGGGCTTCAAATTTGGCCGAAGGCCAAAAAAAATTTTGTTGTATACCCATGCAAAGTGTAGGAGCTCAAACATACGTCAATTACGAATCTTTAGAAAAAATGAAAATAGGCGTCAATGAAAGTAGAAGAAAATTTAAAAAATAAGAGACAAATTAGAAAACCCAATAAGAATATATTGAAATCCAATATTTCATCGGATTCTATATAGGAAAAAGAAGATTAGAAAATTTATATTCAACAAACTTTAGAGATTTAAGCAGGATAAGATTAGAAAACTAGAAGGATAAGAAGAAGAATGGAAGAGTAGAGATGTAGTCGCATACATAGGAAGATGAGATGCGTAAAAGTATGGAAGTTAGGTGGGCTTGAATGCATAAAAAAAATATATATCCAATAAAAAAAACATAATACACTTAGTTTTTTTTTCAATCCCAAAAACCTTAGTTGGGCTTGAGCCCCACCAAAATCTGCACTGCCTCCGCCCCTGCAAATGGGATATGTTAGTTCATTGTCTTCCCTACTTTTTGTATCCATGCATGATGGAGTTTCAAGTATGGAATGAGACGTTGGCAAAACCTTACCTAGCTATCATCAAGTTGAGCAAACAATTTGATTTTTGTGTGAACTGCCTAAATTTGGTCGGAATTGCATTATATATCTCAAACTCAGTGCATGTATATCTCCATAATTAACAGTATAGGGTGAGCCACCATGGCTTTCTACAATTTGATCGAGGACAATATTTAGTTTTGTCTATCTATCGCTTTGAGTCATAAACATATAATACTCGTTTATCCTTTTGATTTTTTCTTTTTTGAATAAAGGACTGATGCGGTTGTTTTTAAGTCTTCATTTTGACTTTAAGGCTCGGCAGCCATTACCTGGTTCACTTGATCAAGCTGTGTTGCTCATGTATATATTGCTCTCTTTATATCACCTTCATTGCATTTTTCGTTAGTTTTTCGTCTTCCATGACTTTCACATGTATAGATACATATATTTATGTTCATAGCCGCTACAATGTCATTGTGTGCGGTGCATATGTGATATTGGAGATAATTAAGGTTGCCAAGAGCATATGTGAATGATAAAAAGGTATTTTTAAAGCAACAAATGATAAAACTGTTAATAAATGTTCATTGATGATAAAATAGTACATTTATTTAAATCCCTTAAACCGTTACCCATGAAAATAAAAAAAATTAACGATCTATACCACTGACAAAAACCGTCGAATCCCTCTCTCTCTCTCTGCCGATCGTACATCAGTGGCACTACATCTTCTCCAATCTATGGGCCACGCTCCTTCCTCCACATCTCTGACGCCGTCGTCCTCGCCCATGCCGGCGACCTCGACGAGAAGCTTCGCCGGAATGAGGAGGTGGGCCCCCTGGCCGAGGTGCTCGTGGCTGTGAAGGACAACATATGCACGGCGGAGATGCTATCCACGGCGGGGTCGAGGGTTTTGGAAGGGTACACGCCGCCGTATGATGCTACTGCTGTGAGGAAGATTAAGGAGCTGGGTGGGATTGTGGTCGGCAAGACCAATTTGGATGAGTTTGGAATGGGCAGCACCACCGAAGTTAATCATCAGCAACTACTCGATCAACTCACAGCTAATTGCTTCTGTTATTAGGTTTATCTGCTGCAAGCATACCATAAAAGTTTAACCTAACTTCATTGAAGCTTACATATATGCATGGTATCGGATCGACCGTATCATATTTTCATTTCCATCTTCGATCATCTTCTACTATTAAGGTTTTGGGAAGAATTATAAGACTAACAGTACCAAAAAATGTAGTGATTTGCGTATGCATATAGCTGGGTTTATGATTAACAGATGGATACTGAGTTCATGTTTAAGTGAGACTCGATCTGTTTTCGTTCTTTGGGATTCATACTTGCACATATAGTTGGAATGAATAGTACACATTTGTCGTCTAAATGCATTTTCAGGTTTTGGTTCTCCTGGTTTCTATCAAAGTTTTGTTCTTTTCAAATATATTGAAATGAAAAGTGGATGTAGTTTAATATTGAAGAAGCTAGTAGACTACTAGGAGTAGTGTTAGTGATTCATGGGCATTCTGAATGTGAATTACCCCTTTTTGTTTTGAGCATTAATAAAATGTATATGAATGAATTAAGGTGCACACCAAGTGTTTGATGAAATGTCTATGAATGAATCAAGATGCATGCTTCTACTCGATAGATTAGGGTAAACTTTGATGTGCTTGCGATGGCTCACCTTCTCAAGTTCTTGAGCAAGGAAGGTGAGAAAAGAGATGCTACACATTGCAAAGAGATGCGCATTAAAGATGAAACCTTAAAAAATACGGAATTCTGCCAAGATTTTCAGTCAAATTTGATGGCAACTTGCGAGTAGCGCAGAGCGATCCAGGAAACGTGCCTTATATCAACGGAAAGCTAGAAGAGTCTAGTTTTCAGAACTTTTCGTGGATCATTGATAGCTATTTTGTAGAGGAATTTATGGCCGTCGGAAGGAGGGAAGGTCATTCAGCCGAAAACTAGAAAACGAAGGAGAAAAGTCTACCAAGCAAGTGTTCATGTAACTGGCAATGTAGCCGTTAATTATGTATGTAACTATCCAAGTATCTATTGAAAGCCATGTAGCAATGTAGCCGTTAAATGTGTATGTAATTATCCAAGTAACTATTGAAAACCATGTAACTAGTCATGTAACTATTAAACTGTAGTTACATGGATAGTTACATTGATAGTTATATAGATGGATAGTTTCAATGATAGTTACATAGATGGATAGTTACATGCATAGTTACATGGATAGTTACATAGATGAAATTACTAAAAAAAAGAAAAGAAAAAAGAAGATAGTTACATGGATAGTTACATAAATAGATAGTTACATAGATGGATAGTTACATGCATAGTTACATAGATGAATAGTTACATAGATGTATAGTTACATGGATAGTATGGATAGTTACATAGACAAGATAATGTAGTGTAGCATGTATGTAACTACTCATGTAACTATCAATCTGTAGTTACATGGATGGTTAAATAAGCAGGTTAATGTAGTTGCATAAGTCAAGTAAATAATAATTGCAGCGTGCCGCTGCACCACGACAGCAACGTTCCGGTGCTTTTAGCATGTTGTTGAACCGCAACGGACACTTTATGCTTCTTGGCCATAACAACATACTCAAATGCAAAAGTAAATGGATATGTAACTAGTAAATGCAAAGGTAGCTGACCATCTATAGTTACATGGTTAGTTACATAGGTAGCTTAATGTAGTTACACAAGTTAGCTACACATAATAATTACACAATCCAAATGATAATATGTAACTAGTCAAGCAACTGTTGAAAGCAACGTAACTGACTATGTAACTGTTCATGTAACTAATCATGTAACTGTTCAAATCCAAACGATTCTCCCTCGCCTTGACTCATCAATCCTCTGACTCCTCCGCAGGCTCTTTGTCATTCCCGCCTAGTTCATCAACCTCCTGGTCTTCTTTGGCTTGCTGGAGAAGGTTGCCGAGGAATTTGGCTTCGAAACCAAAAGGAGAACCCTCAAAACATCAAAGAAAGAAAGCATTAGATATTAATTTGCTGGAGAAACAGTGCATATGCAAATATCTGCGAAAGAGAGAACATTAGTTTGGACAGATGAACTTGTATATTAGACACATATTAACAATAACATCTAACTAGAAAACAAGCTACAATACTACAAACTCTGCTCAATACTTTAGAAGAATAGCTAGAGAGGAAACTAGTTATCAACAATTGAAGAAATCACTAAAAACCAAAGCCTATATACCCTTTGTAATTGCAGTTCCACTAAAGAATACCTAATCCCCAACAAAGCTAACCCAGGCATGATTCCTCAAGGGAATCATTAGATGCTTTAACTCAGGCATGATTCCCAGAGCCTATTACTGTTGTAACTCAAACCATATATATGTTCACCAAAAATTCAATAATTAGCAAATTTTATCATCCAAATCCACCTTCTACTTTCAAGCTTAAACTCCCTGATTCAGATTCATGCACTTCATATGATGATGCTCAATTACTAAGACATGACCAAAAACACCCATGTTCAACTTCTCTACAATCCTAATAACCGGTGAAAACAAACAAAATTTGCAGAAAAGCAAACCCTCAACGAGACACCTTTAGTTGCTTTACCAAAATGTAGCAAAGAAACAATCAGATTCAGCAACAGTAGCTCCAACAAATATTTTCATATCCAAATGCATACATCACCCAAATTCATAATCCAAATCCATAATCTCAGATCTTCAAAACTCAACCAAACTCAAGTTCTATAAGGAGGTGAAGCGAAACTACAACAGGCTTCTTTACCTCGTCAAGATGAAGCTACCGCCATCGGTCTCGATTGCAGCCGTGGCCGGAGTCGAAAAATTTTCCGGAGATGCCAAGAAACATTCTAGCTTCGATTCTCTTTCACCAGAGCTCGTCACCCCCAAAGCCACAGACATGATTATGACGCTGAGAGGAAACTATGTCCACCGGTACGACGCCGTGAGAAAGGGCGCGTCTCCATCACGCTTTGGGGGTCGGGTTTTCAGATGAGACGCTCACCGATCTTAGAGAGACGGGGAAGACAGAAGGGTATAAACGTCAATAAAAAATCTCTGATGGACTGTTATATCATTTAATAACTTTAGAGGTAACGATTTTATCATCTAATATGTTTTGGAGGTTACCTTTTTATCATGTGGAACAATTAAAGATTTTTTTATCATTTGTATTTGCAAATGGTAGTTTTGTGTTATATGCCCTATTATATATACACAAGGCCCTTCTACTAAGGGATCCTTTTTTTTGACATATATGAGGGATCAAACATTAGACCAACTTTCTAATCACATATCAACATCTCCACCGTTCAATATTTAGATGTATATATGTAGATCATTTCTGCAAAATTTCATCCCATTTTTTTATCGTTAAGGTTTTGAACTAACTGAAATCAATTGATCGAAAAAATATGTCAATTAAAAAAATCTGTACCTTTTGAATAAATAAGGACGTCCGTATCTAAAAAGACATACATATATATATATATATATATATATAGAGTAAGGATGTGAAGCGGATGTCCGCTATATAGCAAAAGTGCGGACTTTTTGTGCGACAGCCGTTGGATCGCGTTTAATGAAAATGGAGGGCTGGATTGAAAGAAAGGCGCGCGGGTTGCTCGGGTCGCTAAAACGAGAAGGTTGGTCTCGTCCCTCTCTCACTCTGTTGCGCTCTCTCTCTCTCTCTCTCTCAGCTCGATCCTCCATCACTTCTCCACCCCAAATCGATCTCGCATAGATCGTTTCTTGCTCGATCTCGCACAGGAACACAATTCTGCCTAAGCACAGATTCCTTTTTGTTCCTTATTTCTATATCACAAGTTGCAGCCTTGTGGTACAGAGAGCTAGTTTTTTGAGTTTTGGCGCCAAAAGTGGAGCTTTTGAAGCATATAAATTCATATAAATCGGTATTACTTCTCTCTTTTCTGATTTGTTTGATTTTCCAATTACAGATTCTAGGGTTCATCATATTTGGGGCTTTTGTTGTTATTGTTTCTCTGTTTGATTTTCATTCTTTGTTCATGTCATTCATTGATTAAAGACCTGAAAAAAAGTCATTCATTGATTCTCATTCAGTTAAATGGAGTTAGAGGATGATCAACTTTATATTCCTCAAGTGAAGTCTGAGGTGGTTCCTAAATTAAAACAAGAGTTTGAAACACTTGATGAAGTTGCTAGTTTCTACAATAGATATGCAAAAGGAGGGTTTAGTACTAGAAGTTATACTAGTAAATTAGGGAAGGATAACACCACAGTTACGAGGAAAGAGTATGTATGTTCCAAGCAAGGAGATTCTAAGGTTGAGGGAGAAAAACGTAAGAGATGATTGCCAAAAGTGGGTTGTAAAGCAAAGATTGCAGTTGTGAGAAAGAAAACTGGAAAATATGTAGTGTCTGTGTTTGTGGATAGTCATAACCACCCTTTAACAAGCCCAGGCAGAGTACAATTTTTAAGGTCTCATCGTGGTGTTTCAAAAGTTAGCAAAGTACTATCTGATCAGTTGAGCTTGGTAAATCTGAAGAGACATAAACAGTTTGAATTTTTTGGTGTTCAAGCTGGTGGGATAGAAAATGTTGGTTTCACACAGCGTGATATTTATAATTATGGAAGCAGCATTCGTGAACAGAAGAAGGGGCATGATGGAGATCTATTGTACATGCATTTTGAGAATGAAAAAGAAAAAGATCATTCTTTTGTCTATAGAATGGAGTCGGATGAGGAAAAGAAGGTAACACGATATTTTGGGGCTGACTCAAGGTCAAGAAGGGCTTATAGCTTTTATGGGGATGTTGTTATTTTTGACACTACATACAACACAAATCGGTATGGAATGATTTTTGCACCATTAACCGGTGTTAATAATCATGGCCAGACTATCATCTTTGCTTGTGAATTCTTGAATGACGAGACAACCGATTCTTTTGTTTGGTTATTCAAGGAGTTTCTAAATGTTATGCCTGGAAATGCCCCGGAAAATGCTCCTAAAATGATCATAACTGACCAAGATCCTGCTATGACTAAAGCCATTTCAGAAGCACTCCCACATACATTTCATAG
>NC_020492.1:2512737-2514052 GCF_000184155.1 Fragaria vesca subsp. vesca
GTGGATTGAGTGATAACAAGTGGCTGAAGTTGATATACGAAATCCGTTCATCATGGATACCAGCACATGTAAATCATTGTTTCTCAGCAGGAATGTCAAGTTCTCAAAGGGCAGAGAGTCAACATTCTTTTTTCAAGGATTATGTTTCTCATTGGAATACGTTGGTCGAATTTATGGTTCAGTTTAGGAGGGGACTTCTTCACCAACGCAACCATGAGTTAAGGGAGGATCATATTAACATTGAAGAGAAGGTAAAAACTGCAATGTCCCTTGATATAGAAGATGATATGACCAAGGTCTACACACGGAAGTGCTTTTATGAAGTTCAAGAACAGTTGAAAGAGAGCTTCAAATATAAACTTGAACTTCTAAGAGAAAATGAGACTGAATCCATGTTTAAGGTCATCCGATAGAACATTGATATATACTTCTAAGTCTCGTGAAGTCATTTACAAAAAAGGTTTTAATTTTGCATCATGCAGCTGTAGGAAGTGGGAGAGTGAAGGGCTCCCATGTCTGCATATTTTGTGTTATTTGATTAAGATTCAAGATGTTAATAAACTGCCTGTTCAGTATATCTTGAAAAGATGGACTAAAGCTGCAAGACAGAGTGTTGTGTTGGATTCTAATGGAGTGGAGATTAAAGATAATAAAACTTTCTTTGTAAGGAGGACTAAATTGTTACAACATGCTACATATGCTATTGATAAGGCAATTGTCAGTGATGAGGCTAGCCAGCTCCTAATGGAGTCCTTGGATGATTTCTTGGAGAAGTTTAACAGATTGTCAAATGGTAATCTTGCACCAATTTTAGAGACCGAGACTCCTACTATTTAGCATGTTTTTAATGAACCCGATGAAGTTAGAGCCAAAGGGTGTGGCAAAAGGTTGAGGAAAGGAAAAGAGAAGAGAAAAAGTAAGGCAAAAGAGAGTTAAGGTAGGAAATGTCATGGATGTGGATTATATGGTCAGTCACATGACAAAAGAAATTGTCCAAGACTTCTTGCCAAGTAAGAATTTTCAGATAATTGTGATTGATATTAATATTTATATTTCTGTATTTTTTTTTTTATTTGCTATGTATCTCTACAATGCTTATTTATGTAGATCTGCTATTAGTAAGGATGGATATTCAAATTCGAGTAATATGGTTGAGGATAGTTGTTCGTCTACAGGTGAATACAATGCTTATTTTTGTAGACTGATTGGTTGTTTTATTGCTTGTAAGTTTTATATAGTTGTTTTTTTAACTGATCCGTATATGGTTGCTTGTTTTGCAGATCTGTTGCAACTGGAATGTTATTTATTTTTTTTT